>NC_091284.1:840534285-840880118 GCF_032444005.1 Ranitomeya imitator | reverse complement strand
GTAAAATATCGATATTTGCAGATGATACAAAACTATGTAAAGCAGTTAATACAAGAGAAGATAGTATTCTGCTACAGATGGATCTGGATAAGTTGGAAACTTGGGCTGAAAGGTGGCAGATGAGGTTTAACAATGATAAATGTAAGGTTATACACATGGGATGAAGGAATCAATATCACCATTACACACTGAATGGGAAACCACTGGGTAAATCTGACAGGGAGAAGGACTTGGGGATCCTAGTTAATGATAAACTTACCTGGAGCAGCCAGTGCCAGGCAGCAGCTGCCAAGGCAAACAGGATCATGGGGTGCATTAAAAGAGGTCTGGATACACATGATGAGAGCATTATACTGCCTCTGTACAAATCCCTAGTTAGACCGCACATGGAGTACTGTGTCCAGTTTTGGGCACCGGTGCTCAGGAAGGATATAATGGAACTAGAGAGAGTACAAAGGAGGGCAACAAAATTAATAAAGGGGATGGGAGAACTACAATACCCAGATAGATTAGCGAAATTAGGATTATTTAGTCTAGAAAAAAGACGACTGAGGGGCGATCTAATAACCATGTATAAGTATATAAGGGGACAATACAAATATCTCGCTGAGGATCTGTTTATACCAAGGAAGGTGACGGGCACAAGGGGGCATTCTTTGCGTCTGGAGGAGAGAAGGTTTTTCCACCAACATAGAAGAGGATTCTTTACTGTTAGGGCAGTGAGAATCTGGAATTGCTTGCCTGAGGAGGTGGTGATGGCGAACTCAGTCGAGGGGTTCAAGAGAGGCCTGGATGTCTTCCTGGAGCAGAACAATATTGTATCATACAATTATTAGGTTCTGTAGAAGGACGTAGATCTGGGGATTTATTATGATGGAATATAGGCTGAACTGGATGGACAAATGTCTTTTTTCGGCCTTACTAACTATGTTACTATGATGCATATGTCTGCGGTTTCTAATGCGGTTTTAGCACGTTTTTATCGTGAAAAAAAGCGAAAAAACCTGAACGTGTGCACATACCCTAATTCTAGAGAACCCCTTATCTCAGAATATACAGTGACTGCATTATAGAAAGCCGTAGATGTATGTAGAATAACCAAAATGGTGACGGAGGCGACGGGCGCTCACCAGATCCTGATGACTGAGACGACGGACGCTCACCAGATCTTGGCTTGGTTTAGATTTCTCTTTTGTTTCTTCCCCAAATTTTGTGAATTGTTACTAGAATATTTTAACCCTTCTTTGTCTGCAGCTTCTGACTCTACAGCATTGTCTCTGTATCTGTGTATCACTTTTTCACAGTCCTGTGTACAGCATTGTTTCTGTATCTGTGTATCTCTTTTGCACAGTCCTGTGTACAGCATTGTCTCTGTATCTGTGTATCTCTTTTGCACAGTCCTGTGTACAGCATTGTTTCTGTATCTGTGTATCACTTTTGCACAGTACTGTGTACAGCATTGTCTCTGTATCTGTGTATCTCTTTTGCACAGTCCTGTGTACAGCATTGTTTCTGTATCTGTGTATCACTTTTGCACAGTTCTGTGTACAGCATTGTTTCTGTATCTGTGTATCTCTTTTGCACAGTCCTGTGTGCAGCATTGTTTCTGTATCTGTGTATCTCTTTTGCACAGTACTGTGTACAGCATTGTCTCTGTATCTGTGTATCTCTTTTGCACAGTTCTGTGTACAGCATTGTCTCTGTATCTGTGTATCTCTTTTGCACAGTTCTGTGTACAGCATTGTCTCTGTATCTGTGTATCTCTTTTGCACAGTTCTGTGTACAGCATTGTCTCTGTATCTGTGTATCTCTTTTGCACAGTTCTGTGTACAGCATTGTCTCTGTATCTGTGTATCTCTTTTGCACAGTTCTGTGTACGGCATTGTCTCTGTATCTGTGTATCTCTTTTGCACAGTCCTGTGTACAGCATTGTTTCTGTATCTGTGTATCTCTTTTGCACAGTCCTGTGTACAGCATTGTCTCTGTATCTGTGTATCTCTTTTGCACAGTCCTGTGTACAGCATTGTCTCTGTATCTGTGTATCTCTTTTGCACAGTCCTGTGTACAGCATTGTTTCTGTATCTGTGTATCACTTTTGCACAGTTCTGTGTACAGCATTGTTTCTGTATCTGTGTATCTCTTTTGCACAGTCCTGTGTGCAGCATTGTTTCTGTATCTGTGTATCTCTTTTGCACAGTACTGTGTACAGCATTGTTTCTGTATCTGTGTATCTCTTTTGCACAGTTCTGTGTACAGCATTGTCTCTGTATCTGTGTATCTCTTTTGCACAGTTCTGTGTACAGCATTGTCTCTGTATCTGTGTATCTCTTTTGCACAGTCCTGTGTGCAGCATTGTTTCTGTATCTGTGTATCTCTTTTGCACAGTCCTGTGTACAGCATTGTCTCTGTATCTGTGTATCTCTTTTGCACAGTTCTGTGTACAGCATTGTCTCTGTATCTGTGTATCTCTTTTGCACAGTCCTGTGTACAGCATTGTCTCTGTATCTGTGTATCTCTTTTGCACAGTTCTGTGTACAGCATTGTCTCTGTATCTGTGTATCTCTTTTGCACAGTTCTGTGTACGGCATTGTCTCTGTATCTGTGTATCTCTTTTGCACAGTCCTGTGTGCAGCATTGTTTCTGTATCTGTGTATCTCTTTTGCACAGTCCTGTGTGCAGCATTGTCTCTGTATCTGTGTATCTCTTTTGCACAGTCCTGTGTACAGCATTGTCTCTGTATCTGTGTATCTCTTTTGCACAGTTCTGTGTACAGCATTGTCTCTGTATCTGTGTATCTCTTTTGCACAGTTCTGTGTACAGCATTGTCTCTGTATCTGTGTATCTCTTTTGCACAGTTCTGTGTACAGCATTGTCTCTGTATCTGTGTATCTCTTTTGCACAGTTCTGTGTACAGCATTGTCTCTGTATCTGTGTATCTCTTTTGCACAGTCCTGTGTACAGCATTGTCTCTGTATCTGTGTATCTCTTTTGCACAGTCCTGTGTGCAGCATTGTCTCTGTATCTGTGTATCTCTTTTGCACAGTACTGTGTACAGCATTGTCTCTGTATCTGTGTATCTCTTTTGCACAGTTCTGTGTACAGCATTGTCTCTGTATCTGTGTATCTCTTTTGCACAGTCCTGTGTACAGCATTGTTTCTGTATCTGTGTATCTCTTTTGCACAGTTCTGTGTACAGCATTGTCTCTGTATCTGTGTATCTCTTTTGCACAGTCCTGTGTACAGCATTGTCTCTGTATCTGTGTATCTCTTTTGCACAGTTCTGTGTACAGCATTGTCTCTGTATCTGTGTATCTCTTTTGCACAGTCCTGTGTGCAGCATTGTTTCTGTATCTGTGTATCTCTTTTGCACAGTTCTGTGTACAGCATTGTCTCTGTATCTGTGTATCTCTTTTGCACAGTCCTGTGTACAGCATTGTCTCTGTATCTGTGTATCTCTTTTGCACAGTTCTGTGTACAGCATTGTCTCTGTATCTGTGTATCTCTTTTGCACAGTCCTGTGTACAGCATTGTCTCTGTATCTGTGTATCTCTTTTGCACAGTTCTGTGTACAGCATTGTCTCTGTATCTGTGTATCTCTTTTGCACAGTCCTGTGTACAGCATTGTCTCTGTATCTGTGTATCTCTTTTGCACAGTTCTGTGTACAGCATTGTCTCTGTATCTGTGTATCTCTTTTGCACAGTACTGTGTACAGCATTGTCTCTGTATCTGTGTATCTCTTTTGCACAGTCCTGTGTACAGCATTGTCTCTGTATCTGTGTATCTCTTTTGCACAGTCCTGTGTACAGCATTGTCTCTGTATCTGTGTATCTCTTTTGCACAGTCCTGTGTACAGCATTGTTTCTGTATCTGTGTATCTCTTTTGCACAGTTCTGTGTACAGCATTGTCTCTGTATCTGTGTATCTCTTTTGCACAGTCCTGTGTACAGCATTGTTTCTGTATCTGTGTATCTCTTTTGCACAGTCCTGTGTACAGCATTGTTTCTGTATCTGTGTATCTCTTTTGCACAGTCCTGTGTACAGCATTGTCTCTGTATCTGTGTATCTCTTTTGCACAGTCCTGTGTACAGCATTGTTTCTGTATCTGTGTATCTCTTTTGCACAGTTCTGTGTACAGCATTGTCTCTGTATCTGTGTATCTCTTTTGCACAGTTCTGTGTACAGCATTGTCTCTGTATCTGTGTATCTCTTTTGCACAGTTCTGTGTACGGCATTGTCTCTGTATCTGTGTATCTCTTTTGCACAGTCCTGTGTGCAGCATTGTTTCTGTATCTGTGTATCTCTTTTGCACAGTTCTGTGTACGGCATTGTCTCTGTATCTGTGTATCTCTTTTGCACAGTCCTGTGTACAGCATTGTCTCTGTATCTGTGTATCTCTTTTGCACAGTTCTGTGTACGGCATTGTCTCTGTATCTGTGTATCTCTTTTGCACAGTCCTGTGTGCAGCATTGTTTCTGTATCTGTGTATCTCTTTTGCACAGTTCTGTGTACGGCATTGTCTCTGTATCTGTGTATCTCTTTTGCACAGTCCTGTGTACAGCATTGTCTCTGTATCTGTGTATCTCTTTTGCACAGTCCTGTGTACAGCATTGTTTCTGTATCTGTGTATCTCTTTTGCACAGTTCTGTGTACAGCATTGTCTCTGTATCTGTGTATCTCTTTTGCACAGTACTGTGTACAGCATTGTCTCTGTATCTGTGTATCTCTTTTGCACAGTCCTGTGTACAGCATTGTTTCTGTATCTGTGTATCTCTTTTGCACAGTTCTGTGTACAGCATTGTCTCTGTATCTGTGTATCTCTTTTGCACAGTCCTGTGTACAGCATTGTTTCTGTATCTGTGTATCTCTTTTGCACAGTACTGTGTACAGCATTGTTTCTGTATCTGTGTATCTCTTTTGCACAGTCCTGTGTACAGCATTGTCTCTGTATCTGTGTATCTCTTTTGCACAGTCCTGTGTACAGCATTGTTTCTGTATCTGTGTATCTCTTTTGCACAGTTCTGTGTACAGCATTGTCTCTGTATCTGTGTATCTCTTTTGCACAGTTCTGTGTACAGCATTGTCTCTGTATCTGTGTATCTCTTTTGCACAGTCCTGTGTACAGCATTGTTTCTGTATCTGTGTATCTCTTTTGCACAGTACTGTGTACAGCATTGTTTCTGTATCTGTGTATCTCTTTTGCACAGTCCTGTGTACAGCATTGTCTCTGTATCTGTGTATCTCTTTTGCACAGTCCTGTGTACAGCATTGTCTCTGTATCTGTGTATCTCTTTTGCACAGTCCTGTGTACAGCATTGTTTCTGTATCTGTGTATCTCTTTTGCACAGTTCTGTGTACAGCATTGTCTCTGTATCTGTGTATCTCTTTTGCACAGTCCTGTGTACAGCATTGTTTCTGTATCTGTGTATCTCTTTTGCACAGTCCTGTGTACAGCATTGTTTCTGTATCTGTGTATCTCTTTTGCACAGTTCTGTGTACAGCATTGTCTCTGTATCTGTGTATCTCTTTTGCACAGTTCTGTGTACAGCATTGTCTCTGTATCTGTGTATCTCTTTTGCACAGTTCTGTGTACAGCATTGTCTCTGTATCTGTGTATCTCTTTTGCACAGTTCTGTGTACGGCATTGTCTCTGTATCTGTGTATCTCTTTTGCACAGTCCTGTGTGCAGCATTGTTTCTGTATCTGTGTATCTCTTTTGCACAGTTCTGTGTACGGCATTGTCTCTGTATCTGTGTATCTCTTTTGCACAGTCCTGTGTACAGCATTGTCTCTGTATCTGTGTATCTCTTTTGCACAGTTCTGTGTACGGCATTGTCTCTGTATCTGTGTATCTCTTTTGCACAGTCCTGTGTGCAGCATTGTTTCTGTATCTGTGTATCTCTTTTGCACAGTTCTGTGTACGGCATTGTCTCTGTATCTGTGTATCTCTTTTGCACAGTCCTGTGTACAGCATTGTCTCTGTATCTGTGTATCTCTTTTGCACAGTTCTGTGTACAGCATTGTCTCTGTATCTGTGTATCTCTTTTGCACAGTTCTGTGTACAGCATTGTCTCTGTATCTGTGTATCTCTTTTGCACAGTTCTGTGTACAGCATTGTCTCTGTATCTGTGTATCTCTTTTGCACAGTTCTGTGTACAGCATTGTCTCTGTATCTGTGTATCTCTTTTGCACAGTCCTGTGTACAGCATTGTTTCTGTATCTGTGTATCTCTTTTGCACAGTTCTGTGTACAGCATTGTCTCTGTATCTGTGTATCTCTTTTGCACAGTCCTGTGTACAGCATTGTCTCTGTATCTGTGTATCTCTTTTGCACAGTTCTGTGTACAGCATTGTCTCTGTATCTGTGTATCTCTTTTGCACAGTCCTGTGTGCAGCATTGTTTCTGTATCTGTGTATCTCTTTTGCACAGTTCTGTGTACAGCATTGTCTCTGTATCTGTGTATCTCTTTTGCACAGTCCTGTGTACAGCATTGTCTCTGTATCTGTGTATCTCTTTTGCACAGTCCTGTGTACAGCATTGTCTCTGTATCTGTGTATCTCTTTTGCACAGTTCTGTGTACAGCATTGTCTCTGTATCTGTGTATCTCTTTTGCACAGTCCTGTGTACAGCATTGTTTCTGTATCTGTGTATCTCTTTTGCACAGTCCTGTGTACAGCATTGTCTCTGTATCTGTGTATCTCTTTTGCACAGTTCTGTGTACAGCATTGTCTCTGTATCTGTGTATCTCTTTTGCACAGTCCTGTGTACAGCATTGTCTCTGTATCTGTGTATCTCTTTTGCACAGTTCTGTGTACAGCATTGTCTCTGTATCTGTGTATCTCTTTTGCACAGTCCTGTGTACGGCATTGTCTCTGTATCTGTGTATCTCTTTTGCACAGTTCTGTGTACAGCATTGTCTCTGTATCTGTGTATCTCTTTTGCACAGTCCTGTGTACAGCATTGTTTCTGTATCTGTGTATCTCTTTTGCACAGTCCTGTGTACAGCATTGTCTCTGTATCTGTGTATCTCTTTTGCACAGTTCTGTGTACAGCATTGTCTCTGTATCTGTGTATCTCTTTTGCACAGTCCTGTGTACAGCATTGTCTCTGTATCTGTGTATCTCTTTTGCACAGTTCTGTGTACAGCATTGTCTCTGTATCTGTGTATCTCTTTTGCACAGTCCTGTGTGCAGCATTGTTTCTGTATCTGTGTATCTCTTTTGCACAGTCCTGTGTACAGCATTGTCTCTGTATCTGTGTATCTCTTTTGCACAGTCCTGTGTACAGCATTGTCTCTGTATCTGTGTATCTCTTTTGCACAGTTCTGTGTACAGCATTGTCTCTGTATCTGTGTATCTCTTTTGCACAGTCCTGTGTACAGCATTGTCTCTGTATCTGTGTATCTCTTTTGCACAGTTCTGTGTACAGCATTGTCTCTGTATCTGTGTATCTCTTTTGCACAGTCCTGTGTGCAGCATTGTTTCTGTATCTGTGTATCTCTTTTGCACAGTCCTGTGTACAGCATTGTCTCTGTATCTGTGTATCTCTTTTGCACAGTTCTGTGTACAGCATTGTCTCTGTATCTGTGTATCTCTTTTGCACAGTACTGTGTACAGCATTGTCTCTGTATCTGTGTATCTCTTTTGCACAGTCCTGTGTACAGCATTGTCTCTGTATCTGTGTATCTCTTTTGCACAGTCCTGTGTACAGCATTGTCTCTGTATCTGTGTATCTCTTTTGCACAGTCCTGTGTACAGCATTGTTTCTGTATCTGTGTATCTCTTTTGCACAGTTCTGTGTACAGCATTGTCTCTGTATCTGTGTATCTCTTTTGCACAGTCCTGTGTACAGCATTGTTTCTGTATCTGTGTATCTCTTTTGCACAGTCCTGTGTACAGCATTGTTTCTGTATCTGTGTATCTCTTTTGCACAGTTCTGTGTACAGCATTGTCTCTGTATCTGTGTATCTCTTTTGCACAGTCCTGTGTGCAGCATTGTTTCTGTATCTGTGTATCTCTTTTGCACAGTCCTGTGTGCAGCATTGTCTCTGTATCTGTGTATCTCTTTTGCACAGTACTGTGTACAGCATTGTTTCTGTATCTGTGTATCTCTTTTGCACAGTTCTGTGTACAGCATTGTCTCTGTATCTGTGTATCTCTTTTGCACAGTCCTGTGTACAGCATTGTTTCTGTATCTGTGTATCACTTTTGCACAGTTCTGTGTACAGCATTGTCTCTGTATCTGTGTATCTCTTTTGCACAGTCCTGTGTACAGCATTGTTTCTGTATCTGTGTATCTCTTTTGCACAGTCCTGTGTACAGCATTGTCTCTGTATCTGTGTATCTCTTTTGCACAGTCCTGTGTACAGCATTGTCTCTGTATCTGTGTATCTCTTTTGCACAGTTCTGTGTACAGCATTGTCTCTGTATCTGTGTATCTCTTTTGCACAGTCCTGTGTGCAGCATTGTTTCTGTATCTGTGTATCTCTTTTGCACAGTCCTGTGTACAGCATTGTCTCTGTATCTGTGTATCTCTTTTGCACAGTTCTGTGTACAGCATTGTCTCTGTATCTGTGTATCTCTTTTGCACAGTTCTGTGTACAGCATTGTCTCTGTATCTGTGTATCTCTTTTGCACAGTTCTGTGTACAGCATTGTTTCTGTATCTGTGTATCTCTTTTGCACAGTTCTGTGTACAGCATTGTCTCTGTATCTGTGTATCTCTTTTGCACAGTCCTGTGTACAGCATTGTCTCTGTATCTGTGTATCTCTTTTGCACAGTCCTGTGTACAGCATTGTTTCTGTATCTGTGTATCTCTTTTGCACAGTTCTGTGTACAGCATTGTCTCTGTATCTGTGTATCTCTTTTGCACAGTCCTGTGTACAGCATTGTTTCTGTATCTGTGTATCTCTTTTGCACAGTCCTGTGTACAGCATTGTTTCTGTATCTGTGTATCTCTTTTGCACAGTTCTGTGTACAGCATTGTCTCTGTATCTGTGTATCTCTTTTGCACAGTCCTGTGTGCAGCATTGTTTCTGTATCTGTGTATCTCTTTTGCACAGTCCTGTGTGCAGCATTGTCTCTGTATCTGTGTATCTCTTTTGCACAGTACTGTGTACAGCATTGTTTCTGTATCTGTGTATCTCTTTTGCACAGTTCTGTGTACAGCATTGTCTCTGTATCTGTGTATCTCTTTTGCACAGTCCTGTGTACAGCATTGTTTCTGTATCTGTGTATCACTTTTGCACAGTTCTGTGTACAGCATTGTCCCTGTATCTGTGTATCTCTTTTGCACAGTCCTGTGTACAGCATTGTTTCTGTATCTGTGTATCTCTTTTGCACAGTCCTGTGTACAGCATTGTTTCTGTATCTGTGTATCTCTTTTGCACAGTCCTGTGTACAGCATTGTTTCTGTATCTGTGTATCTCTTTTGCACAGTTCTGTGTACAGCATTGTCTCTGTATCTGTGTATCTCTTTTGCACAGTCCTGTGTACAGCATTGTTTCTGTATCTGTGTATCACTTTTGCACAGTACTGTGTACAGCATTGTCTCTGTATCTGTGTATCTCTTTTGCACAGTTCTGTGTACAGCATTGTCTCTGTATCTGTGTATCTCTTTTGCACAGTCCTGTGTACAGCATTGTTTCTGTATCTGTGTATCACTTTTGCACAGTACTGTGTACAGCATTGTCTCTGTATCTGTGTATCTCTTTTGCACAGTCCT
The DNA here is from genome assembly GCF_032444005.1 of Ranitomeya imitator. Taxonomy (NCBI): domain Eukaryota; kingdom Metazoa; phylum Chordata; class Amphibia; order Anura; family Dendrobatidae; genus Ranitomeya; species Ranitomeya imitator. The sequence goes on along the minus strand of NC_091284.1, from coordinate 840,870,397 downwards.
GTGTACAGCATTGTCTCTGTATCTGTGTATCTCTTTTGCACAGTTCTGTGTACAGCATTGTCTCTGTATCTGTGTATCACTTTTGCACAGTTCTGTGTACAGCATTGTCTCTGTATCTGTGTATCTCTTTTGCACAGTACTGTGTGCAGCATTGTTTCTGTATCTGTGTATCTCTTTTGCACAGTTCTGTGTACAGCATTGTCTCTGTATCTGTGTATCTCTTTTGCACAGTCCTGTGTACAGCATTGTTTCTGTATCTGTGTATCTCTTTTGCACAGTACTGTGTACAGCATTGTTTCTGTATCTGTGTATCTCTTTTGCACAGTTCTGTGTACAGCATTGTCTCTGTATCTGTGTATCTCTTTTGCACAGTCCTGTGTACAGCATTGTTTCTGTATCTGTGTATCTCTTTTGCACAGTCCTGTGTACAGCATTGTTTCTGTATCTGTGTATCTCTTTTGCACAGTTCTGTGTACAGCATTGTCTCTGTATCTGTGTATCTCTTTTGCACAGTCCTGTGTACAGCATTGTTTCTGTATCTGTGTATCACTTTTGCACAGTTCTGTGTACAGCATTGTCCCTGTATCTGTGTATCTCTTTTGCACAGTCCTGTGTACAGTATTGTCTCTGTATCTGTGTATCTCTTTTGCACAGTTCTGTGTACAGCATTGTCTCTGTATCTGTGTATCTCTTTTGCACAGTTCTGTGTGCAGCATTGTCTCTGTATCTGTGTATCTCTTTTGCACAGTACTGTGTGCAGCATTGTTTCTGTATCTGTGTATCTCTTTTGCACAGTTCTGTGTACAGCATTGTCTCTGTATCTGTGTATCTCTTTTGCACAGTTCTGTGTACAGCATTGTCTCTGTATCTGTGTATCTCTTTTGCACAGTTCTGTGTGCAGCATTGTCTCTGTATCTGTGTATCTCTTTTGCACAGTACTGTGTGCAGCATTGTTTCTGTATCTGTGTATCTCTTTTGCACAGTTCTGTGTACAGCATTGTCTCTGTATCTGTGTATCTCTTTTGCACAGTACTGTGTACAGCATTGTCTCTGTATCTGTGTATCTCTTTTGCACAGTCCTGTGTACAGCATTGTTTCTGTATCTGTGTATCACTTTTGCACAGTACTGTGTACAGCATTGTCTCTGTATCTGTGTATCTCTTTTGCACAGTTCTGTGTACAGCATTGTCTCTGTATCTGTGTATCTCTTTTGCACAGTCCTGTGTACAGCATTGTTTCTGTATCTGTGTATCACTTTTGCACAGTACTGTGTACAGCATTGTCTCTGTATCTGTGTATCTCTTTTGCACAGTTCTGTGTACAGCATTGTTTCTGTATCTGTGTATCTCTTTTGCACAGTTCTGTGTACAGCATTGTCTCTGTATCTGTGTATCTCTTTTGCACAGTTCTGTGTACAGCATTGTCTCTGTATCTGTGTATCTCTTTTGCACAGTTCTGTGTGCAGCATTGTCTCTGTATCTGTGTATCTCTTTTGCACAGTACTGTGTGCAGCATTGTTTCTGTATCTGTGTATCTCTTTTGCACAGTTCTGTGTACAGCATTGTCTCTGTATCTGTGTATCTCTTTTGCACAGTCCTGTGTACAGCATTGTTTCTGTATCTGTGTATCACTTTTGCACAGTACTGTGTACAGCATTGTCTCTGTATCTGTGTATCTCTTTTGCACAGTTCTGTGTACAGCATTGTCTCTGTATCTGTGTATCTCTTTTGCACAGTCCTGTGTACAGCATTGTTTCTGTATCTGTGTATCACTTTTGCACAGTTCTGTGTACAGCATTGTCTCTGTATCTGTGTATCTCTTTTGCACAGTCCTGTGTACAGCATTGTTTCTGTATCTGTGTATCACTTTTGCACAGTACTGTGTACAGCATTGTCTCTGTATCTGTGTATCTCTTTTGCACAGTCCTGTGTACAGCATTGTTTCTGTATCTGTGTATCTCTTTTGCACAGTTCTGTGTACAGCATTGTCTCTGTATCTGTGTATCTCTTTTGCACAGTTCTGTGTACAGCATTGTCTCTGTATCTGTGTATCTCTTTTGCACAGTTCTGTGTGCAGCATTGTCTCTGTATCTGTGTATCTCTTTTGCACAGTACTGTGTGCAGCATTGTTTCTGTATCTGTGTATCTCTTTTGCACAGTTCTGTGTACAGCATTGTCTCTGTATCTGTGTATCTCTTTTGCACAGTTCTGTGTACAGCATTGTCTCTGTATCTGTGTATCTCTTTTGCACAGTACTGTGTGCAGCATTGTTTCTGTATCTGTGTATCTCTTTTGCACAGTCCTGTGTACAGTATTGTCTCTGTATCTGTGTATCTCTTTTGCACAGTTCTGTGTACAGCATTGTCTCTGTATCTGTGTATCTCTTTTGCACAGTTCTGTGTGCAGCATTGTCTCTGTATCTGTGTATCTCTTTTGCACAGTACTGTGTGCAGCATTGTTTCTGTATCTGTGTATCTCTTTTGCACAGTTCTGTGTACAGCATTGTCTCTGTATCTGTGTATCTCTTTTGCACAGTTCTGTGTACAGCATTGTCTCTGTATCTGTGTATCTCTTTTGCACAGTTCTGTGTACAGCATTGTCTCTGTATCTGTGTATCTCTTTTGCACAGTTCTGTGTGCAGCATTGTCTCTGTATCTGTGTATCTCTTTTGCACAGTTCTGTGTACAGCATTGTCTCTGTATCTGTGTATCTCTTTTGCACAGTACTGTGTACAGCATTGTCTCTGTATCTGTGTATCTCTTTTGCACAGTCCTGTGTACAGCATTGTTTCTGTATCTGTGTATCACTTTTGCACAGTACTGTGTACAGCATTGTCTCTGTATCTGTGTATCTCTTTTGCACAGTTCTGTGTACAGCATTGTCTCTGTATCTGTGTATCTCTTTTGCACAGTCCTGTGTACAGCATTGTTTCTGTATCTGTGTATCACTTTTGCACAGTTCTGTGTACAGCATTGTCCCTGTATCTGTGTATCTCTTTTGCACAGTCCTGTGTACAGCATTGTCTCTGTATCTGTGTATCTCTTTTGCACAGTACTGTGTACAGCATTGTCTCTGTATCTGTGTATCTCTTTTGCACAGTTCTGTGTACAGCATTGTCTCTGTATCTGTGTATCTCTTTTTCCCAGTACTGTGTGCAGCATTGTTTCTGTATCTGTGTATCTCTTTTGCACAGTTCTGTGTACAGCATTGTCTCTGTATCTGTGTATCTCTTTTGCACAGTACTGTGTGCAGCATTGTTTCTGTATCTGTGTATCACTTTTGCACAGTCCTGTGTGCAGCATTGTCTCTGTATCTGTGTATCTCTTTTGCACAGTACTGTGTACAGCATTGTCTCTGTATCTGTGTATCTCTTTTGCACAGTACTGTGTGCAGCATTGTTTCTGTATCTGTGTATCACTTTTGCACAGTCCTGTGTGCAGCATTGTCTCTGTATCTGTGTATCACTTTTGCACAGTACTGTGTGCAGCATTGTTTCTGTATCTGTGTATCACTTTTGCACAGTCCTGTGTGCAGCATTGTCTCTGTATCTGTGTATCTCTTTTGCACAGTACTGTGTGCAGCATTGTTTCTGTATCTGTGTATCACTTTTGCACAGTTCTGTGTACAGCATTGTCTCTGTATCTGTGTATCTCTTTTGCACAGTACTGTGTGCAGCATTGTCTCTGTATCTGTGTATCACTTTTGCACAGTCCTGTGTGCAGCATTGTTTCTGTATCTGTGTATCTCTTTTGCACAGTCCTGTGTGCAGCATTGTCTCTGTATCTGTGTATCTCTTTTGCACAGTCCTGTGTACAGCATTGTTTCTGTATCTGTGTATCTCTTTTGCACAGTCCTGTGTACAGCATTGTCTCTGTATCTGTGTATCTCTTTTGCACAGTCCTGTGTACAGCATTGTCTCTGTATCTGTGTATCTCTTTTGCACAGTACTGTGTACAGCATTGTTTCTGTATCTGTGTATCTCTTTTGCACAGTCCTGTGTACAGCATTGTCTCTGTATCTGTGTATCTCTTTTGCACAGTCCTGTGTACAGCATTGTCTCTGTATCTGTGTATCACTTTTGCACAGTTCTGTGTACAGCATTGTCTCTGTATCTGTGTATCACTTTTGCACAGTTCTGTGTACAGCATTGTTTCTGTATCTGTGTATCACTTTTGCACAGTCCTGTGTACAGCATTGTCTCTGTATCTGTGTATCTCTTTTGCACAGTTCTGTGTACAGCATTGTTTCTGTATCTGTGTATCACTTTTGCACAGTCCTGTGTACAGCATTGTCTCTGTATCTGTGTATCACTTTTGCACAGTTCTGTGTACAGCATTGTCTCTGTATCTGTGTATCACTTTTGCACAGTTCTGTGTACAGCATTGTTTCTGTATCTGTGTATCACTTTTGCACAGTCCTGTGTACAGCATTGTCTCTGTATCTGTGTATCTCTTTTGCACAGTTCTGTGTACAGCATTGTTTCTGTATCTGTGTATCACTTTTGCACAGTCCTGTGTACAGCATTGTCTCTGTATCTGTGTATCTCTTTTGCACAGTTCTGTGTACAGCATTGTCCCTGTATCTGTGTATCTCTTTTGCACAGTACTGTGTACAGCATTGTCTCTGTATCTGTGTATCTCTTTTGCACAGTCCTGTGTACAGCATTGTCTCTGTATCTGTGTATCACTTTTGCACAGTCCTGTGTACAGCATTGTCTCTGTATCTGTGTATCTCTTTTGCACAGTACTGTGTACAGCATTGTTTCTGTATCTGTGTATCTCTTTTGCACAGTCCTGTGTACAGCATTGTCTCTGTATCTGTGTATCTCTTTTGCACAGTTCTGTGTACAGCATTGTCTCTGTATCTGTGTATCACTTTTGCACAGTTCTGTGTACAGCATTGTCTCTGTATCTGTGTATCTCTTTTGCACAGTACTGTGTACAGCATTGTTTCTGTATCTGTGTATCTCTTTTGCACAGTCCTGTGTACAGCATTGTCTCTGTATCTGTGTATCTCTTTTGCACAGTTCTGTGTACAGCATTGTCTCTGTATCTGTGTATCACTTTTGCACAGTCCTGTGTACAGCATTGTCTCTGTATCTGTGTATCACTTTTGCACAGTTCTGTGTACAGCATTGTCTCTGTATCTGTGTATCACTTTTGCACAGTTCTGTGTACAGCATTGTTTCTGTATCTGTGTATCTCTTTTGCACAGTTCTGTGTACAGCATTGTCTCTGTATCTGTGTATCTCTTTTGCACAGTCCTGTGTACAGCATTGTCTCTGTATCTGTGTATCTCTTTTGCACAGTATTGTGTACAGCATTGTTTCTGTATCTGTGTATCTCTTTTGCACAGTTCTGTGTACAGCATTGTCTCTGTATCTGTGTATCACTTTTGCACAGTCCTGTGTACAGCATTGTTTCTGTATCTGTGTATCTCTTTTGCACAGTCCTGTGTACAGCATTGTTTTTGTATCTGTGTATCACTTTTGCACAGTTCTGTGTACAGCATTGTCTCTGTATCTGTGTATCACTTTTGCACAGTTCTGTGTACAGCATTGTTTCTGTATCTGTGTATCTCTTTTGCACAGTTCTGTGTACAGCATTGTCTCTGTATCTGTGTATCACTTTTGCACAGTTCTGTGTACAGCATTGTCTCTGTATCTGTGTATCTCTTTTGCACAGTACTGTGTACAGCATTGTCTCTGTATCTGTGTATCTCTTTTGCACAGTACTGTGTACAGCATTGTTTCTGTATCTGTGTATCTCTTTTGCACAGTCCTGTGTACAGCATTGTTTTTGTATCTGTGTATCACTTTTGCACAGTTCTGTGTACAGCATTGTCTCTGTATCTGTGTATCTCTTTTGCACAGTACTGTGTACAGCATTGTCTCTGTATCTGTGTATCTCTTTTGCACAGTCCTGTGTACAGCATTGTCTCTGTATCTGTGTATCTCTTTTGCACAGTCCTGTGTACAGCATTGTTTCTGTATCTGTGTATCTCTTTTGCACAGTCCTGTGTACAGCATTGTCTCTGTATCTGTGTATCTCTTTTGCACAGTCCTGTGTACAGCATTGTCTCTGTATCTGTGTATCTCTTTTGCACAGTCCTGTGTACAGCATTGTCTCTGTATCTGTGTATCTCTTTTGCACAGTACTGTGTACAGCATTGTCTCTGTATCTGTGTATCTCTTTTGCACAGTCCTGTGTACAGCATTGTCTCTGTATCTGTGTATCTCTTTTGCACAGTACTGTGTACAGCATTGTCTCTGTATCTGTGTATCTCTTTTGCACAGTCCTGTGTACAGCATTGTTTCTGTATCTGTGTATCTCTTTTGCACAGTCCTGTGTACAGCATTGTCTCTGTATCTGTGTATCTCTTTTGCACAGTCCTGTGTACAGCATTGTTTCTGTATCTGTGTATCTCTTTTGCACAGTCCTGTGTACAGCATTGTCTCTGTATCTGTGTATCTCTTTTGCACAGTCCTGTGTACAGCATTGTTTCTGTATCTGTGTATCTCTTTTGCACAGTACTGTGTACAGCATTGTCTCTGTATCTGTGTATCTCTTTTGCACAGTCCTGTGTACAGCATTGTTTCTGTATCTGTGTATCTCTTTTGCACAGTACTGTGTACAGCATTGTCTCTGTATCTGTGTATCTCTTTTGCACAGTCCTGTGTACAGCATTGTTTCTGTATCTGTGTATCTCTTTTGCACAGTCCTGTGTACAGCATTGTCTCTGTATCTGTGTATCTCTTTTGCACAGTCCTGTGTACAGCATTGTTTCTGTATCTGTGTATCTCTTTTGCACAGTACTGTGTACAGCATTGTCTCTGTATCTGTGTATCTCTTTTGCACAGTCCTGTGTACAGCATTGTTTCTGTATCTGTGTATCTCTTTTGCACAGTCCTGTGTACAGCATTGTCTCTGTATCTGTGTATCTCTTTTGCACAGTCCTGTGTACAGCATTGTCTCTGTATCTGTGTATCACTTTTGCACAGTCCTGTGTACAGCATTGTCTCTGTATCTGTGTATCTCTTTTGCACAGTCCTGTGTACAGCATTGTCTCTGTATCTGTGTATCTCTTTTGCACAGTTCTGTGTGCAGCATTGTCTCTGTATCTGTGTATCTCTTTTGCACAGTTCTGTGTACAGCATTGTCTCTGTATCTGTGTATCTCTTTTGCACAGTCCTGTGTACAGCATTGTCTCTGTATCTGTGTATCACTTTTGCACAGTCCTGTGTACAGCATTGTTTCTGTATCTGTGTATCTCTTTTGCACAGTCCTGTGTACAGCATTGTTTTTGTATCTGTGTATCACTTTTGCACAGTTCTGTGTACAGCATTGTCTCTGTATCTGTGTATCTCTTTTGCACAGTTCTGTGTACAGCATTGTCTCTGTATCTGTGTATCTCTTTTGCACAGTCCTGTGTACAGCATTGTTTCTGTATCTCTGTATCTCTTTTGCACAGTCCTGTGTACAGCATTGTCTCTGTATCTGTGTATCTCTTTTGCACAGTTCTGTGTACAGCATTGTCTCTGTATCTGTGTATCACTTTTGCACAGTCCTGTGTACAGCATTGTTTCTGTATCTGTGTATCTCTTTTGCACAGTCCTGTGTACAGCATTGTCTCTGTATCTGTGTATCTCTTTTGCACAGTCCTGTGTACAGCATTGTCTCTGTATCTGTGTATCTCTTTTGCACAGTACTGTGTACAGCATTGTTTTTGTATCTGTGTATCACTTTTGCACAGTCCTGTGTACAGCATTGTCTCTGTATCTGTGTATCTCTTTTGCACAGTCCTGTGTACAGCATTGTCTCTGTATCTGTGTATCTCTTTTGCACAGTCCTGTGTACAGCATTGTCTCTGTATCTGTGTATCTCTTTTGCACAGTTCTGTGTGCAGCATTGTCTCTGTATCTGTGTATCACTTTTGCACAGTTCTGTGTACAGCATTGTTTCTGTATCTGTGTATCTCTTTTGCACAGTCCTGTGTACAGCATTGTCTCTGTATCTGTGTATCTCTTTTGCACAGTTCTGTGTGCAGCATTGTCTCTGTATCTGTGTATCACTTTTGCACAGTTCTGTGTACAGCATTGTTTCTGTATCTGTGTATCTCTTTTGCACAGTCCTGTGTACAGCATTGTTTCTGTATCTGTGTATCTCTTTTGCACAGTCCTGTGTACAGCATTGTCTCTGTATCTGTGTATCTCTTTTGCACAGTACTGTGTACAGCATTGTTTTTGTATCTGTGTATCACTTTTGCACAGTACTGTGTACAGCATTGTCTCTGTATCTGTGTATCTCTTTTGCACAGTTCTGTGTACAGCATTGTTTCTGTATCTCTGTATCTCTTTTGCACAGTCCTGTGTACAGCATTGTCTCTGTATCTGTGTATCACTTTTGCACAGTCCTGTGTACAGCATTGTTTCTGTATCTGTGTATCTCTTTTGCACAGTCCTGTGTACAGCATTGTCTCTGTATCTGTGTATCACTTTTGCACAGTCCTGTGTACAGCATTGTTTCTGTATCTGTGTATCTCTTTTGCACAGTCCTGTGTACAGCATTGTTTCTGTATCTGTGTATCTCTTTTGCACAGTCCTGTGTACAGCATTGTCTCTGTATCTGTGTATCTCTTTTGCACAGTCCTGTGTACAGCATTGTCTCTGTATCTGTGTATCTCTTTTGCACAGTCCTGTGTACAGCATTGTTTCTGTATCTCTGTATCTCTTTTGCACAGTCCTGTGTACAGCATTGTCTCTGTATCTGTGTATCACTTTTGCACAGTCCTGTGTACAGCATTGTTTCTGTATCTGTGTATCTCTTTTGCACAGTCCTGTGTACAGCATTGTCTCTGTATCTGTGTATCACTTTTGCACAGTCCTGTGTACAGCATTGTTTCTGTATCTGTGTATCTCTTTTGCACAGTCCTGTGTACAGCATTGTCTCTGTATCTGTGTATCTCTTTTGCACAGTACTGTGTACAGCATTGTTTCTGTATCTGTGTATCTCTTTTGCACAGTCCTGTGTGCAGCATTGTCTTTGTATCTGTGTATCTCTTTTGCACAGTACTGTGTACAGCATTGTTTCTGTATCTGTGTATCTCTTTTGCACAGTCCTGTGTGCAGCATTGTCTCTGTATCTGTGTATCTCTTTTGCACAGTTCTGTGTACAGCATTGTTTCTGTATCTGTGTATCTCTTTTGCACAGTCCTGTGTACAGCATTGTCTCTGTATCTGTGTATCTCTTTTGCACAGTCCTGTGTACAGCATTGTCTCTGTATCTGTGTATCACTTTTGCACAGTCCTGTGTACAGCATTGTTTCTGTATCTGTGTATCTCTTTTGCACAGTCCTGTGTACAGCATTGTCTCTGTATCTGTGTATCTCTTTTGCACAGTTCTGTGTACAGCATTGTTTCTGTATCTCTGTATCTCTTTTGCACAGTCCTGTGTACAGCATTGTCTCTGTATCTGTGTATCTCTTTTGCACAGTCCTGTGTACAGCATTGTCTCTGTATCTGTGTATCACTTTTGCACAGTCCTGTGTACAGCATTGTTTCTGTATCTGTGTATCTCTTTTGCACAGTCCTGTGTACAGCATTGTCTCTGTATCTGTGTATCTCTTTTGCACAGTCCTGTGTACAGCATTGTTTCTGTATCTGTGTATCACTTTTGCACAGTACTGTGTACAGCATTGTCTCTGTATCTGTGTATCTCTTTTGCACAGTCCTGTGTACAGCATTGTTTCTGTATCTGTGTATCACTTTTGCACAGTTCTGTGTACAGCATTGTTTCTGTATCTGTGTATCTCTTTTGCACAGTCCTGTGTGCAGCATTGTTTCTGTATCTGTGTATCTCTTTTGCACAGTACTGTGTACAGCATTGTCTCTGTATCTGTGTATCTCTTTTGCACAGTTCTGTGTACAGCATTGTCTCTGTATCTGTGTATCTCTTTTGCACAGTTCTGTGTACAGCATTGTCTCTGTATCTGTGTATCTCTTTTGCACAGTTCTGTGTACAGCATTGTCTCTGTATCTGTGTATCTCTTTTGCACAGTTCTGTGTACAGCATTGTCTCTGTATCTGTGTATCTCTTTTGCACAGTTCTGTGTACGGCATTGTCTCTGTATCTGTGTATCTCTTTTGCACAGTCCTGTGTACAGCATTGTTTCTGTATCTGTGTATCTCTTTTGCACAGTCCTGTGTACAGCATTGTCTCTGTATCTGTGTATCTCTTTTGCACAGTCCTGTGTACAGCATTGTCTCTGTATCTGTGTATCTCTTTTGCACAGTCCTGTGTACAGCATTGTTTCTGTATCTGTGTATCACTTTTGCACAGTTCTGTGTACAGCATTGTTTCTGTATCTGTGTATCTCTTTTGCACAGTCCTGTGTGCAGCATTGTTTCTGTATCTGTGTATCTCTTTTGCACAGTACTGTGTACAGCATTGTTTCTGTATCTGTGTATCTCTTTTGCACAGTTCTGTGTACAGCATTGTCTCTGTATCTGTGTATCTCTTTTGCACAGTTCTGTGTACAGCATTGTCTCTGTATCTGTGTATCTCTTTTGCACAGTCCTGTGTGCAGCATTGTTTCTGTATCTGTGTATCTCTTTTGCACAGTCCTGTGTACAGCATTGTCTCTGTATCTGTGTATCTCTTTTGCACAGTTCTGTGTACAGCATTGTCTCTGTATCTGTGTATCTCTTTTGCACAGTCCTGTGTACAGCATTGTCTCTGTATCTGTGTATCTCTTTTGCACAGTTCTGTGTACAGCATTGTCTCTGTATCTGTGTATCTCTTTTGCACAGTTCTGTGTACGGCATTGTCTCTGTATCTGTGTATCTCTTTTGCACAGTCCTGTGTGCAGCATTGTTTCTGTATCTGTGTATCTCTTTTGCACAGTCCTGTGTGCAGCATTGTCTCTGTATCTGTGTATCTCTTTTGCACAGTCCTGTGTACAGCATTGTCTCTGTATCTGTGTATCTCTTTTGCACAGTTCTGTGTACAGCATTGTCTCTGTATCTGTGTATCTCTTTTGCACAGTTCTGTGTACAGCATTGTCTCTGTATCTGTGTATCTCTTTTGCACAGTTCTGTGTACAGCATTGTCTCTGTATCTGTGTATCTCTTTTGCACAGTTCTGTGTACAGCATTGTCTCTGTATCTGTGTATCTCTTTTGCACAGTCCTGTGTACAGCATTGTCTCTGTATCTGTGTATCTCTTTTGCACAGTCCTGTGTGCAGCATTGTCTCTGTATCTGTGTATCTCTTTTGCACAGTACTGTGTACAGCATTGTCTCTGTATCTGTGTATCTCTTTTGCACAGTTCTGTGTACAGCATTGTCTCTGTATCTGTGTATCTCTTTTGCACAGTCCTGTGTACAGCATTGTTTCTGTATCTGTGTATCTCTTTTGCACAGTTCTGTGTACAGCATTGTCTCTGTATCTGTGTATCTCTTTTGCACAGTCCTGTGTACAGCATTGTCTCTGTATCTGTGTATCTCTTTTGCACAGTTCTGTGTACAGCATTGTCTCTGTATCTGTGTATCTCTTTTGCACAGTCCTGTGTGCAGCATTGTTTCTGTATCTGTGTATCTCTTTTGCACAGTTCTGTGTACAGCATTGTCTCTGTATCTGTGTATCTCTTTTGCACAGTCCTGTGTACAGCATTGTCTCTGTATCTGTGTATCTCTTTTGCACAGTTCTGTGTACAGCATTGTCTCTGTATCTGTGTATCTCTTTTGCACAGTCCTGTGTACAGCATTGTCTCTGTATCTGTGTATCTCTTTTGCACAGTTCTGTGTACAGCATTGTCTCTGTATCTGTGTATCTCTTTTGCACAGTCCTGTGTACAGCATTGTCTCTGTATCTGTGTATCTCTTTTGCACAGTTCTGTGTACAGCATTGTCTCTGTATCTGTGTATCTCTTTTGCACAGTACTGTGTACAGCATTGTCTCTGTATCTGTGTATCTCTTTTGCACAGTCCTGTGTACAGCATTGTCTCTGTATCTGTGTATCTCTTTTGCACAGTCCTGTGTACAGCATTGTCTCTGTATCTGTGTATCTCTTTTGCACAGTCCTGTGTACAGCATTGTTTCTGTATCTGTGTATCTCTTTTGCACAGTTCTGTGTACAGCATTGTCTCTGTATCTGTGTATCTCTTTTGCACAGTCCTGTGTACAGCATTGTTTCTGTATCTGTGTATCTCTTTTGCACAGTCCTGTGTACAGCATTGTTTCTGTATCTGTGTATCTCTTTTGCACAGTCCTGTGTACAGCATTGTCTCTGTATCTGTGTATCTCTTTTGCACAGTCCTGTGTACAGCATTGTTTCTGTATCTGTGTATCTCTTTTGCACAGTTCTGTGTACAGCATTGTCTCTGTATCTGTGTATCTCTTTTGCACAGTTCTGTGTACAGCATTGTCTCTGTATCTGTGTATCTCTTTTGCACAGTTCTGTGTACGGCATTGTCTCTGTATCTGTGTATCTCTTTTGCACAGTCCTGTGTGCAGCATTGTTTCTGTATCTGTGTATCTCTTTTGCACAGTTCTGTGTACGGCATTGTCTCTGTATCTGTGTATCTCTTTTGCACAGTCCTGTGTACAGCATTGTCTCTGTATCTGTGTATCTCTTTTGCACAGTTCTGTGTACGGCATTGTCTCTGTATCTGTGTATCTCTTTTGCACAGTCCTGTGTGCAGCATTGTTTCTGTATCTGTGTATCTCTTTTGCACAGTTCTGTGTACGGCATTGTCTCTGTATCTGTGTATCTCTTTTGCACAGTCCTGTGTACAGCATTGTCTCTGTATCTGTGTATCTCTTTTGCACAGTCCTGTGTACAGCATTGTTTCTGTATCTGTGTATCTCTTTTGCACAGTTCTGTGTACAGCATTGTCTCTGTATCTGTGTATCTCTTTTGCACAGTACTGTGTACAGCATTGTCTCTGTATCTGTGTATCTCTTTTGCACAGTCCTGTGTACAGCATTGTTTCTGTATCTGTGTATCTCTTTTGCACAGTTCTGTGTACAGCATTGTCTCTGTATCTGTGTATCTCTTTTGCACAGTCCTGTGTACAGCATTGTTTCTGTATCTGTGTATCTCTTTTGCACAGTACTGTGTACAGCATTGTTTCTGTATCTGTGTATCTCTTTTGCACAGTCCTGTGTACAGCATTGTCTCTGTATCTGTGTATCTCTTTTGCACAGTCCTGTGTACAGCATTGTTTCTGTATCTGTGTATCTCTTTTGCACAGTTCTGTGTACAGCATTGTCTCTGTATCTGTGTATCTCTTTTGCACAGTTCTGTGTACAGCATTGTCTCTGTATCTGTGTATCTCTTTTGCACAGTCCTGTGTACAGCATTGTTTCTGTATCTGTGTATCTCTTTTGCACAGTACTGTGTACAGCATTGTTTCTGTATCTGTGTATCTCTTTTGCACAGTCCTGTGTACAGCATTGTCTCTGTATCTGTGTATCTCTTTTGCACAGTCCTGTGTACAGCATTGTCTCTGTATCTGTGTATCTCTTTTGCACAGTCCTGTGTACAGCATTGTTTCTGTATCTGTGTATCTCTTTTGCACAGTTCTGTGTACAGCATTGTCTCTGTATCTGTGTATCTCTTTTGCACAGTCCTGTGTACAGCATTGTTTCTGTATCTGTGTATCTCTTTTGCACAGTCCTGTGTACAGCATTGTTTCTGTATCTGTGTATCTCTTTTGCACAGTTCTGTGTACAGCATTGTCTCTGTATCTGTGTATCTCTTTTGCACAGTTCTGTGTACAGCATTGTCTCTGTATCTGTGTATCTCTTTTGCACAGTTCTGTGTACAGCATTGTCTCTGTATCTGTGTATCTCTTTTGCACAGTTCTGTGTACGGCATTGTCTCTGTATCTGTGTATCTCTTTTGCACAGTCCTGTGTGCAGCATTGTTTCTGTATCTGTGTATCTCTTTTGCACAGTTCTGTGTACGGCATTGTCTCTGTATCTGTGTATCTCTTTTGCACAGTCCTGTGTACAGCATTGTCTCTGTATCTGTGTATCTCTTTTGCACAGTTCTGTGTACGGCATTGTCTCTGTATCTGTGTATCTCTTTTGCACAGTCCTGTGTGCAGCATTGTTTCTGTATCTGTGTATCTCTTTTGCACAGTTCTGTGTACGGCATTGTCTCTGTATCTGTGTATCTCTTTTGCACAGTCCTGTGTACAGCATTGTCTCTGTATCTGTGTATCTCTTTTGCACAGTTCTGTGTACAGCATTGTCTCTGTATCTGTGTATCTCTTTTGCACAGTTCTGTGTACAGCATTGTCTCTGTATCTGTGTATCTCTTTTGCACAGTTCTGTGTACAGCATTGTCTCTGTATCTGTGTATCTCTTTTGCACAGTTCTGTGTACAGCATTGTCTCTGTATCTGTGTATCTCTTTTGCACAGTCCTGTGTACAGCATTGTTTCTGTATCTGTGTATCTCTTTTGCACAGTTCTGTGTACAGCATTGTCTCTGTATCTGTGTATCTCTTTTGCACAGTCCTGTGTACAGCATTGTCTCTGTATCTGTGTATCTCTTTTGCACAGTTCTGTGTACAGCATTGTCTCTGTATCTGTGTATCTCTTTTGCACAGTCCTGTGTGCAGCATTGTTTCTGTATCTGTGTATCTCTTTTGCACAGTTCTGTGTACAGCATTGTCTCTGTATCTGTGTATCTCTTTTGCACAGTCCTGTGTACAGCATTGTCTCTGTATCTGTGTATCTCTTTTGCACAGTCCTGTGTACAGCATTGTCTCTGTATCTGTGTATCTCTTTTGCACAGTTCTGTGTACAGCATTGTCTCTGTATCTGTGTATCTCTTTTGCACAGTCCTGTGTACAGCATTGTTTCTGTATCTGTGTATCTCTTTTGCACAGTCCTGTGTACAGCATTGTCTCTGTATCTGTGTATCTCTTTTGCACAGTTCTGTGTACAGCATTGTCTCTGTATCTGTGTATCTCTTTTGCACAGTCCTGTGTACAGCATTGTCTCTGTATCTGTGTATCTCTTTTGCACAGTTCTGTGTACAGCATTGTCTCTGTATCTGTGTATCTCTTTTGCACAGTCCTGTGTACGGCATTGTCTCTGTATCTGTGTATCTCTTTTGCACAGTTCTGTGTACAGCATTGTCTCTGTATCTGTGTATCTCTTTTGCACAGTCCTGTGTACAGCATTGTTTCTGTATCTGTGTATCTCTTTTGCACAGTCCTGTGTACAGCATTGTCTCTGTATCTGTGTATCTCTTTTGCACAGTTCTGTGTACAGCATTGTCTCTGTATCTGTGTATCTCTTTTGCACAGTCCTGTGTACAGCATTGTCTCTGTATCTGTGTATCTCTTTTGCACAGTTCTGTGTACAGCATTGTCTCTGTATCTGTGTATCTCTTTTGCACAGTCCTGTGTGCAGCATTGTTTCTGTATCTGTGTATCTCTTTTGCACAGTCCTGTGTACAGCATTGTCTCTGTATCTGTGTATCTCTTTTGCACAGTCCTGTGTACAGCATTGTCTCTGTATCTGTGTATCTCTTTTGCACAGTTCTGTGTACAGCATTGTCTCTGTATCTGTGTATCTCTTTTGCACAGTCCTGTGTACAGCATTGTCTCTGTATCTGTGTATCTCTTTTGCACAGTTCTGTGTACAGCATTGTCTCTGTATCTGTGTATCTCTTTTGCACAGTCCTGTGTGCAGCATTGTTTCTGTATCTGTGTATCTCTTTTGCACAGTCCTGTGTACAGCATTGTCTCTGTATCTGTGTATCTCTTTTGCACAGTTCTGTGTACAGCATTGTCTCTGTATCTGTGTATCTCTTTTGCACAGTACTGTGTACAGCATTGTCTCTGTATCTGTGTATCTCTTTTGCACAGTCCTGTGTACAGCATTGTCTCTGTATCTGTGTATCTCTTTTGCACAGTCCTGTGTACAGCATTGTCTCTGTATCTGTGTATCTCTTTTGCACAGTCCTGTGTACAGCATTGTTTCTGTATCTGTGTATCTCTTTTGCACAGTCCTGTGTACAGCATTGTTTCTGTATCTGTGTATCTCTTTTGCACAGTTCTGTGTACAGCATTGTCTCTGTATCTGTGTATCTCTTTTGCACAGTCCTGTGTGCAGCATTGTTTCTGTATCTGTGTATCTCTTTTGCACAGTCCTGTGTGCAGCATTGTCTCTGTATCTGTGTATCTCTTTTGCACAGTCCTGTGTGCAGCATTGTTTCTGTATCTGTGTATCTCTTTTGCACAGTCCTGTGTGCAGCATTGTCTCTGTATCTGTGTATCTCTTTTGCACAGTACTGTGTACAGCATTGTTTCTGTATCTGTGTATCTCTTTTGCACAGTTCTGTGTACAGCATTGTCTCTGTATCTGTGTATCTCTTTTGCACAGTCCTGTGTACAGCATTGTTTCTGTATCTGTGTATCACTTTTGCACAGTTCTGTGTACAGCATTGTCTCTGTATCTGTGTATCTCTTTTGCACAGTCCTGTGTACAGCATTGTTTCTGTATCTGTGTATCTCTTTTGCACAGTCCTGTGTACAGCATTGTCTCTGTATCTGTGTATCTCTTTTGCACAGTCCTGTGTACAGCATTGTCTCTGTATCTGTGTATCTCTTTTGCACAGTTCTGTGTACAGCATTGTCTCTGTATCTGTGTATCTCTTTTGCACAGTCCTGTGTGCAGCATTGTTTCTGTATCTGTGTATCTCTTTTGCACAGTCCTGTGTACAGCATTGTCTCTGTATCTGTGTATCTCTTTTGCACAGTTCTGTGTACAGCATTGTCTCTGTATCTGTGTATCTCTTTTGCACAGTACTGTGTACAGCATTGTCTCTGTATCTGTGTATCTCTTTTGCACAGTCCTGTGTACAGCATTGTCTCTGTATCTGTGTATCTCTTTTGCACAGTCCTGTGTACAGCATTGTCTCTGTATCTGTGTATCTCTTTTGCACAGTCCTGTGTACAGCATTGTTTCTGTATCTGTGTATCTCTTTTGCACAGTTCTGTGTACAGCATTGTCTCTGTATCTGTGTATCTCTTTTGCACAGTCCTGTGTACAGCATTGTTTCTGTATCTGTGTATCTCTTTTGCACAGTTCTGTGTACAGCATTGTCTCTGTATCTGTGTATCTCTTTTGCACAGTCCTGTGTGCAGCATTGTTTCTGTATCTGTGTATCTCTTTTGCACAGTCCTGTGTACAGCATTGTTTCTGTATCTGTGTATCTCTTTTGCACAGTTCTGTGTACAGCATTGTCTCTGTATCTGTGTATCTCTTTTGCACAGTCCTGTGTGCAGCATTGTTTCTGTATCTGTGTATCTCTTTTGCACAGTCCTGTGTGCAGCATTGTCTCTGTATCTGTGTATCTCTTTTGCACAGTACTGTGTACAGCATTGTTTCTGTATCTGTGTATCTCTTTTGCACAGTTCTGTGTACAGCATTGTCTCTGTATCTGTGTATCTCTTTTGCACAGTCCTGTGTACAGCATTGTTTCTGTATCTGTGTATCACTTTTGCACAGTTCTGTGTACAGCATTGTCCCTGTATCTGTGTATCTCTTTTGCACAGTCCTGTGTACAGCATTGTTTCTGTATCTGTGTATCTCTTTTGCACAGTCCTGTGTACAGCATTGTTTCTGTATCTGTGTATCTCTTTTGCACAGTCCTGTGTACAGCATTGTTTCTGTATCTGTGTATCTCTTTTGCACAGTTCTGTGTACAGCATTGTCTCTGTATCTGTGTATCTCTTTTGCACAGTCCTGTGTACAGCATTGTTTCTGTATCTGTGTATCACTTTTGCACAGTTCTGTGTACAGCATTGTCCCTGTATCTGTGTATCTCTTTTGCACAGTCCTGTGTACAGTATTGTCTCTGTATCTGTGTATCTCTTTTGCACAGTTCTGTGTACAGCATTGTCTCTGTATCTGTGTATCTCTTTTGCACAGTTCTGTGTACAGCATTGTCTCTGTATCTGTGTATCTCTTTTGCACAGTTCTGTGTGCAGCATTGTCTCTGTATCTGTGTATCTCTTTTGCACAGTACTGTGTGCAGCATTGTTTCTGTATCTGTGTATCTCTTTTGCACAGTTCTGTGTACAGCATTGTCTCTGTATCTGTGTATCTCTTTTGCACAGTCCTGTGTACAGCATTGTTTCTGTATCTGTGTATCTCTTTTGCACAGTACTGTGTACAGCATTGTTTCTGTATCTGTGTATCTCTTTTGCACAGTTCTGTGTACAGCATTGTCTCTGTATCTGTGTATCTCTTTTGCACAGTCCTGTGTACAGCATTGTTTCTGTATCTGTGTATCTCTTTTGCACAGTCCTGTGTACAGCATTGTTTCTGTATCTGTGTATCTCTTTTGCACAGTTCTGTGTACAGCATTGTCTCTGTATCTGTGTATCTCTTTTGCACAGTCCTGTGTACAGCATTGTTTCTGTATCTGTGTATCACTTTTGCACAGTTCTGTGTACAGCATTGTCCCTGTATCTGTGTATCTCTTTTGCACAGTCCTGTGTACAGTATTGTCTCTGTATCTGTGTATCTCTTTTGCACAGTTCTGTGTACAGCATTGTCTCTGTATCTGTGTATCTCTTTTGCACAGTTCTGTGTGCAGCATTGTCTCTGTATCTGTGTATCTCTTTTGCACAGTACTGTGTGCAGCATTGTTTCTGTATCTGTGTATCTCTTTTGCACAGTTCTGTGTACAGCATTGTCTCTGTATCTGTGTATCTCTTTTGCACAGTTCTGTGTACAGCATTGTCTCTGTATCTGTGTATCTCTTTTGCACAGTTCTGTGTGCAGCATTGTCTCTGTATCTGTGTATCTCTTTTGCACAGTACTGTGTGCAGCATTGTTTCTGTATCTGTGTATCTCTTTTGCACAGTTCTGTGTACAGCATTGTCTCTGTATCTGTGTATCTCTTTTGCACAGTACTGTGTACAGCATTGTCTCTGTATCTGTGTATCTCTTTTGCACAGTCCTGTGTACAGCATTGTTTCTGTATCTGTGTATCACTTTTGCACAGTACTGTGTACAGCATTGTCTCTGTATCTGTGTATCTCTTTTGCACAGTTCTGTGTACAGCATTGTCTCTGTATCTGTGTATCTCTTTTGCACAGTCCTGTGTACAGCATTGTTTCTGTATCTGTGTATCACTTTTGCACAGTACTGTGTACAGCATTGTCTCTGTATCTGTGTATCTCTTTTGCACAGTTCTGTGTACAGCATTGTTTCTGTATCTGTGTATCTCTTTTGCACAGTTCTGTGTACAGCATTGTCTCTGTATCTGTGTATCTCTTTTGCACAGTTCTGTGTACAGCATTGTCTCTGTATCTGTGTATCTCTTTTGCACAGTTCTGTGTGCAGCATTGTCTCTGTATCTGTGTATCTCTTTTGCACAGTACTGTGTGCAGCATTGTTTCTGTATCTGTGTATCTCTTTTGCACAGTTCTGTGTACAGCATTGTCTCTGTATCTGTGTATCTCTTTTGCACAGTCCTGTGTACAGCATTGTTTCTGTATCTGTGTATCACTTTTGCACAGTACTGTGTACAGCATTGTCTCTGTATCTGTGTATCTCTTTTGCACAGTTCTGTGTACAGCATTGTCTCTGTATCTGTGTATCTCTTTTGCACAGTCCTGTGTACAGCATTGTTTCTGTATCTGTGTATCACTTTTGCACAGTTCTGTGTACAGCATTGTCCCTGTATCTGTGTATCTCTTTTGCACAGTTCTGTGTACAGCATTGTCTCTGTATCTGTGTATCTCTTTTGCACAGTTCTGTGTACAGCATTGTCTCTGTATCTGTGTATCTCTTTTGCACAGTTCTGTGTGCAGCATTGTCTCTGTATCTGTGTATCTCTTTTGCACAGTACTGTGTGCAGCATTGTTTCTGTATCTGTGTATCTCTTTTGCACAGTTCTGTGTACAGCATTGTCTCTGTATCTGTGTATCTCTTTTGCACAGTTCTGTGTACAGCATTGTCTCTGTATCTGTGTATCTCTTTTGCACAGTACTGTGTGCAGCATTGTTTCTGTATCTGTGTATCTCTTTTGCACAGTCCTGTGTACAGTATTGTCTCTGTATCTGTGTATCTCTTTTGCACAGTTCTGTGTACAGCATTGTCTCTGTATCTGTGTATCTCTTTTGCACAGTTCTGTGTGCAGCATTGTCTCTGTATCTGTGTATCTCTTTTGCACAGTACTGTGTGCAGCATTGTTTCTGTATCTGTGTATCTCTTTTGCACAGTTCTGTGTACAGCATTGTCTCTGTATCTGTGTATCTCTTTTGCACAGTTCTGTGTACAGCATTGTCTCTGTATCTGTGTATCTCTTTTGCACAGTTCTGTGTACAGCATTGTCTCTGTATCTGTGTATCTCTTTTGCACAGTTCTGTGTGCAGCATTGTCTCTGTATCTGTGTATCTCTTTTGCACAGTTCTGTGTACAGCATTGTCTCTGTATCTGTGTATCTCTTTTGCACAGTACTGTGTACAGCATTGTCTCTGTATCTGTGTATCTCTTTTGCACAGTCCTGTGTACAGCATTGTTTCTGTATCTGTGTATCACTTTTGCACAGTACTGTGTACAGCATTGTCTCTGTATCTGTGTATCTCTTTTGCACAGTTCTGTGTACAGCATTGTCTCTGTATCTGTGTATCTCTTTTGCACAGTCCTGTGTACAGCATTGTTTCTGTATCTGTGTATCACTTTTGCACAGTTCTGTGTACAGCATTGTCCCTGTATCTGTGTATCTCTTTTGCACAGTCCTGTGTACAGCATTGTCTCTGTATCTGTGTATCTCTTTTGCACAGTACTGTGTACAGCATTGTCTCTGTATCTGTGTATCTCTTTTGCACAGTTCTGTGTACAGCATTGTCTCTGTATCTGTGTATCTCTTTTTCCCAGTACTGTGTGCAGCATTGTTTCTGTATCTGTGTATCTCTTTTGCACAGTTCTGTGTACAGCATTGTCTCTGTATCTGTGTATCTCTTTTGCACAGTACTGTGTGCAGCATTGTTTCTGTATCTGTGTATCACTTTTGCACAGTCCTGTGTGCAGCATTGTCTCTGTATCTGTGTATCTCTTTTGCACAGTACTGTGTACAGCATTGTCTCTGTATCTGTGTATCTCTTTTGCACAGTACTGTGTGCAGCATTGTTTCTGTATCTGTGTATCACTTTTGCACAGTCCTGTGTGCAGCATTGTCTCTGTATCTGTGTATCACTTTTGCACAGTACTGTGTGCAGCATTGTTTCTGTATCTGTGTATCACTTTTGCACAGTCCTGTGTGCAGCATTGTCTCTGTATCTGTGTATCTCTTTTGCACAGTACTGTGTGCAGCATTGTTTCTGTATCTGTGTATCACTTTTGCACAGTCCTGTGTGCAGCATTGTCTCTGTATCTGTGTATCACTTTTGCACAGTCCTGTGTGCAGCATTGTTTCTGTATCTGTGTATCTCTTTTGCACAGTCCTGTGTGCAGCATTGTCTCTGTATCTGTGTATCTCTTTTGCACAGTCCTGTGTACAGCATTGTTTCTGTATCTGTGTATCTCTTTTGCACAGTCCTGTGTACAGCATTGTCTCTGTATCTGTGTATCTCTTTTGCACAGTCCTGTGTACAGCATTGTCTCTGTATCTGTGTATCTCTTTTGCACAGTACTGTGTACAGCATTGTTTCTGTATCTGTGTATCTCTTTTGCACAGTCCTGTGTACAGCATTGTCTCTGTATCTGTGTATCTCTTTTGCACAGTCCTGTGTACAGCATTGTCTCTGTATCTGTGTATCACTTTTGCACAGTTCTGTGTACAGCATTGTCTCTGTATCTGTGTATCACTTTTGCACAGTTCTGTGTACAGCATTGTTTCTGTATCTGTGTATCACTTTTGCACAGTCCTGTGTACAGCATTGTCTCTGTATCTGTGTATCTCTTTTGCACAGTTCTGTGTACAGCATTGTTTCTGTATCTGTGTATCACTTTTGCACAGTCCTGTGTACAGCATTGTCTCTGTATCTGTGTATCACTTTTGCACAGTTCTGTGTACAGCATTGTCTCTGTATCTGTGTATCACTTTTGCACAGTTCTGTGTACAGCATTGTTTCTGTATCTGTGTATCACTTTTGCACAGTCCTGTGTACAGCATTGTCTCTGTATCTGTGTATCTCTTTTGCACAGTTCTGTGTACAGCATTGTTTCTGTATCTGTGTATCACTTTTGCACAGTCCTGTGTACAGCATTGTCTCTGTATCTGTGTATCTCTTTTGCACAGTTCTGTGTACAGCATTGTCCCTGTATCTGTGTATCTCTTTTGCACAGTACTGTGTACAGCATTGTCTCTGTATCTGTGTATCTCTTTTGCACAGTCCTGTGTACAGCATTGTCTCTGTATCTGTGTATCACTTTTGCACAGTCCTGTGTACAGCATTGTCTCTGTATCTGTGTATCTCTTTTGCACAGTTCTGTGTACAGCATTGTCTCTGTATCTGTGTATCACTTTTGCACAGTTCTGTGTACAGCATTGTCTCTGTATCTGTGTATCTCTTTTGCACAGTACTGTGTACAGCATTGTTTCTGTATCTGTGTATCTCTTTTGCACAGTCCTGTGTACAGCATTGTCTCTGTATCTGTGTATCTCTTTTGCACAGTTCTGTGTACAGCATTGTCTCTGTATCTGTGTATCACTTTTGCACAGTCCTGTGTACAGCATTGTCTCTGTATCTGTGTATCACTTTTGCACAGTTCTGTGTACAGCATTGTCTCTGTATCTGTGTATCACTTTTGCACAGTTCTGTGTACAGCATTGTCTCTGTATCTGTGTATCTCTTTTGCACAGTATTGTGTACAGCATTGTTTCTGTATCTGTGTATCTCTTTTGCACAGTTCTGTGTACAGCATTGTCTCTGTATCTGTGTATCACTTTTGCACAGTCCTGTGTACAGCATTGTTTCTGTATCTGTGTATCTCTTTTGCACAGTCCTGTGTACAGCATTGTTTTTGTATCTGTGTATCACTTTTGCACAGTTCTGTGTACAGCATTGTCTCTGTATCTGTGTATCACTTTTGCACAGTTCTGTGTACAGCATTGTTTCTGTATCTGTGTATCTCTTTTGCACAGTTCTGTGTACAGCATTGTCTCTGTATCTGTGTATCACTTTTGCACAGTTCTGTGTACAGCATTGTCTCTGTATCTGTGTATCTCTTTTGCACAGTACTGTGTACAGCATTGTCTCTGTATCTGTGTATCTCTTTTGCACAGTACTGTGTACAGCATTGTTTCTGTATCTGTGTATCTCTTTTGCACAGTCCTGTGTACAGCATTGTTTTTGTATCTGTGTATCACTTTTGCACAGTTCTGTGTACAGCATTGTCTCTGTATCTGTGTATCTCTTTTGCACAGTACTGTGTACAGCATTGTCTCTGTATCTGTGTATCTCTTTTGCACAGTCCTGTGTACAGCATTGTCTCTGTATCTGTGTATCTCTTTTGCACAGTCCTGTGTACAGCATTGTTTCTGTATCTGTGTATCTCTTTTGCACAGTCCTGTGTACAGCATTGTCTCTGTATCTGTGTATCTCTTTTGCACAGTCCTGTGTACAGCATTGTCTCTGTATCTGTGTATCTCTTTTGCACAGTCCTGTGTACAGCATTGTCTCTGTATCTGTGTATCTCTTTTGCACAGTACTGTGTACAGCATTGTCTCTGTATCTGTGTATCTCTTTTGCACAGTCCTGTGTACAGCATTGTCTCTGTATCTGTGTATCTCTTTTGCACAGTACTGTGTACAGCATTGTTTCTGTATCTGTGTATCTCTTTTGCACAGTCCTGTGTACAGCATTGTCTCTGTATCTGTGTATCTCTTTTGCACAGTACTGTGTACAGCATTGTTTCTGTATCTGTGTATCTCTTTTGCACAGTACTGTGTACAGCATTGTCTCTGTATCTGTGTATCTCTTTTGCACAGTCCTGTGTACAGCATTGTCTCTGTATCTGTGTATCTCTTTTGCACAGTACTGTGTACAGCATTGTCTCTGTATCTGTGTATCTCTTTTGCACAGTCCTGTGTACAGCATTGTCTCTGTATCTGTGTATCTCTTTTGCACAGTCCTGTGTACAGCATTGTCTCTGTATCTGTGTATCTCTTTTGCACAGTCCTGTGTACAGCATTGTCTCTGTATCTGTGTATCTCTTTTGCACAGTACTGTGTACAGCATTGTCTCTGTATCTGTGTATCTCTTTTGCACAGTCCTGTGTACAGCATTGTCTCTGTATCTGTGTATCTCTTTTGCACAGTCCTGTGTACAGCATTGTTTCTGTATCTGTGTATCTCTTTTGCACAGTCCTGTGTACAGCATTGTTTCTGTATCTGTGTATCTCTTTTGCACAGTCCTGTGTACAGCATTGTCTCTGTATCTGTGTATCTCTTTTGCACAGTCCTGTGTACAGCATTGTCTCTGTATCTGTGTATCACTTTTGCACAGTCCTGTGTACAGCATTGTCTCTGTATCTGTGTATCTCTTTTGCACAGTCCTGTGTACAGCATTGTCTCTGTATCTGTGTATCTCTTTTGCACAGTTCTGTGTGCAGCATTGTCTCTGTATCTGTGTATCTCTTTTGCACAGTTCTGTGTACAGCATTGTCTCTGTATCTGTGTATCTCTTTTGCACAGTCCTGTGTACAGCATTGTCTCTGTATCTGTGTATCACTTTTGCACAGTCCTGTGTACAGCATTGTTTCTGTATCTGTGTATCTCTTTTGCACAGTCCTGTGTACAGCATTGTTTTTGTATCTGTGTATCACTTTTGCACAGTTCTGTGTACAGCATTGTCTCTGTATCTGTGTATCTCTTTTGCACAGTTCTGTGTACAGCATTGTCTCTGTATCTGTGTATCTCTTTTGCACAGTCCTGTGTACAGCATTGTTTCTGTATCTCTGTATCTCTTTTGCACAGTCCTGTGTACAGCATTGTCTCTGTATCTGTGTATCTCTTTTGCACAGTTCTGTGTACAGCATTGTCTCTGTATCTGTGTATCACTTTTGCACAGTCCTGTGTACAGCATTGTTTCTGTATCTGTGTATCTCTTTTGCACAGTCCTGTGTACAGCATTGTCTCTGTATCTGTGTATCTCTTTTGCACAGTCCTGTGTACGGCATTGTCTCTGTATCTGTGTATCTCTTTTGCACAGTCCTGTGTACAGCATTGTCTCTGTATCTGTGTATCTCTTTTGCACAGTCCTGTGTACAGCATTGTCTCTGTATCTGTGTATCTCTTTTGCACAGTACTGTGTACAGCATTGTTTTTGTATCTGTGTATCACTTTTGCACAGTCCTGTGTACAGCATTGTCTCTGTATCTGTGTATCTCTTTTGCACAGTCCTGTGTACAGCATTGTCTCTGTATCTGTGTATCTCTTTTGCACAGTTCTGTGTGCAGCATTGTCTCTGTATCTGTGTATCACTTTTGCACAGTCCTGTGTACAGCATTGTCTCTGTATCTGTGTATCACTTTTGCACAGTACTGTGTACAGCATTGTCTCTGTATCTCTGTATCTCTTTTGCACAGTACTGTGTACAGCATTGTCTCTGTATCTGTGTATCTCTTTTGCACAGTCCTGTGTACAGCATTGTCTCTGTATCTGTGTATCTCTTTTGCACAGTTCTGTGTGCAGCATTGTCTCTGTATCTGTGTATCACTTTTGCACAGTTCTGTGTACAGCATTGTTTCTGTATCTGTGTATCTCTTTTGCACAGTCCTGTGTACAGCATTGTTTTTGTATCTGTGTATCACTTTTGCACAGTACTGTGTACAGCATTGTCTCTGTATCTGTGTATCTCTTTTGCACAGTTCTGTGTACAGCATTGTTTCTGTATCTCTGTATCTCTTTTGCACAGTCCTGTGTACAGCATTGTCTCTGTATCTGTGTATCACTTTTGCACAGTCCTGTGTACAGCATTGTTTCTGTATCTGTGTATCTCTTTTGCACAGTCCTGTGTACAGCATTGTCTCTGTATCTGTGTATCACTTTTGCACAGTCCTGTGTACAGCATTGTTTCTGTATCTGTGTATCTCTTTTGCACAGTCCTGTGTACAGCATTGTTTCTGTATCTGTGTATCTCTTTTGCACAGTCCTGTGTACAGCATTGTCTCTGTATCTGTGTATCTCTTTTGCACAGTCCTGTGTACAGCATTGTCTCTGTATCTGTGTATCTCTTTTGCACAGTCCTGTGTACAGCATTGTTTCTGTATCTCTGTATCTCTTTTGCACAGTCCTGTGTACAGCATTGTCTCTGTATCTGTGTATCACTTTTGCACAGTCCTGTGTACAGCATTGTTTCTGTATCTGTGTATCTCTTTTGCACAGTCCTGTGTACAGCATTGTCTCTGTATCTGTGTATCACTTTTGCACAGTCCTGTGTACAGCATTGTTTCTGTATCTGTGTATCTCTTTTGCACAGTCCTGTGTACAGCATTGTCTCTGTATCTGTGTATCTCTTTTGCACAGTACTGTGTACAGCATTGTTTCTGTATCTGTGTATCTCTTTTGCACAGTCCTGTGTGCAGCATTGTCTTTGTATCTGTGTATCTCTTTTGCACAGTACTGTGTACAGCATTGTTTCTGTATCTGTGTATCTCTTTTGCACAGTCCTGTGTGCAGCATTGTCTCTGTATCTGTGTATCTCTTTTGCACAGTTCTGTGTACAGCATTGTTTCTGTATCTGTGTATCTCTTTTGCACAGTCCTGTGTACAGCATTGTCTCTGTATCTGTGTATCTCTTTTGCACAGTCCTGTGTGCAGCATTGTCTCTGTATCTGTGTATCTCTTTTGCACAGTTCTGTGTACAGCATTGTCTCTGTATCTGTGTATCTCTTTTGCACAGTCCTGTGTACAGCATTGTCTCTGTATCTGTGTATCACTTTTGCACAGTCCTGTGTACAGCATTGTTTCTGTATCTGTGTATCTCTTTTGCACAGTCCTGTGTACAGCATTGTCTCTGTATCTGTGTATCTCTTTTGCACAGTTCTGTGTACAGCATTGTTTCTGTATCTCTGTATCTCTTTTGCACAGTCCTGTGTACAGCATTGTCTCTGTATCTGTGTATCTCTTTTGCACAGTCCTGTGTACAGCATTGTCTCTGTATCTGTGTATCACTTTTGCACAGTCCTGTGTACAGCATTGTTTCTGTATCTGTGTATCTCTTTTGCACAGTCCTGTGTACAGCATTGTCTCTGTATCTGTGTATCTCTTTTGCACAGTCCTGTGTACAGCATTGTTTCTGTATCTCTGTATCTCTTTTGCACAGTCCTGTGTACAGCATTGTCTCTGTATCTGTGTATCTCTTTTGCACAGTCCTGTGTACAGCATTGTCTCTGTATCTGTGTATCTCTTTTGCACAGTCCTGTGTACAGCATTGTTTCTGTATCTCTGTATCTCTTTTGCACAGTCCTGTGTACAGCATTGTCTCTGTATCTGTGTATCACTTTTGCACAGTCCTGTGTACAGCATTGTTTCTGTATCTGTGTATCTCTTTTGCACAGTCCTGTGTGCAGCATTGTCTCTGTATCTGTGTATCTCTTTTGCACAGTTCTGTGTACAGCATTGTCTCTGTATCTGTGTATCTCTTTTGCACAGTCCTGTGTACAGCATTGTCTCTGTATCTGTGTATCACTTTTGCACAGTCCTGTGTACAGCATTGTTTCTGTATCTGTGTATCTCTTTTGCACAGTCCTGTGTACAGCATTGTCTCTGTATCTGTGTATCTCTTTTGCACAGTTCTGTGTACAGCATTGTTTCTGTATCTCTGTATCTCTTTTGCACAGTCCTGTGTACAGCATTGTCTCTGTATCTGTGTATCTCTTTTGCACAGTCCTGTGTACAGCATTGTCTCTGTATCTGTGTATCACTTTTGCACAGTCCTGTGTACAGCATTGTTTCTGTATCTGTGTATCTCTTTTGCACAGTCCTGTGTACAGCATTGTCTCTGTATCTGTGTATCTCTTTTGCACAGTCCTGTGTGCAGCATTGTCTCTGTATCTGTGTATCACTTTTGCACAGTTCTGTGTACAGCATTGTTTCTGTATCTCTGTATCTCTTTTGCACAGTCCTGTGTACAGCATTGTCTCTGTATCTGTGTATCTCTTTTGCACAGTCCTGTGTACAGCATTGTCTCTGTATCTGTGTATCACTTTTGCACAGTCCTGTGTACAGCATTGTTTCTGTATCTGTGTATCTCTTTTGCACAGTCCTGTGTACAGCATTGTCTCTGTATCTGTGTATCTCTTTTGCACAGTACTGTGTACAGCATTGTTTCTGTATCTGTGTATCTCTTTTGCACAGTCCTGTGTACAGCATTGTCTCTGTATCTGTGTATCTCTTTTGCACAGTCCTGTGTACAGCATTGTTTCTGTATCTGTGTATCTCTTTTGCACAGTCCTGTGTGCAGCATTGTCTTTGTATCTGTGTATCTCTTTTGCACAGTACTGTGTACAGCATTGTTTCTGTATCTGTGTATCTCTTTTGCACAGTCCTGTGTACAGCATTGTCTCTGTATCTGTGTATCTCTTTTGCACAGTACTGTGTACAGCATTGTCTTTGTATCTGTGTATCTCTTTTGCACAGTACTGTGTACAGCATTGTCTCTGTATCTGTGTATCTCTTTTGCACAGTTCTGTGTACAGCATTGTTTCTGTATCTCTGTATCTCTTTTGCACAGTCCTGTGTACAGCATTGTCTCTGTATCTGTGTATCACTTTTGCACAGTCCTGTGTACAGCATTGTTTCTGTATCTGTGTATCTCTTTTGCACAGTCCTGTGTACAGCATTGTTTCTGTATCTGTGTATCTCTTTTGCACAGTCCTGTGTACAGCATTGTTTCTGTATCTGTGTATCACTTTTGCACAGTCCTGTGTACAGCATTGTTTCTGTATCTGTGTATCTCTTTTGCACAGTCCTGTGTACAGCATTGTTTCTGTATCTGTGTATCTCTTTTGCACAGTCCTGTGTACAGCATTGTCTCTGTATCTGTGTATCTCTTTTGCACAGTCCTGTGTACAGCATTGTCTCTGTATCTGTGTATCTCTTTTGCACAGTTCTGTGTACAGCATTGTTTCTGTATCTCTGTATCTCTTTTGCACAGTCCTGTGTACAGCATTGTCTCTGTATCTGTGTATCACTTTTGCACAGTCCTGTGTACAGCATTGTTTCTGTATCTGTGTATCTCTTTTGCACAGTCCTGTGTACAGCATTGTCTCTGTATCTGTGTATCACTTTTGCACAGTCCTGTGTACAGCATTGTTTCTGTATCTGTGTATCTCTTTTGCACAGTCCTGTGTACAGCATTGTCTCTGTATCTGTGTATCACTTTTGCACAGTTCTGTGTACAGCATTGTTTCTGTATCTGTGTATCTCTTTTGCACAGTACTGTGTACAGCATTGTCTCTGTATCTGTGTATCTCTTTTGCACAGTCCTGTGTACAGCATTGTTTCTGTATCTGTGTATCTCTTTTGCACAGTCCTGTGTGCAGCATTGTCTTTGTATCTGTGTATCTCTTTTGCACAGTCCTGTGTACAGCATTGTTTCTGTATCTGTGTATCTCTTTTGCACAGTCCTGTGTGCAGCATTGTCTCTGTATCTGTGTATCTCTTTTGCACAGTCCTGTGTGCAGCATTGTCTCTGTATCTGTGTATCTCTTTTGCACAGTCCTGTGTGCAGCATTGTCTTTGTATCTGTGTATCTCTTTTGCACAGTTCTGTGTACAGCATTGTCTCTGTATCTGTGTATCTCTTTTGCACAGTTCTGTGTACAGCATTGTTTCTGTATCTGTGTATCTCTTTTGCACAGTACTGTGTACAGCATTGTTTCTGTATCTGTGTATCTCTTTTGCACAGTCCTGTGTGCAGCATTGTCTCTGTATCTGTGTATCTCTTTTGCACAGTCCTGTGTGCAGCATTGTCTTTGTATCTGTGTATCTCTTTTGCACAGTTCTGTGTACAGCATTGTTTCTGTATCTGTGTATCTCTTTTGCACAGTCCTGTGTACAGCATTGTTTCTGTATCTGTGTATCTCTTTTGCACAGTACTGTGTACAGCATTGTCTTTGTATCTGTGTATCTCTTTTGCACAGTACTGTGTACAGCATTGTTTCTGTATCTGTGTATCTCTTTTGCACAGTTCTGTGTACAGCATTGTTTCTGTATCTGTGTATCTCTTTTGCACAGTTCTGTGTACAGCATTGTCTCTGTATCTGTGTATCTCTTTTGCACAGTTCTGTGTACAGCATTGTTTCTGTATCTGTGTATCTCTTTTGCACAGTACTGTGTACAGCATTGTTTCTGTATCTGTGTATCTCTTTTGCACAGTCCTGTGTACAGCATTGTCTCTGTATCTGTGTATCTCTTTTGCACAGTACTGTGTACAGCATTGTCTTTGTATCTGTGTATCTCTTTTGCACAGTACTGTGTACAGCATTGTTTCTGTATCTGTGTATCTCTTTTGCACAGTCCTGTGTACAGCATTGTCTCTGTATCTGTGTATCTCTTTTGCACAGTCCTGTGTACAGCATTGTTTCTGTATCTGTGTATCTCTTTTGCACAGTCCTGTGTACAGCATTGTCTCTGTATCTGTGTATCTCTTTTGCACAGTACTGTGTACAGCATTGTCTTTGTATCTGTGTATCTCTTTTGCACAGTACTGTGTACAGCATTGTTTCTGTATCTGTGTATCTCTTTTGCACAGTCCTGTGTACAGCATTGTTTCTGTATCTGTGTATCTCTTTTGCACAGTTCTGTGTACAGCATTGTCCCTGTATCTGTGTATCTCTTTTGCACAGTACTGTGTACAGCATTGTCTTTGTATCTGTGTATCTCTTTTGCACAGTACTGTGTACAGCATTGTTTCTGTATCTGTGTATCTCTTTTGCACAGTCCTGTGTACAGCATTGTTTCTGTATCTGTGTATCTCTTTTGCACAGTTCTGTGTACAGCATTGTTTCTGTATCTGTGTATCTCTTTTGCACAGTCCTGTGTACAGCATTGTTTCTGTATCTGTGTATCTCTTTTGCACAGTACTGTGTACAGCATTGTTTCTGTATCTGTGTATCTCTTTTGCACAGTCCTGTGTACAGCATTGTTTCTGTATCTGTGTATCTCTTTTGCACAGTTCTGTGTACAGCATTGTCTCTGTATCTGTGTATCTCTTTTGCACAGTACTGTGTACAGCATTGTCTTTGTATCTGTGTATCTCTTTTGCACAGTACTGTGTACAGCATTGTTTCTGTATCTGTGTATCTCTTTTGCACAGTCCTGTGTACAGCATTGTTTCTGTATCTGTGTATCTCTTTTGCACAGTTCTGTGTACAGCATTGTCTTTGTATCTGTGTATCTCTTTTGCACAGTACTGTGTACAGCATTGTTTCTGTATCTGTGTATCTCTTTTGCACAGTCCTGTGTGCAGCATTGTCTCTGTATCTGTGTATCTCTTTTGCACAGTACTGTGTACAGCATTGTTTCTGTATCTGTGTATCTCTTTTGCACAGTCCTGTGTGCAGCATTGTCTCTGTATCTGTGTATCTCTTTTGCACAGTACTGTGTACAGCATTGTTTCTGTATCTGTGTATCTCTTTTGCACAGTTCTGTGTACAGCATTGTTTCTGTATCTGTGTATCTCTTTTGCACAGTCCTGTGTACAGCATTGTCTCTGTATCTGTGTATCTCTTTTGCACAGTCCTGTGTACAGCATTGTCTCTGTATCTGTGTATCTCTTTTGCACAGTACTGTGTACAGCATTGTTTCTGTATCTGTGTATCTCTTTTGCACAGTACTGTGTACAGCATTGTCTCTGTATCTGTGTATCTCTTTTGCACAGTACTGTGTACAGCATTGTTTCTGTATCTGTGTATCACTTTTTCCCAGTCCTGTGTACAGCATTGTCTCTGTATCTGTGTATCTCTTTTGCACAGTTCTGTGTGCAGCATTGTCTCTGTATCTGTGTATCACTTTTGCACAGTCCTGTGTACAGCATTGTCTCTGTATCTGTGTATCTCTTTTGCACAGTACTGTGTACAGCATTGTTTCTGTATCTGTGTATCTCTTTTGCACAGTCCTGTGTACAGCATTGTCTCTGTATCTGTGTATCTCTTTTGCACAGTTCTGTGTACAGCATTGTTTCTGTATCTGTGTATCACTTTTGCACAGTTCTGTGTACAGCATTGTCTCTGTATCTGTGTATCTCTTTTGCACAGTTCTGTGTACAGCATTGTCTCTGTATCTGTGTATCACTTTTGCACAGTACTGTGTACAGCATTGTCTCTGTATCTGTGTATCTCTTTTGCACAGTCCTGTGTACAGCATTGTCTCTGTATCTGTGTATCTCTTTTGCACAGTACTGTGTACAGCATTGTCTCTGTATCTGTGTATCACTTTTGCACAGTTCTGTGTACAGCATTGTCTCTGTATCTGTGTATCTCTTTTGCACAGTCCTGTGTACAGCATTGTTTCTGTATCTGTGTATCACTTTTGCGCAGTCCTGTCTGTAGCCCCTCCCCTTGCGCTGTGATGTCACTGTGGGCGGTCCTTCTCGTCCTCCAGGCTGCGGTCACCTTTGATGATGTCGCTGTGTGTTTCTCGGATGACTGGAAGGATTTGGAGGAATGGCAGAAGGAGCTGTACCGGAACATGATGAAGGAGAGCGCCGACTCGCTGGTGTCACTAGGTGGGTGCTGGGGGGCTCCGTTCTCTAATTACTGACCCCATACAGTTATGGCTGACACATGGGGGTCCGGAGCTGCAGCAGATTTCTTACATCTCGATGTCTTGGACATCACAGGTTGTAATCAGGGAAGATCTCTGTTATTCTGTGTCTCTAGTCACCTCTAAAGCTGCATGTCTTCTACTCCAGTCACATCCACAGCTGCAGATCCTTTTGTTGCCACTATCATCCCTGTACTGGCGGGGTCCTGATGTAACAGCAGAATAGTGAGTGCAGCTCTTGAGGTGGCTGGAGGAGAAGGCACGATGTAATGGAAGAATAGTGACTGCAGCTCTGGAGGTGACTGGAGGATAAGACATGATGTAACGGAAGAATAGTGACTGCAGCTCTGGAGGTGACTGGAGGATAAGACATGATGGAACAGTAGAATAGTGACTGCAGCTCTGGAGGCGACTGGAGAATAAGACATGATGTAAACGCAGAATAGTGAGTGCAGCTCTGGAGGTGACTGGGGGATAAGACACGATGTAACGGCAGAATAGTGAGTGCAGCTCTGGAGGCAACTGGAGAGTAAGACACGGTGTAACAGCAGAATAGTTACTGCAGCTCTAGAGGTGACTGGAGGATGAGATGTAACAGCAGAATAGTGAGTGCACCTCTGGAGGTGATTGGAGGGTAATTCTTGGTGAATCCTCTGATCAGTGATCTTGTGTTCCTGGGGTGGATCACTCGGGTGGATCGCTCGGGGATCTGATCCTTTGTTCTTCT
This sequence comes from Ranitomeya imitator, assembly GCF_032444005.1. Lineage (NCBI taxonomy): Eukaryota > Metazoa > Chordata > Amphibia > Anura > Dendrobatidae > Ranitomeya > Ranitomeya imitator. The sequence goes on along the minus strand of NC_091284.1, from coordinate 840,836,924 downwards.
GTCTGCAGGCGAGGTCTGGATCGGTAAGAATGGGAAGGAGCTGAGCCCGGAGAAGCCTGTGGAGGAGCTGGAGATGTCCTCGGACTGTAAAGATCCCCTCCGGCTCGGAGCAGAGGCGGTGTGTGAGGTGCGAGACTTCCCCGGGGATGAGCCGCACTCCTCCGCTGACGTCCTGCCCGGTTTCCGGCCCGGCCTGCCCTTCCTGGAGCAGCGGCCTCTGCAGCCGGAGAAGCTTTTCTCGTGTAACCAGTGTGATAAACGTTTTGCTCGGAGCTCGGATCTGCTGAAGCATCAGAGGAGCCACCAGGGTGGCGACAAAGCCAACTTATGTAACGACTGCGGCAAAATCTTCCGCCGCCGCACGGCCTTACTTATCCACAAGCGCATCCACACGGGCGAGCGGCCCTATAAGTGTAAGCAGTGCGGCAAGTGCTTCGTCCAGCGGCAGCACCTCACCACCCACGTCAAGACCCACACGGGGGAGCGGCCGTACCCCTGCACCGAGTGCGGCAAGAGCTACCGCTGGAGGTCCGAGCTCAACAAACACCAGAAGGTCCACGCCGATGTCCTGAGCTCAGCCATGGAGTACACACAGGGCTGAGGGGGCAGGAGGGTCTGCATGACGCCACCACAGGGGGATGATGACTGCCGTTACTGCCTCTGCTGAGCGTACCCCTGGCAGGGATAGGTTGGGTGCGTGTCACTATTGTTTCCACATCCAAAGATGGCATCAGAAGTTCAGAGCGAGGACCCTGGAAGTCCACATGGACGCTAGAGATCATCTCCAGGGTGTCAGGCCTCCTCGGGGGCTGGGTGGAGGAGGTCTCCTCATGATCCGGGACGGGTCCACATGGACGCTAGAGATCATCTCCAGGGTGTCAGGCCTCCTCGGGGGCTGGGTGGAGGAGGTCTCCTCATGATCCGGGACGGGTCCACATGGACGCTAGAGATCATCTCCAGGGTGTCGGGCCTCCTCGGGGGCTGGGTGGCGGAGATCTCATGATCCGGGACGGGTCCACATGGACGCTAGAGATCATCTCCAGGGTGTCGGGCCTCCTCGGGGGCTGGGTGGAGGAGATCTCATGATCCGGGACGGGTCCACATGGACGCTAGAGATCATCTCCAGGGTGTCGGGCCTCCTCGGGGGCTGGGTGGCGGAGATCTCATGATCCGGGACCGGGTCCACATGGACGCTAGAGATCATCTCCAGGGTGTCGGGCCTCCTCGGGGGCTGGGTGGAGGAGGTCTCCTCATGATCCGGGACGGGTCCACATGGACGCTAGAGATCATCTCCAGGGTGTCGGGCTTCCTCGTGGGCTGGGTGGAGGAGATCTCATGATCCGGGACGGGTTCACATGGACGCTAGAGATCATCTCCAGGGTGTTGGGCCTCCTCGAAGCCTGGGTGGAGGAGATCTCACGATCCGGGATAGGTCCACATGCACTCTGCTCATTGCCCGGAGTTGCTCCTACTGAGCGCTTTGTAGAGGAACGATTGGTGCGGTGCTGTTCTCATAATGTCAGACACTAACCCACAATAACCAGATGTCCCCCGATTGTGTAAGGTGCAATACACGGCGCTGCACTGTGATAACACTACTGTGCCAAATGTCGTTGGTGTCAGGGGCGGCCGAGTGGCCCCAGGGCTGCTGGGGTCCCAGGTGCGCTGCTGCTAGGGGCTGAATGGCTGGCAATCAGTGTTACGTGTACTACGTCCACTGGTTGTAGTCACAGCTGAGGCTGAATTCTCTTATGTTATACTCCAATCACAGCCAGAGCTGCATTCAGTTATGTTATACACTAGTCACAGCCAGTGCTGCAGTCCCATTATCATAGTTCACTGTTAACCCTGTATCTGCACAAGATGTGTTTACTCCATTTGCCAGAATTGTGAATGCAGCTCTGGATTTGACTGAAGTATCTGACCTCATTCAGGATCAGGATGGGGCGTGGTCACCAGGGGAGAGGCGTGGCTTGTTCCAATGGGATCCACTTCTGTGTCCAGATACCAATGGCAGATATTCCCAGGACTGGAGGGTGGGTGGGACACTGCTTGCTGCGGTGTGGGTGTTCGTTTGCATGCATGCCTGAAGGTGGGTGTGCGGCTGCATGCATGCTGGAGTGTGGGTGCATGCATGCTGCTGTGAGGCTGCATGAATGCTGGAGTGTGGGTGTAATGCTGCATGCATGCTGGTGTGAGGGTGCTGGTGTGTGAGGCTGCATTTGTGCTGGAGTGTGGGTGTGAGGCTGAATGCGTGCTGGAGTGTGGGTGTGAGTCTGAATGCGTGCTGGAGTGTGGGTGTGAGTCTGAATGCGTGCTGGAGTGTGGGTGTGAGTCTGAATGTGCTGGAGTGTGGGTGTGAGGCTGCATGCGTGCTGGAGTGGGTATGAGTCTGAATGCGTGCTGGAGTGTGGGTGTGAGTCTGAATGTGTGCTGGAGTGTGGGTGTGAGGCTGCATGCGTGCTGGAGTGGGTATGAGGCTGCATGCGTGCTGGAGTGGGTGTGAGGCTGCATGCGTGCTGGAGTGTGGGTGTGAGGCTGCATGCGTGCTGGAGTGTGGGTGTGAGGCTGCATGCGTGCTGGAGTGTGGGTGTGAGGCTGCATGCGTGTTGGAGTGTGGGTGTGAGGCTGCATGCGTGCTGGAGTGGGTGTGAGGCTGCATGCGTGCTTGAGTGTGGGTGCGAGGCTGCATGCGTGCTGGAGTGGGTGTGAGGCTGCATGCGTGCTGGAGTGGGTGTGAGGCTGCATGCGTGCTGGAGTGTGGGTGTGAGGCTGCATTTGTGCTGGAGTGTGGGTGTGAGGCTGAATGCGTGCTGGAGTGTGGGTGTGAGGCTGCATGCGTGATGGTGTGGGTGTGAGGCTGCATGCGTGATAGTGTGGGTGTGAGGCTGCATGCGTGTGGGTGTGAGGCTGCATGCGTGTGGGTGTGAGGCTTTATGCGTGATGGATTGGGTGTGAGGCTTCATGCGTGATGGAGTGTCGGTGTGAGGCTGCATGCGTGATGGAGTGTGGGTGTGAGGCTGCATGCGTGCTGGAGTGTGGGTGTGAGGCTGCATGCGTGCGGGAGTGGGTGTGAGGCTGCATGCATACGGGAGTGTGGTGTGAGGCTGTGTGGGTGTGAGAATTCATGGGTGCTGGAGTGTGGGTCTGCGGCTGCATGCGTGATGGAGTGTGGGTGTGAAGCTGTATGCATGATGGAGTGTGGGTGTGAGGCTGCATGCATGATGGAGTGAGTGTGAGGCTGCATGCGTGCGGGAGTGTGGGTGTGAGGCTGCATGCATGCTGGTGTGAGGATGCTGGTGTGAGGCTGCATTTGTGCTGGAGCGTGGGTGTGAGGCTGAATGCGTGCTGGAGTGTGGGTGTGAGGCTGAATGCGTGCTGGAGTGTGGGTGTGAGGCTGCATGCGTGCGGGAGTGGGTGTGAGGCTGCATGCATGATGTAGTGTGGGTGTGAGGCTGCATGAGTGTGGGTGTGAGAATGCATGGGTGCTGGAGTGTGGGTGTGAGGCTGCATGCGTGTTGGAGTGTGGGTGAGGCTGCGTGTGTGCTGGTGTGGGTGTGAGGCTGCGTGCGTGCTGGAGGGTGGGTGTGAGGCTGCATGCATGCTGGAGTGGGGGTATGAGGCTGCACGCATGTTGGAGGGCGGGTGTGCGGCTGCGTGCATGCTGGAGCGCAGGCTTTGTTCTGTGGTGTGCGTGCGTGTTTGTAGTGAAGGGCTGATGTCAGTGGCGACTTCTGCTCTGTTTTGGGTGATGATGCAGGTTGCAGCCCCCTGAGGATGGTCCCCGCAGCGCTGCGATCTTCGGGGCCCCAGCACGCCGTCTGCCTCGTACAGGGCGGCTCCTTTTTAACCTTGTGAAGATGATGATCGGACATCATTTCTGTTCTGTTTGTGATTTGTCTGTAAATTTCTTGAATTTGTCATGCATTTTGGAGTCTTCAGTTTTTGGGGAGAAAGGGATGTGATGCTGGTGAGCGCCCTTGTCCTCACCCCGCGATGCCAGCCTCCCCGCTGCTCATCAGCTCTGTCCATCGTCTGTGTGGTTCCAGGCTTCTGCTCCGCTAGTGATCGTCTCTACTCTCTGGAGCAGAGATGAAGCTGAAGCCTCGTGCCCTGGCGAGTGATCAGACGGGTCCCGCTCACATGTGGACGTGGGCACTTTAGTCATTAATGAGGCAGCGATATGCCGTACATTATAAATAATGGCACAATATATAGATGTATCACCAATGATGCCTGTCTACAAGAAAAATGCCGCCACGCCATTATATCGGATTGTAGGAGTTTAATATTCCTGTCTTCCCTCTGGCCCAGACTATAATGATGACTTCAACCAACTCGCTTGTGTATGCGCAGTTTGGTGTCCAGACCTCTTCAGCGCTTCACTTTTCCAGGATATTTCAATCTTTTCACAATTTACACACTCTCTCCAACCTGCCGGTGTGCTGCCTCCTATGACTGCACCTGCTGCGTGGCGTGGTGCCCCTATTGCTGTGCCTGCTGTTGGACATTGTGCCCCCTATTACTGCGCCTGCTGTGTGGTGCACCTATTACTGCGCCTGCTGTGTGTCGTTGTGCTCCCTAATACTGTGCCTACTGTGTGGTCAGGTGTCCTATTACCACACCTAGTGTGTCACATAGTGCCCCTATTACTGCACGTGCTGTGTGGCGAGATGTCACCTCTTAACGACACAGCGTCAATCTGGCACCTGGTGTGGGGTTGAATTATTCTTAATTGTATCAGACATGCTGTTCCTTAGCTCATGTCCCATGACCTACTGAACAATTGCTTCATGTGAGACTTTGTTGACCCTTGTGGAAAGACTGCTGATAACTTGTTGCACCATTCCCCTGCGGTGTACTAGTCTGCACAACTTGGAGGACAAATATGAAGTCTAATTGAACAATCGAATGATGAGGGATTACCTCCCCCTATCTTCCCCAATCCTGAGGGATAGTGCCCTGAAATAAGAGCTGTGTAATATAAAAGGGCACTGCTCCTGTCATCCCTGTGACTCCACAGGACGTCGGCCCAGGAATCGTGGTTCCAGCTGGTGGAATACAGATCTGCTCCACTGCCCATCACTGAGCCCACATAGACATTTGGAAACTCAGGTTGAAACAATTAGGTCACCCAGCCACATACCTCACTGCTTGGTCAGCTTCCTAAGCTTGCGGCTACCTCTTTTCTGTGGGTGCCTTCCAAAAGTGGGGTGCTACTGGTTGGGGTACTTGGCTCTGAATGTCGCAGAGGTTCTAATCCCCGGTGAATTAGTGGAAGGGTTAGACTCCGTCATTTGTACCGTCTTTTGTACTTGATGTGAATTTGTACTATATGTCGTTGACTGTGAACGATAAAGTCCTACCGGAGTGTGGTATCCTCACCGTGTGTTGTCTGAGTAGTGTTCTGGCCACAGTGAAGGAGTACGGACATTCAGTGATTCAGTGAGATGAGTCTTGGTCCATGCGGTCTGTCTAAAGACAGCCAGACCAGCAGACGAAAGCATCCACTCACCCTCATGTCTCTACACTTGGTGGCAGCAGTGGGATACTACTCAGCCCTGCTGGGCCAGGGAGCTGTGCTGGACAGGTGTACATAGATGCCATGAAAGGGCTCCACAACCAGTGAGGCATATAGATAGACTCAGCAGACCATAGGTCAGGCATACAAAGCAGATTTCGGATGCCACCATGTCCAACCCCACCAGCTCGGCTTTGGGAGGAAGAATGGAGTGGGATATACAGCCGCACAAGGAAACCACAAAGGAGCTGTGCCAGCTTCGATAGACGTAATAGCTGGCCACAGACACTTGGTCGGATTTGATCCAGGAATTGATCCATTGGGATGACCAGAACATCGTGGAAGATGACGAGGTTGACCCAGAGGAATTGAACTTCTTGCCAGATCAAGGATTCAGTGGCAGTGTGGAATCAAAAACCCAGTCCCAAAAAGCCCGAATCCAGGAGTTGGTCACATTGGGGCCCGGAGCCTCAAGCGGGGAGGGGGCTTGTGTTACAAAATCAGTTTCAGGAGTTCAAGTTCCCCTACTGCATCACAGGCTCTTACCAACAGGGAAATAATCTCCGCTACAGAAACTTGCCCATCTTTAATGACTCCATCACCGAGTTTGATGAACACCTGCAAAGTTTTGAGACCCTGATGCACCAGGTTCCCAAAGCTAATTGGGCCAAATATCTGTGGACTAGTTTGACTGGCCGGACCCAGGATGCTGTCCAGATGCTTGGGCCTCGGGAATGCCTGGACTGTGGAACTATTAAGGACACTCTGTAGGTGTCGTCTCACCAGGGGGCCTTCTATGTGGAATTTGACAGACAACTCCGACTGCACTGCAACTGCTGGCACAATGGTCGAGCTACCCACTCCATTGCTGCCCTCTGGGACTTGATCGTGCTTGAGCAACTTTAGGAGAAAATGACACCAGAAATACAAGAGTGGGTAGACTGGAAGCCGACATTTCGGGCAAGCAGCCATTTTGGTCTATGAGTTTACAGCCAATCGACCTTGCTAGAGACACAATGTGCCCACTAAATCCAGGAGACCCCTCAACCAAGGATTCGAGCAAACACCAGCCACTTGAGCCGGTCTATCCCGCTACCTAGCAGAAAGCCCATCAGGACAAAGGTTTACAAATGGGACCCATGATTTGCCCAACCCGTGGTGCTGTTATACATGCCGGTGCCTTGGACACATGGCCAAAAGAGTCTCCATGTCTTGGACCCTGAGAATACACAGGGGTCAACGGGTGCCCTAGCACGCTAGCTGAAACCGCATGGACCAGGGATATTCCCATTGAATGCCCGCTTTCCTTCTAACTTGGAGTAATACTACTCAGACAACACAGGTTGAAGTTAAAACAGTGTGGCAATACTTTATTGAACCAGGCACACAGGGCCGGCTCCAGGTTTTTGAGGGCCCCAGGCGAAAGAGTATCAGTGGGCCCCCCCTTTAACACATACCCCGATTCATGATCGCATATAAACACAGCCCACGTAGTATATAGCAGCCCACGTAGCATATAGCACAGCCCACGTAGTATATAGCAGCGCAGCCCACGTAGTATATAGCAGCCCACGTAGTATATAGCAGCGCAGCCCACGTAGTATATAGCAGCGCAGCCCACGTAGTATGTTATGTTTGCTAATGACAGGTGTTATGAAGGCAATCCAGAAACACAGTGTGCTTAGCGATCAGAGCGCACACAGTGATCTGACAAATACCCAAAAATACAAGAACGAGCTCTGAGACGTGGAAACTCTGTAGACTGCACACCTGATCCTATCCTAAACACAACTAAAAGCGGCTGTGGATTGCGCCTAACAACTACCTAGGCAACTCGGCACAGCCTTAGAAACTAGCTAGCCTGAAGATAGAAAAATAGGCCTGACTTGCCCCAGAGAAATTCCCCAAAGGAAAAGGCAGCCCCCCACATATAATGACTGTGAGTAAGATGAAAAGACAAAACGTAGGGATGAAATAGATTCAGCAAAGTGGGGCCCGATATTCTAGGACAGAGCGAGGACAGTAAAGCGAACTTTGCAGTCTACAAAAAACCCTAAAGCAAAACCACGCAAAGGGGGCAAAAAAAACCCACCGTGCCGAACTAACGGCACGGCGGTACACCCTTTGCGTCTCAGAGCTTCCAGCAAAACAAAAGACAAGCTGGACAGAAAAAAAGCAACAAAAAAGCAAAAAGCACTTAGCTATACAGAGCAGCAGGTCACAGGAACAATCAGGAGAAGCTCAGATCCAACACTGAAACATTGACAAGGAGCAAGGATAGCAGCATCAGGCGGAGTTAAGTAATGAAGCAGTTAACGAGCTCACCAGAACACCTGAGGGAGGAAGCTCAGAAGCTGCAGTACCACTTGTGACCACAGGAGTGAATTCAGCCACAGAATTCACAACAGTACCCCCCCCTTGAGGAGGGGTCACCGAACCCTCACCAGAGCCCCCAGGCCGACCAGGATGAGCCGCATGAAAGGCACGAACAAGATCGGAAGCATGAACATCAGAGGCAAAAACCCAGGAATTATCTTCCTGAGCATAACCCTTCCATTTAACCAGATACTGGAGTTTCTGTCTAGAAACACGAGAATCCAAAATCTTCTCCACAATATACTCCAATTCCCCCTCCACCAAAACCGGGGCAGGAGGCTCAACAGATGGAACCATAGGTGCCACGTATCTCCGCAACAACGACCTATGGAATACATTATGTATGGAAAAGGAGTCTGGGAGGGTCAAACGAAAAGACACAGGATTGAGAACCTCAGAAATCCTATACGGACCAATAAAACGAGGTTTAAATTTAGGAGAGGAAACCTTCATAGGAATATGACGAGAAGATAACCAAACCAGATCCCCAACACGAAGTCGGGGACCCACACGGCGTCTGCGATTAGCGAAAAGTTGAGCTTTCTCCTGGGACAAGATCAAATTGTCCACTACCTGAGTCCAGATCTGCTGCAACCTATCCACCACAGAATCCACACCAGGACAGTCCGAAGACTCAACCTGTCCTGAAGAGAAACGAGGATGGAACCCAGAATTGCAAAAAAATGGAGAAACCAAGGTAGCCGAGCTGGCCCGATTACTAAGGGCGAACTCAGCCAACGGCAAAAAGGACACCCAATCATCCTGGTCTGCAGAAACAAAACATCTCAGATATGTTTCCAAGGTCTGATTGGTTCGTTCGGTCTGGCCATTAGTCTGAGGATGGAAAGCCGAGGAAAAGGATAGGTCAATGCCCATCCTACCACAAAAGGCTCGCCAAAACCTTGAAACAAACTGGGAACCTCTGTCAGAAACAATATTCTCAGGAATGCCATGCAACCGAACCACATGCTGAAAGAACAAAGGTACCAAATCAGAGAAGGAAGGCAATTTAGCCAAGGGCACCAGATGGACCATTTTAGAAAAGCGATCACAGACCACCCAAATGACTGACATCTTTTGAGAAACGGGAAGGTCAGAAATGAAATCCATCGAAATATGTGTCCAAGGCCTCTTTGGGACCGGCAAGGGCAAAAGCAACCCACTGGCACGAGAACAGCAGGGCTTAGCCCTAGCACAAATCCCACAGGACTGCACAAAAGTACGTACATCCCGTGACAGAGATGGCCACCAGAAGGATCTAGCCACTAACTCTCTGGTACCAAAGATTCCAGGATGACCAGCCAACACCGAACAATGAAGTTCAGAGATAAGTTTATTAGTCCACCTATCAGGGACGAACAGTTTCTCTGCTGGACAACGATCAGGTTTATTCGCTGAAATTTTTGCAGCACCCGCCGCAAATCAGGGGAGATGGCAGACACAATGACTCCTTCCTTGAGGATACCCGCTGGCTCAGATAAACCCGGAGAGTCGGGCACAAAACTCCTAGACAGAGCATCCGCCTTCACATTTTTAGAGCCCGGAAGGTACGAAATCACAAAGTCGAAGCGGGCAAAAAATAACGACCAACGGGCCTGTCTAGGATTCAAGCGCTTGGCAGACTCGAGATAAGTCAAGTTCTTATGATCAGTCAATACCACCACGCGATGCTTAGCTCCTTCAAGCCAATGACGCCACTCCTCGAATGCCCACTTCATGGCCAGCAACTCTCGATTGCCCACATCATAATTATGCTCAGCGGGCGAAAACTTCCTGGAAAAGAAAGCACATGGTTTCATCACTGAGCAATCAGAACCTCTCTGTGACAAAACCGCCCCTGCTCCAATCTCAGAAGCATCAACCTCGACCTGGAACGGAAGAGAAACATCTGGCTGACACAACACAGGGGCAGAACAAAAACGACGCTTCAACTCCTGAAAAGCTTCCACAGCAGCAGAAGACCAATTAACCAAATCAGCACCCTTCTTGGTCAAATCGGTCAATGGTTTGGCAATGCTAGAAAAATTACAGATGAAGCGACGATAAAAATTAGCAAAGCCCAGGAACTTTTGCAGACTTTTCAGAGATGTCGGCTGAAGCCAATCCTGGATGGCTTGGACCTTAACTGGATCCATCTCGATAGTAGAAGGGGTAAAGATGAACCCCAAAAATGAAACTTTCTGCACACCGAAGAGACACTTTGATCCCTTCACAAACAAAGAGTTAGCACGCAGGACCTGAAAAACCATTCTGACCTGCTTCACATGAGACTCCCAATCATCTGAGAAGATCAAAATGTCATCCAACTAAACAATCAGGAATTTATCCAGATACTCACGGAAGATGTCATGCATAAAAGACTGAAACACAGATGGAGCATTGGCAAGTCCGAACGGCATCACTAGATACTCAAAATGACCCTCGGGCGTATTGAATGCAGTTTTCCATTCATCTCCTTGCCTGATTCTCACCAGATTATACGCACCACGAAGATCTATCTTAGTGAACCAACTAGCCCCCTTAATCCGAGCAAACAAGTCAGATAACAATGGCAAGGGATACTGAAATTTAACAGTGATCTTATTAAGAAGGCGGTAATCAATACACGGTCTCAGCGAACCATCCTTCTTGGCTACAAAGAAGAACCCTGCTCCCAGTGGTGATGACGATGGGCGAATATGTCCCTTCTCCAGGGATTCCTTCACATAACTGCGCATAGCGGCGTGTTCGGGCACGGATAAATTAAATAATCGACCTTTAGGGAATTTACTACCAGGAATCAAATTGATAGCACAATCACAATCCCTATGCGGAGGTAGAGCATCGGACTTGGGCTCTTCAAATACATCCTGATAATCAGACAAGAACTCTGGGACCTCAGAAGGGGTGGATGACGAAATCGACAAAAATGGAACATCACCATGTACCCCCTGACAACCCCAGCTGGATACCGACATGGAATTCCAATCCAATACTGGATTATGGGTTTGTAGCCATGGCAACCCCAACACGACCACATCATGCAGATTATGCAACACCAGAAAGCGAATAACTTCCTGATGTGCAGGAGCCATGCACATGGTCAGCTGGGCCCAGTATTGAGGTTTATTCTTGGCCAAAGGTGTAGCATCAATTCCTCTCAATGGAATAGGACACCGCAAAGGCTCCAAGAAAAACCCACAACGTTTAGCATAATCCAAATCCATCAGATTCAGGGCAGCGCCCGAATCCACAAACGCCATGACAGAAAACGACGACAAAGAGCATATCAAGGTAATGGACAGAAGGAATTTGGACTGTACAGTACCAATGACGGCAGACCTAGCGGACCGCTTAGTGCGCTTAGGACAATCAGAAATAGCATGAGTGGAATCACCACAGTAGAAACACAGACCATTCAGACGTCTGTATTCCTGCCGTTCAACTCTAGTCATAGTCCTATCGCACTGCATAGGCTCAGGTTTAACCTCAGGCAGTACCGCCAAATGGTGCACAGATTTACGCTCGCGCAAGCGTCGACCGATCTGAATGGCCAAAGACAAAGACTCATTCAAACCAGCAGGCATAGGAAATCCCACCATGACATCCTTAAGAGCCTCAGAGAGACCCTTTCTGAACAAAGCTGCCAGCGCAGATTCATTCCACTGAGTGAGTACTGACCATTTCCTAAATTTCTGACAATATACTTCTATATCATCCTGACCCTGGCACAAAGCCAGCAAATTTTTCTCAGCCTGATCCACTGAATTAGGCTCATCGTACAGCAATCCGAGCGCCAGGAAAAACGCATCGACACTACTCAATGCAGGGTCTCCTGGCGCAAGAGAAAATGCCCAGTCTTGAGGGTCGCCGCGCAAAAAAGAAATAATAATCAAAACCTGTTGAATAGGATTACCAGAAGAATGAGGTTTCAAGGCCAGAAATAGCTTACAATTATTTTTGAAACTTAGAAACTTAGTTCTATCTCCAAAAAACAAATCAGGAATAGGAATTCTTGGTTCTAACATAGATTTCTGATCAATAGTATCTTGAATTTTTTGTACATTTATAACGAGATTATCCATTGAAGAGCACAGACCCTGAATATCCATGTCCACACCTGTGTCCAGAATCACCCAAATGTCTAGGGGAAAAAAAAAAAGTGAAGACAGAGCAGAAAAAAAAAAAAAAAAATGATGTCAGAACTTTTTCTTTCCCTCTATTGAGAATCATTAGTGTGGCTCCTTGTACTGTTATGTTTGCTAATGACAGGTGTTATGAAGGCAATCCAGAAACACAGTGTGCTTAGCGATCAGAGCGCACACAGTGATCTGACAAATACCCAAAAATACAAGAACGAGCTCTGAGACGTGGAAACTCTGTAGACTGCACACCTGATCCTATCCTAAACACAACTAAAAGCGGCTGTGGATTGCGCCTAACAACTACCTAGGCAACTCGGCACAGCCTAAGAAACTAGCTAGCCTGAAGATAGAAAAATAGGCCTGACTTGCCCCAGAGAAATTCCCCAAAGGAAAAGGCAGCCCCCCACATATAATGACTGTGAGTAAGATGAAAAGACAAAACGTAGGGATGAAATAGATTCAGCAAAGTGGGGCCCGATATTCTAGGACAGAGCGAGGACAGTAAAGCGAACTTTGCAGTCTACAAAAAACCCTAAAGCAAAACCACGCAAAGGGGGCAAAAAAAACCCACCGTGCCGAACTAACGGCACGGCGGTACACCCTTTGCGTCTCAGAGCTTCCAGCAAAACAAAAGACAAGCTGGACAGGAAAAAAGCAACAAAAAAGCAAAAAAGCACTTAGCTATACAGAGCAGCAGGTCACAGGAACAATCAGGAGAAGCTCAGATCCAACACTGAAACATTGACAAGGAGCAAGGATAGCAGCATCAGGCGGAGTTAAGTAATGAAGCAGTTAACGAGCTCACCAGAACACCTGAGGGAGGAAGCTCAGAAGCTGCAGTACCACTTGTGACCACAGGAGTGAATTCAGCCACAGAATTCACAACAGTAGTATATAGCAGCGCAGCCCACGTAGTATATAGCAGCGCAGCCCACGTAGTATATAGCAGCGCTAGTATACGTAGTATTTAAAATTTTTGTTGAAATTCAAAAACTGAAAAGTGGGGCGTGCAATATTATTCGGCCCCTGTAACTTAATACTTTGTTGCGCCTCCTTTTTCTGCGATTACAAGTCTCTTGGGGTCTGTCTCTATCAGTTTTGTACATCGAGAGACTGAAATTCAAGCCCGTTCTTCCTTGGCAAACAGCTCGAGCTCAGTAAGGTTGATGGAGATCGTTTGTGATCAGCAGTTTTCAGCTCTTTCCACAGATTCTCGATTGGATTGATGCCTGGACTCTGACATTCTAACACCTGGATACGTTTATTTGTGAACCGTTCCATTGTAGATTTTGCTTTATGTTTGGGATCATTGTCTTGTTGGAAGACAAATCTCCGTCCCAGTCTCCGGTCTTTTGCAGACTCCATCAGGTTTTCTTCAAGAATGGTCCTGTATTTGGCTCCATGACCATCCATCTTCCCATCAATTTTAACCATCTTCCCTGTCCCTGCTGAAGAAAAGCAGGTCCAAACCATGATGCTGCCACCACCATGTTTGACAGTGGGGATGGTGTGTTCAGGGTGATGAGCTGTGTTGCCTTTATGCCAAACATATCGTTTGTAAGTTCGATTTTGGTTCCATCTGACCAGAGCACCTTCTTCCACATGTTTGGTGTCTCCCAGGTGGTTTGTTGCAAACTTTAAAATACACTTTTTATGGATATCTTTGAGAAATGGCTTTCTTCTTGCCACTCTTCCATAAAGGCCAGATTTGTGCAGTGTACGACTGATTGTTGTCCTATGGACAGACTGTCCCACCTCAGCTGTAGATCTCTGCAGATCATCCAGAGTGATCATGGACCTCTTGGCTGCATCTCTGATCAGTCTTCTCCTTGCCTGAGATGAAAGTTTAGAGGGACGGTCAGGTTTTGGTAGATTTGCAGTGGTATGATACTCCTTCCATTTCAATATGATCGCTTGCACAGTGCTCCTTGGGATGTTTAAAGTTTTGGAAATCATTTTGTATCCAAATCCGGCTTTAAACTTCTCCACAACAGTATCATGGACCTGCCTGTTGTGTTCCTTGGTCTTCATGATGCTCTCTGTGCTTCACACAGAACCCTGAGACTATCACAGAGCAGGTGCATTTATACAGAGATTTGATTACACACAAGTGGATTATATTTATCATCATTAGGCATTGAGGACAACATTGGATCATTCAGAGATCCACAATGAACTTGTGGATTGAGTTTGCTGCACTGAAAGTAAAGGGGCCGAATAATATTGCACACCCCACTATTCAGTTTTTGAATTTCCACAAAAATTTAACGTAAACAAAAAATTTCGTTCAACTTCACAATTGTGTTCCACTTCTTGTTGATTCTTCACTAAAAATGTACATTTGGTATCTTTGTTTGAAGCATGATATATGGGAAAAGGTTGAAAAGTTCCAAGGGGCCGAATACTTTCGCAAGGCACTGTAGAACAGTCCCATAAAAATACTCAAGATGGTGCAAATTACAATCTCACCCTTCTGCTGACTCGCCGGGATAAGAGCAGCTGCGACTTCAGTGCTTCCAGGGTATACTACCTCACCTTTTCCTTCGTACTGAGAGGAGGTAAAGACAAGCTTAAGAAGCTGACAGTTCATACAAGGCCAGGTGATCGAAGGGTCACAACCTAGCTTCTCAGAACATCTCCATGGAACCAGGTGATCAGTGGATCCCATTCTCCTGGCTTTCACAGATGTATTCATGGGGCTTAGGTGACCGGTGGGTGCAAATCCTGACTACCCTAAACGTATACATAGGTTCAGTGATGGTCAATGGAGCAGACCTGTATTCTTTCAGCCGGGGCCATGGTCCCCTAGCTGACATCCTGTAGAATGTTAAACCAGTGTCCCTCATGCTGGAGCCATGATATCTTGGCTGCTGTCTTGAAAAGAGTCTCTAGTTCTTTGGATCCCTGGATGTCCTGAATGCATGGATGTATGAATCTTTATTGTTAGAGGCATGTCCAACTTATATAACTCATAACTCTTGTCCTTTAAGCCAGCATCCAGAGGTCAAGAGGAAGATGTGATAAGGTTAACTTGCATTGTTTGACTAATTTGCATAGTTTTGCAAATCAACAAGCTTTCTGGCTTAGACATTGTGCAATCAACTGATCAGCAAACATCATTGTTCAATTATCCTGCATCTCTGCCATCCAGGATAACAGCATATATAATTTGTTACAACAAATGTCAACTTAAAAGTCGATATTACAGGCTTATACGTACAAAAGTCTGTGTATTTGTAACCAACCAATGAACAAACACAAATTCAGAAATCAACGGATAGACAAGTCTATTCCTCCTGATGTACTGGAAATAGACATCTAGTTAATTAAGATAAAATGCTGTGTTGTCACAGGCCACATGCCTGGAGCCTGTCTGCAGGCCCAGCCCAGTCAATGTCTACCAAGACAAGCCATCAAGGTCTGAAGGATGCTACTCCCTGGGATACACCAACAGTGGAGGAAGAGATCTATCCCGTCCACACTCTATGGCAGGTTGGCCACCCTATAGCAGCCATCCTCCATTGTCACATCCAGCTGGTCAATGTTTGTGACATTCAGGGACTTTGGGACACAGGTTTGGGTCTTCAATTACCCTGGTCAACCCAGATATTGTCCTACCAGAGCACAATTTACCAGGCTGCCAAGTGACCATCTCCCTGGCTCAAGGTTTTGGACATCCTTCTGGCACTTGTGCAGTTGAACTGGGGAACTGACCAGGGAGAGGTCAAAGTGGGGCTCATGGTTGGCCTCTCCACACCTGTTATTTTAAAGAACAACCTAGAACAAGAGCTGTTCAGCCAGTTTGTCAGTCATCACCCGCACTCAAGCCAAGCAACACCTTGATCCTTTTGCCACCTTTTCTGAGGATAACCCACATTGCAAGCCTCCATCATCCTCCTCTGCCAGTGTGTACACCTGACCAGATTGGCCATTGAATGAGGGGAGATAGGCCACAAGGAGTTTAAGGAAGCCCAACTCAAGGACCCCACCCCAGAACTTGCCCTCCGTAAAGCTTCCTGACCTGGGCAAAGAAATCATGGGGAGGTGTGTAGATGGGAGAACGGGCTCATATTGGGAATTGTCTGCTTTATGACCAGAGAAACCCCCTATCCATGTCCATCATCTAATGGTACCCCATCAGTACCGACTTCCAACTCCTGCGCTTGGCCAGTGATGTCCCAGGAGCTGGGCACATAGGTGTAGAAAAAACAACAACAGGCATTTCGACTGTAGTTTGGACGAGGATCACTTGAGGTGCCGAAATATCGAACCTCTTGTCCGGTGTGTCAACGGACTGGGGGAGCACCCTGTTGCACCCGCTCCAATCCATGCCCTTTATAGGTGAACTGTTCCAAAGGGTTACCATTAAATTAGTAGGTTCCTTAGCCATCCCTAGCTGCAGCGGAAAGTGGTTCATCCTCACCCTGGTTGACTTTACCACCCATTACCCTGAAGCCAGTGCCATGTCTTCCATAGATGCGGAGCACATGGCTCAAACTCTAGTGGACATTTGAGCAAGGTTTTCTCAGGCGGTATTGACCAACCAGGGACCCATTTCCAAAGCAAGCTGATTCAAATCCTCTGGGAGAAACTAACGGGCTGTGTGAATGCTTTAGCGGAATGCTCAAACACCTCTGTCAGATCTTATGGATCTTCTAAAAGTGAACTCGCAGAACCATGACAACGAACCTCCTAAAGGTGAGCTGGCCTGGTGGACCACCCCCAATACAGGGAGCATTAGGGGCAGGCCCAAGGGAGACTATTGCCGCAGAGGCTGATACCGGGAAACAGGAAGTAGGAGAGGAAAGACGCGGAAGTGGCTAAGACGGAGACACAGCACAGAGTGACAGTGACTGAAACACAGTGGACTGGATATGGCGGATGCCCAGGACAGACGGTATGGCGGAGACACAGGACAGGCATGATATGGCAGTCAGACTGGATATGGCGGACGCCCAGGACAAATGGGGTATGGCGGAGGCACAGGATGGGCAGGATATGGCGGACAGACTAGATATGGCGGACGCCCAGGACAGACGGTATCGCAGAGACACAGGACGAACAGAGTATCGCACTGAAGAGAAACAGCACAGGGGGACCTGGGTCAAGTGAGGACAAATGACAATCAGACATGGAGCAGAGGAAGGAGTTACCTTAAATAGACCGAGTGCTGTAGAACCTCTGGGTCAAGATCCTCCAGAATCAGAGTGGAAGAACGGAGCGTCTGCAGACCAGAGAGAGGAAGTGCACGTGTGCAGTGAGAGGCACGCACGCGCACCCGACGAGAGCCAGGGACCGGCAGCGAGTCAGGAGAAGAGGCCGGAAGGCGCGTGCACACCGCTGGAGCGTGCCGGGATGGGTGAGTATTGTCAGTGCACAGAGTGAGCGGCAGGCGCGGCAGCAGGAGGTGCCGTGACAACCTCATTAGCTGGTATGTGGTGTCTGAGTGAGGGGACTGGGAAAAAAACCTGCAGCAGCTCCTCTTCACCTACCGGTAGGTGCCATGGGATTCTACCGGGTCTTCTACTTTTGAATTGCTGTAAGGCCAAAAATTATGAGGGCTTTTGGAGCAGATGTGAGAGAGTTGGGAGTGCAATTTCCCCACAGAGTAGGTTTCCATTCTTAAATATGTCCAAATGTTTAGGGAAAATATGAGATACCCCATGGCCTTAGTCCACAGGAATTTAAAAGTAGCTCAAGAAAGGCAACAATGGTTTTACAACTATGCTGCCAGACTCCGAGATTTTAATTTGCCTGTGGACAGAAGGTATTCGTACGAGTTCACAAAAACAAGCTGAAAGCCATATGGGCAAGTCCATTCACGATTACCAGGAAATGCAGGAATACTAACTACACCATGGACTTAAATTGAGCAGGTGTTGTTGAATGGACTTAAGTCAACAGGCTAAAAGCTTATGGGAAAGGGGAGGTCACCAACATAGCAGTTTTTTGTCACCCTTTATTTGACACCGATATGGACCAGATCTTGGACTTATTGGTAGAGTCCAAAAGGGCAGGTAACAGATGTTCCTTTGAGGGAGAGGCTTGGTCCATCACAGAAGCAGCCGTTAACAAACCTGTTCATAACATATGGACCGCTGTTCACGAGTCAACCTGGTCAAACACCCCTGGTCAACCATTATGTCAAGACAGACTTTGCCACTGCACTCGGACAACCCTGCTACCAGATGACACTTCCAGTGTTGGAAATGATGAAGACCGAGCTGGATGACCTGTTGAATGTGAGGGTCATAGTTCGTTCCCATAGCCCATGTGTCATGGGTTCACCACTACAGAGGGGCCCGGAGACCGCCGCACCTGATTTTACGTACTCATGCACTAATTAGAAGCATATCTCCTTATTAAATGGTGCAGGTTTCTGTTGGCAGTGCAGGGGTTAAACTATTCAGCTTGGAGTCTCTGAAGCCTCCCTGTTTGGATAATCTCAGCTGTTCAGTGTTGGCCACTCCCTTCCATATATATTCTGTCCTCTGGCAATCTGGATTGCCAGTGTTAATTCTTGTACTGCCTAGTGGGGAGTGGAGGAGTTGGTTATTTTCTTTGACTGTTGCTTTGAATTTTTGGCTGTGTGGAAATCCTCTTTCATTTTGGTTAACATTCCTTTTCTCAAAGGTGTTCCCCTTTGTTGTCTTGAGAGTGCATATTTTACCTTTATCCCTGTATGTCACTCCTTGTTTGTCTAGTTTAAGTATACACATACACTATTACTCCCCACCTCCCTTGGTGGGGAACAGATAGAGTGATGAGTTAGTTCAGCAAGGTACGATGTCTTCACCATCGGAAGTAATCTGGGGAGCAGGGATAGCTAGGGTGCCCCTATCATTAGGGACAGGGAAGGAGCCGCTGACACCAGGTAATCTGACAACAGTTGTGACACCATGGGCTGCTAGTGTAGTGTTGGTGCCAAAGAAAGACAAGACTACCCTCTTCTGTGTGGTCTATAGGCGTCTCAGTGAAGTCATCTTTACAGATGACTATCTCGTCTCTTAATTGCAAAAAGTGAGAGCAGCACAGAAAAACATTCAGAGTGCAAAGCCCCTCAGGCATGTACCAAACCTTATAATAAGAGTCCAAAAAGTCAGAGGCAGCACACCATTGCAAATAAGTTTCAAAAAGTTCAGGTTTTAATAGCCCATCATGGCGACGTTTCAGCTCATGGAGAGCCTTTCTCGTCTCTTAGGTATAATTCATTACCTAGTGACCCTGCCCAGCGAACGAAAGACATGTCTGTGCATTCCTAGGGACCGCAAATTATGAAAAGTTAATCCCCAATTACAGCCCTGCAATGCCCCTCACTGACCTCACCACCAAAAGATATACCCACAGCCTCATCTGGACCGCAGAATTCAAGTTCGCTTTCCTCCAGTTGAAAACCCAGCTAGTTCAGTCCTGACTGCTCCTGACTTTCATCACCAGTTCATTGTCTAAACAGATTCATTGGATGCCCGACTGGGAGCCATACTTGGCCAAGTGGGGCCGCTTATCAGAAACACCAGATAGCCCATGTGTTCCAGAAGCTGGTGGACGGGGAGAGGGCATATGCCACTATGAAGACATGAGGGTCAATGGATGTTCTCATCTGCTCGCCTGAGACCGCATGGACCAGGACTCATCCCACTGAATGCCCACACTCTTTTCCCGTGGGCAGAATACTAAGACAACATAGGGTGAGGGTAAAACAGTGTGGCAATACTTTATTGAACCACCAAACAGGCAATAACACATAGAACAGTCCCAGTAAGATACCCAAGATGGTGAAAAATTACAGTGTCTCATTCTTCTGCTGAATCACCGGGATAAGAGCATCTGCAACATTGGGGCTTCTAGGGACGACTACTCCAACCTTTGGCACCTCGCTTTTGGTGGGCACACAGAGGAGATAACGACAAGCTTATGAAGCCGTCAGTCTATTGAGGCACTGGGCCAGGTGACTGGAGGGTCACAACCTTACCTCTCTGAACGTCTCCCTGGGGTCAGGTGACTGGTGGGTCCCAATCCTGGCTTCCCCAAACTTATCCATGGGTTTAGTTATAGTCAATGGAGCGTATCTATATTCTCCCAACTAGGGCTGTGGTGTCTTAAGCTGGCAACATGTAGAATGTCAAATCTGTGTTCCCCTTGAGAGTGCCTTGGCTGTTCTTCTGTAGAGCGTCTTCTTTTGGAGCTATGGTGTTCTGGCAGCTGTTCTGTAGGTTGTTTTTTTTACAGCGGTAGATCCCCTTTTATAGTTCACAGCTCTTATTCAGGCATTTTTCCACAAGATTCTGGGAAGGTGGCAGGTGCTCATCTCACATTGTTCAAGGGTTCATAGTTTATCCTTCAATGTTTGCAAGTCAATAAACTGCACAACCTGGTACAATGGGTAATCAACATATTAGCAAACATTGATTGTTCAATGACCATCCCTGTCCTCAAAATTAGCAGACAATAACTTGTAGGTGCTGTTATAAGAGGTAAACATCAGTAATTCAGCAATTCTCAAATATCAATTCAAGAATCTATTCATAAGAAAAAGAGTCTGTGTTTCTTGACCAACCGAAAAAACACAAATGCAATGGCTAATGTTCAGACAATAGCCTATGTCTCCTTGCCTACTGAAAATAGACGTCTGAATGTGTCATCATGGCCACAATAGTAAAAGAATGCCTGGCCTAGTCCTGAAAAAATTGCATTGTACCTCTATGTCAAAGAGTTCATGATCCTATCCAATCACAGTCCCCTAAGTTGACTAAATCGGACTGCAGGGGACAGTGGACGTTTACTCAGAGTCTGGCCTTACAGTCATTTAATTTTTTTGTCTCACATAAAAAGGGTAAAGATCATGGAAATGCCGACAGACTGTCCGGATAAGAAGGAAGATGATCAGAAGACTATCGCGTCTGGCAGCCGTGTCAACAGTGATCCACAACAGGATCCAGCAGTTACCAGGACTAATTAAGAAGTGGGAGGAATGTGACTGCACAGTGTCAATCTGGCCACCGGTGCGGGGGTGAATTATTCTTAATTATGCCAGATCAACTGTTCCTTTCATCAGTAGGTCAAGGGACGTAAGCCAATGTTTCATGTGCGACTGTCCATTGACCCTTGTATAGTAATTTGTGGAATGCCTGCTGATTACGAATTGCTCCAGCCCTCTGTCATGTACTAGTCTGCGCAACTTGGAGGAAAAATATGCAGTCTAATTAAACAATGAGAGATTACCTCTCCCCACCTTCCCCCAATCCTGTGGGCCAATGCCCTGAAATGAGTTCCGTGGTATATAAAAGGGCTCTGCTCCTGTCACCAATGTGACTCAACAGGATGTTGGTTCCAACTGGCAGCATACAGATCTGATCTACTGCCCATCAGTGAACCCATAGTTTTTGGAGAACCCAGGTTGGGTCACCTGGCGACATACCTCACTGTGCTTGGTCAGTATCCTAAGATTCTGCTACCTCTTCTCTGTGGGTGCCTTCCAAAAGCTGAGAGATACAGGTTAGAAATTCTAATCTGCAGTGAGCCAGCGGAAGGGCGAGTCTCTGTCATCCGACCCATCTTGTGCTCCTGCTGGGAACGTGCTATATGTTATCTGTTGGTGATCCAATAAAGTCTTACTGGACTGTAATACCCTCACCATGTGTTTCAGTAGTGTGGTGCCCACGGGGAAGGAGTACAGGCGTTCAGTGGGATGAGCCCTAGCTCATGCAGTCTTTCCAAAGACAGCCAGGACAGCAGATGAGAGGGCACCCTTGTGTCTCCACACCCCTTATTATTGCACCTGCAGTGTGGTATAGTGCCCCCTATTACTGCATATGCTTTGTGACTTGGTGCCCCTATAGCTGCATCTACTGTGTCATGTACTGCCCCCTATAGCTGCATCTATGTATTAGCACCTATTGCTGCGCTGTTTGGAAGTTATGATCCTTAATAAGTTTTGAGAGTCTTATCTAGAAACACCCAGGGAAGGGAAATGAGGACCATCCTGGGGCGGAGAAAGGAGTGACCGACCAAGGGTATAAAGCCTTGTGTAAGGCAATGTGCTCTCTTTGTCCTGCTTCCTGTTCACTTATAAAGAGGCCAAGTCGAGGAACGTGCTGGAAGGACCTGGAACCAACGGCACCCCACACCTACAGCAAACCGGTAACTGACATGCATTAAAAGAGGTCTGGATACACATGATGAGAGCATTATACTGCCTCTGTACAAATCCCTAGTTAGACCGCACATGGAGTACTGTGTCCAGGTTTGGGCACCGGTGCTCAGGAAGGATATAATGGAACTAGAGAGAGTACAAAGGAGGGCAACAAAATTAATAAAGGGGATGGGAGAACTACAATACCCAGATAGATTAGCGAAATTAGGATTATTTAGTCTAGAAAAAAGACGACTGAGGGGCGATCTAATAACCATGTATAAGTATATAAGGGGACAATACAAATATCTCGCTGAGGATCTGTTTATACCAAGGAAGGTGACGGGCACAAGGGGGCATTCTTTGCGTCTGGAGGAGAGAAGGTTTTTCCACCAACATAGAAGAGGATTCTTTACTGTTAGTTCAGTGAGAATCTGGAATTGCTTGCCTGAGGAGGTGGTGATGGCGAACTCAGTCGAGGGGTTCAAGAGAGGCCTGGATGTCTTCCTGGAGCAGAACAATATTGTATCATACAATTATTAGGTTCTGTAGAAGGACGTAGATCTGGGGATTTATTATGATGGAATATAGGCTGAACTGGATGGACAAATGGCTTTTTTCGGCCTTACTAACTATGTTACTATGTTTCCTCTGCTTATACTTTTGTACAACCTCCTGTATTTGCATATCTGACCATTGTATATGTATACCCACTGTAATAATAGCAAAAATCCCAGCTGCATACTAAATGCCAGGGTGGTGACACTAATAGGGGCCCACCCTATAGAAACCAACACCAGCTCCAAGAAACATGAAAATGGGAGGAGAATGGCGAGTAACAGGTTAACTGACATAAAATCAGATATACGTTTTATTAGATATCATAAAAAAATAGAAAGTACATGCAATATAGTAACAAAACACCAAGACGACACAGATATACCGAGGTCACACATAAAGGATAAAAAGATCAGATATTTTAGTATATACCAAATATACATCAAAAAGCCATGAACCGGATGGTGAGCGCAGATAGAGACCGTCCGAGGTTTGTTTAAGAAGCGTGCAGCAGCCTGTAACACAATATCGGGTAATACCAAGGAGTAAATAATAATCTTTACATAGAGCCAACATATTCCGCAGCGCTTTACAGTTTAACAGTTTCAAACACAAAAGTCATAAGTAACAACGTTAACAATACAGTAATAAAGCACAATAATCCGCCCCTGCTCGTGAGAGCTTACAATCTACAATGAGGTGGGGGAGATACAAAGTACAGGTGTGTATTTACAATGATGTATTTACAATGAGGGTCCAGACATCTTCAGGGGGTGGGGGGTAGATGGAGATAGTGAATGGGCTACACACACACACATACAGGTCCGTCTCAAAAAATTAGCATATAGTGTTAAATTTCATTATTTACCATAATGTAATGATTACAATTAAACTTTCATATATTATAGATTCATTATCCACCAACTGAAATTTGTCAGGTCTTTTATTGTTTTAATACTGATGATTTTGGCATACAACTCCTGATAACCCAAAAAACCTGTCTCAATAAATTAGCATATTTCACCCATCCAATCAAATAAAAGTGTTTTTTAATAACAAACAAAAAAACCAACAAATAATAATGTTCAGTTATGCACTCAATACTTGGTCGGGAATCCTTTGGCAGAAATGACTGCTTCAATGCGGCGTGGCATGGAGGCAATCAGCCTGTGACACTGCTGAGATGTTATGGAGGCCCAGGATGCTTCAATAGCGGCCTTAAGCTCATCCAGAGTGTTGGGTCTTGCGTCTCTCAACTTTCTCTTCACAATATCCCACAGATTCTCTATGGGGTTCAGGTCAGGAGAGTTGGCAGGCCAATTGAGCACAGTAATACCATGGTCAGTAAACCATTTACCAGTGGTTTTGGCACTGTGAGCAGGTGCCAGGTCGTGCTGAAAAATGAAATCTTCATCTCCATAAAGCATTTCAGCCGATGGAAGCATGAAGTGCTCCAAAATCTCCTGATAGCTAGCTGCATTGACCCTGCCCTTGATGAAACACAGTGGACCAACACCAGCAGCTGACATGGCACCCCACACCATCACTGACTGTGGGTACTTGACACTGGACTTCAGGCATTTTGGCATTTCCTTCTCCCCAGTCTTCCTCCAGACTCTGGCACCTTGATTTCCGAATGACATGCAAAATTTGCTTTCATCAGAAAAAAGTACTTGGGACCACTTAGCAACAGTCCAGTGCTGCTTCTCTGTAGCCCAGGTCAGGCGCCTCTGCCGCTGTTTATGGTTCAAAAGTGGCTTTACCTGGGGAATGCGGCACCTGTAGCCCATTTCCTGCACACGCCTGTGCACGGTGGCTCTGGATGTTTCCACACCAGACTCAGTCCACTGCTTCCTCAGGTTCCCCAAGGTCTGGAATCGGTCCTTCTCCACAATCTTCCTCAGGGTCCGGTCTCCTCTTCTCGTTGTACAGCGTTTTCTGCCACATTGTTTCCTTCCAACAGACTTACCATTGAGGTGCCTTGATACAGCACTCTGGGAACAGCCTATTTGTTGAGAAATTTCTTTCTGGGTCTTACCCTCTTGCTTGAGGGTGTCAATGATGGCCTTCTTGACATCTGTCAGGTCGCTAGTCTTACCCAGGCAGGGAGTTTATAAAAGCCTCAGGTATCTTTTGCATGTGTTTAGAGTTAATTAGTTGATTCAGAAGATTAGGGTAATAGGTCGTTTAGAGAACCTTTTCTTGATATGCTAATTTATTGAGACAGGTTTTTTGGGTTATCAGGAGTTGTATGCCAAAATCATCAGTATTAAAACAATAAAAGACCTGACAAATTTCAGTTGGTGGATAATGAATCTATAATATATGAAAGTTTAATTGTAATCATTACATTATGGTAAATAATGAAATTTAACACTATATGCTAATTTTTTGAGAAGGACCTGTAACATGACTGATTAGGGAAAGTGATAGGCCGCTCTGAACAAATGTGTTTTGAGGGAGCGCCTAAAACTATGCAAATTATGGATGGTCCTAATATCTTGGGGTAGAGCATTCCAGAGGATTGGCGCAGCACGGGAGAAGTCTTGGAGTCGAAAGTCAATTGCAGAGCGCAGAGGTCTGTTAGGCCGATAGACAGAAATGAGGGAGGAGATGTAAGGGTGCCGCACTGTGGAGAACTTTGTGGGTGAGAACAAGTACTATGAATTGTATCCTGTAATGAATGGGCAGCCGGTGTAACGACTGGCGAAGAGTGGACACGTCCGAGTAACGATTAGCCAGATGGACGACCCTTGCTGCTGCATTAAGGATGGACTGGAGAGGGGAAAGTCGAGTGAGGCCGGCGTCACACTTGAGAGTTTTACGGACGTAAGAGCGCAGAAACTACGTCTGTAAAACTCGCAAAAAATACGGCACAATTATTCTCTATGCCCCTGCTCCTATCTGCCGTATTTTCCTGATCAGTATTATACGGCTTTCTACGGCCGTAGAAAATCGCAGCATGCTGCGTTTGTCACCGTACTGCGCAAATAAAACGTCAATGAAAGTCTATGGAAGCCCCAAAAATACGGATTACACACGGACCAGCAGTGTGACTTGCGAGGAATACGCAGCGGTGTTAGAGAGAAAAGCCGGTAATTCAATTACTGGCTTTTGCTTTCTCCTTCCTAAACCCGACATGATATGAGACATGATTACATACAGTAAACCATCTCATATCACCATTTTTTTTGCATATTCCACACTACCGTTAGTAGTGTGTATGTGCAAAATTTGGCCGTTCTAGCTAGTAAAATAAGGGGTTAAATGGCGGAAAAAATTGGCGTGGGCTCCCGCACAATTTTCTCCGCCAGAGTAGTAAAGCCAGTGACTGAGGGCAGATATTAATAGCCTGGAGAGGGTCCACGGTTATTGGCCCCCCCTGGCTAAAAACATCTGCCCCCAGCCACCCCAGAAAAGGCACATCTGGAAGATGCGCCTATTCTGGCACTTGGCCACTCTCTTCCCATTCCCGTGTAGCGGTGGGATATGGGATAATGAAGGGTTAATGCCACCTTGCTATTGTAAGGTGACATTAAGCCAAATTAATAATGGAGAGGCGTCAATTATGACACCTATCCATTATTAATCCCATACTAGTAAAGGGTTAAAAAAACACACACATTATTAAAAATTAATTTATTGAAAAAATCACAAAGGTTGTTGTAATAATTTATTCTACTCTCAATCCACTCACTGAAGACCCTCGATCTGTAAATTAAAAAAAAAAAATAAACCAACAATATACATACCTTCCGAGGATCTGTAAGGTCCAACGATGTAGATCCATCTGAAGGGGTTAAAATATTTTGCAGCCACGAGCTTTGCTAATGCAGCTGCTCATTTCTGCAAAACCCTGGCGAATGAAGGTAAAGTAGGTCAATGACCTATATTTAGCTTCATTTGCGGTGAGGCGCCCTCTGCTGGCTGTTCCTAGATCGTGGGAACTTTCCTAGAAAGCTCCCTGGCTCGAGTTCATATGAGGACAACCAGCAGAGGGCGCCTCCTATGAACTCGAGCCTGGGAGCTTTCTAGGAAAGTTCCCACAATCTAGGAACAGCCAGCAGAGGGCGCCTCACCGCAAATGAAGCTAAATATAGGTCATTGACCTACTTCACCTTCATTCTCCGGGGTTTTGCAGAAATGAGCAGCCTGCATTAGTGGAGCTCCTGTCTGCAAAATACTTTAACCCCTTCAGATGGATTTACATCGTTGGACATTACAGATCCTCGGAAGGTATGGATATTGTTGGTTTATTATTTTTTTTTAATTTACAGATCGAGGGTCTTCAGTGAGTGGATTGAGAGTAGAATAAATTAATACAACAGCCTTTGTGATTTTTTCAATAAATTAATTTTTAATAATGTGTGTGTGTTTTTTTTAACCCTTTACTAGTATTGGATTAATAATGGATAGGTGTCATAATTGACGCCTCTCCATTATTAATCTGGCTTAATGTCACCTTACAATAGCAAGGTGACATTAACCCTTCATTACCCCATATCCCACCGCTACACGGGAGTGGGAAGAGAGTGGCCAAGTGCCAGAATAGGCGCATCTTCCAGATGTGCCTTTTCTGGGGTGGCTGGGGGCAGATGTTTTTAGCCAGGGGGGTCCTATAACCATGGACCCTCTCCAGGCTATTAATATCTGCCCTCAGTCACTGACTTTACTACTCTGGCGGAGAAAATTGTGCGGGAGCCCATGCCAATTTTTTCCGCCATTTAACCCCTTATTTTAATAGCTAGAACGGCGAAATTTTGCATATACACTCTACTGACATTAGTAGTGTGGAATATGCAAAAAAAAAATGGTGATATGAGATGGTTTACTGTATGTAACCAGGTCTCATATCATGTCGGGTTTAGGAAGGAGAAAGCAAAAGCCGGTAATTGAATTACCGGCTTTCTGCTATATCGCGCTGGATGAAATATTAATATATATACATGTGTCTACTGATGTGTTTAAAAAAATAAAAAAAACACATATATACTGTCTATATATATATATATATACATATATATATAGACAGTATATATGTTTTTTTTTTGTTTGTTTTTTAACACATGGATCCCTTGTATAGCCGTATGTCGGTTTTGCAAGCCTGCGATAAAAACACGCATTACGGCTGCCATACGGATTACATACGGAGGATGCCATGCGCAAAAAACGGTGACACACCCTGCCTACGGAGGATATACGGACCACTATTTTCGGGACTTTTCAGCATATTACGGCCGAAATATACGGACCGTATTTTCATACGCTGTGTGTGACGCCGGCCTGAGGGGGAGGCCAATTAATAGAGCGTTACAGTAGTCCAGGCGGGATTGGATCAGGGCGACAGTGAGGGGTTTTGTTGTCTCCATGGTGAGAAAAGGGCGGATTCTAGAGATGTTCTTTAGTTGTAAGCGGCACGAGTGGGCAAGAGATTGTATGTGGGAGGTGAAGGAGAGATCGGAGTCAAACATAACACACAGACAGCGCGCCTGCTGCCGGGGTGTTATTATGGTGCCACCCACGGAGAGGGAAACGTCAGATTTAGGGAGGTTAGTAGATGGTGGGAGCAGAAGAAGTTCAGTTTTGGAGAGGTTGAGTTTCAGATAGAGAGCGGACATGATGTTGGAGACTGCGGACAGTCAGTGGCGTTCTGTAGTATAGCGGGGGTAAGATCAGGGGATGACGTATATAGTTGTGTGTCATCGGCATAAAGATGGTACTGAAAGCCAAATCTGCTGATGGTCTGTCCAATTGGGGCCGTGTAGAGGGAGAAGAGAAGGGGGCCAAGGACTGAGCCCTGAGGTACCCGACAGTGAGAGGAAGAGGAGATGAAGTGGAGCCAGAGAACAGAACACTGAAGGAGCGGTCAGAAAGATAGGAGGAGAACCAGGAGAGAGCAGTGTCCTTAATGCCAAGTGACTGGAGCCTAGAGAGAAGGAGAGGGTGGTCAACAGTGTCAAAAGCTGCAGAACGGTCGAGAAGAATGAGCAGAGAGTGGTCACCATTACGTTTTGCTGTCAGAAGTAGGGTTGAGCAAAACGGATCGGACAAATTCAAAAATCGCCGACTTTCGGCAAAGTCGGGTTTCATGAAACCCGACCCGATCCTAGTGTGGGATTGGCCAAGAGGTCGCCGATCTGCGCGCAAAATTTGCGTTTCATATGACACTTTCAGCGCAATTTCTCAGCCAAAGGGAAATTTAAATTCTCAACAAGTTTATATACACCTTCTACCTTGTTTTACAGTACCATATAACGGTTGTTATTTTGGTTAGATTTTCCAAAATGAGGAAGTCTGGTGGAAGAGGCCATGGGCCGGCGTTGCCAGCTGGTACTTGTGGTGGTGGTGCATCTGGTGGTAGTGGCAAAAGCACAATAGCACCTAAGGCTGGAGGTGTTGAGCCAGCGTCATTGTCTGGCTACACAAGGCCTCGAAGGCTCCCTTATCTGGGAGTAGGGAAACAGCTGTTAAAGCCGGAGCAGCAGGAAAAAGTTTTGCCTTTCATTGCTGACTCAGCCTCTAGCTCTTTCACCTCCAGATATAAAAGCAGCGAGTCGTCAGTGGATGCTCCCGATCAGGAACAAGACGTTTCCTTGTGTCCTTCACCCAAACCAAAAGTTAAGGATGCGTCAGGCGACACTGCAGGTTACTCCATGGAGCTCTTTACACATACCGTGCCTGGGTTAGAGAGGGAAATTAATAACTGCCCATTACAAGATGAATTGGACATGGAGTGCACTGATGCACAGCCACAGCTAGATTTTATAATGCTGTTCCATTGACTCAGATCACTACATTGCCCTCGCAGTGTACAGATTGGCATCCACTGGGGGTAGAGGGTGCCGCTGCCAGTAGCTCAGAAGCGGAGGAGGATGATCCGCAGCAGCCATCTACATCGCAACAGCTGTCATCTGGCAGGCCTGTATCAGGCCAAAAACAAAAACAGTTTTAGGACAGCGTGGCCATCCGGTGAAAGTAGCACAGTGTGCAATGCCTGAAAAGGTATTCCATAGTAGGAAGAGTGCAGTGTGGCAATTTTTTAACCAAGACCCGAATGATCAGTCAAAAGTTATCTGCAAGAAATGCTCAAAGACCTTTAGCAGAGGGAAGAATCTTCAAAATTTAAATACAATGTGCATGTGTAGACATTTAACCAGCATGCACTTGCAAGCCTTGACTAACAACCAAACATCCCCTACCATTGGTGCACATGCTCAGAATGAAGGTAGTCAGCAACGCTACATTGCTTCCCTCACAGTAAGCCCACCGGTTAGGACAACACCAGCAGCAAATGTGGAGGTATCGTCGCAAGGCCAAAGCAGTCAGGGAATCACAAGGTTATTGGTAGGAAACACTGTATGTAGGCCAACATCAAGAATACCATCACCAACCCTCGCTCAATCCGCCATGTCCACCACCACCACCGCTAGTTCCACCATCTGCAGCTCTCCAGTCCAGCTCACCTTACAAGAGACTCTCGTTAGGAAAAGAAAGTACTCATCCTGTCATCCGCGTACACAGGGTTTGAACGCCCACATTGCTATACTAATCTCGTTAGAGATGATGCCCTACCGGTTGGTTGAAAGCGAAGCTTTCAAAGACCTGATGGCCTACGCAGTACCACGCTATGACCTACCCAATCGGCACTTCTTTGTGAGAAAAGCCATCCCAGCCCCCCACCAGCAGGTCAAAGAGCGCATCGTCCATGCACTGAGGCAGTCAGTGGAAAGGTGCACCTCACAACAGATGCATGGACCAGTAGGCATGGCCAGGGACGTTACGTGTCCATCACGGCACACTGGGTTAATGTGGTGGATGCAGGGTTCACAGGGGACAGCCATAGTGGGACAGTTCTGCCTAGCCCATGGTCTAGGAAACAGTTGGCTGTAGGTGTTTGCCACCCCTCATCCTCCTCCAGAAGTGAAAGCTTGTCCACAGAGCGCAGTTGCACGACCACTCCATTCGCAGCTGCCAGTGTTGCACACGAGGTGTCCCATTATGGAACAGTTACGGGTAAGTGTCAGCAGGCTGTGTGACAAATGAAGTGCTTGGGCGACAACAGAGACACCACAGAAGTACTGGCCAAGTACTTGCAGCAACAAACTCAGTCATGGCTGGGCAGTGTACATCTTGAGGCAGGCAAGGTATTCAGTGATAACGGAAGGAATTTTATGGCTGCCATAGCCTTTTCAGAACTGAAACACATACCTTGCCTGGCTCACACCTTGAACCTGGTGGTGCAGTGCTTCCTCAAAAATTATCTGGAGTTACCAGCCCTGCTCCTGAAGGTGCGAAGACTTTGCTCGCACGTCCGCCGGTCGCCCGTACACTACAGCCGTATGCTGAACCATCAGCGATCGCTGAATCTTCCCCAGCACCGCCTAATAATCGACGTTGCAACAAGGTAGAACATGCACATGCTTCAGAGGCTGTGCGAACAGAGGCGGGCTGTTATGTTTTTGTGGGAGGATACACATACACGGGCAGGCAGTTGGATGGCAGACATGGAGTTGTCTGGGGTGCAGTGGTCGGAGCTACAAGACCTCTGTCAAGTCCTTCAGTGTTTTGAGAAATGCACACGGCTGGTAAGTGCAGACAACGCCATAATAAGCATGAGCATCCCCCTAATGCGTCTGCTGATGCAAAGTTTGATGGTTCTCACACGAGCCGTAGGGGGCAACATGGCAGAGGTGTTAGAGGTGCAGAAATCCAAAGTGGCGTTGGACAGAGGGGTTTTCTGACCAGGTTGTGGAGTGATTTCGCAATGACCGCAGACAGGACAGGTACTGCAGCATCAATTCAAAGTGACAGGAGACAGCATTTGTCCAGTATGGTTACTAACTATTTTTCCGCCATTATCGATGTTCTTCCTCACAGGTCATTCCCCTTTGATTACTGGGCATCTAAAATAGACACCTGGCCTGAATTGGCAGAATATGCATTACAGGAGCTTGCTTGCCCATCAGCTAGTGTGCTATCAGAAAGAGTCTTCAGTGCTGCTGGTTCAATACTGACCGAAAAAAGGACACGTCTGGCTACCCAAAATGTGGATGATCTAAACTTCATTAAAATGAACCAAGCATGGATTTCAAATTATTTTGCCCCACCTTCCCCTGCTGACACGTAGCTTGCCTGAAAAATGTCTTGCTTTTGGCCTCCTCTTACTGACTTCTCCAATTCCTCCATTTGCAGCTGCTGAATGTCCACCATAGGCCATTTTTATACCTCCCTAAATGGGCTGACTCCCCCCACAGGGCCGTGGTCACCACCTGGCGCAAGCACCCGTGTGAGTGCCGTTTGCCTGGACAGGTGGGTGTGCCCACTCTTGGGCGACGGCACTGGCACAGGGTCCCTCATAGTACAATGAAGTGTCTCTGATGGTGGTGGTGCACAAACAACGTCAGACACACCGTCGTAATATGAGGGGCCCTGTGCCAGTACCGCCGCCCACGAGAGAGTGTCCCCCCCCATGCTCGAACAGTGCTCTACCACTTGCAATACTTACCTCTCCCTGCTCCACCACTGTGTAGTCTGTGCTGTTAAATCCTTCAATGGCACTGCCAATACAAATTTGTTGAAATGATAGATGATAGTAAAAATATACAGGGGCCCTGGCCTCCATTTAGACCAGTTAATACTTGTGGTCAGACTCTACGTCCCCTTCTCCATGCGAGTGGCGGTGGTGTATCGTCCTCCCGGCCCCTCTCATCAGTTCCTGGATCACTTTGCCACCTGGCTAACACACTTTCTCTCCTGTGACACCCCCACCCTTATCATGGGTGATTTCAACATCCCCATTGCCTCTCCCCTCTCCCCATCTGCTTCTCACCTTTTATCTCTATCCTCCTCTTTTGGCCTCTCGCAGCATACTAACTCTCCAACACATGAAGATGGAAACTCCCTTGACTTGGTCTTCTCCCGACTTTGCTCAGTGGATGACTTCACAAACTCCCCTCTCCCACTCTCTGACCACAACATTCTTTCATTCTCTATCAAGAACTGCCATCCCGCTCAGGTCACCCCCACCTTCCACACCTATAGAAACATACAGGCCATTAACACCCAGAAACTTATGATGAACTTGCAGTCCTCATTGGCCCCTATTTCCTCCATCTCATGTCCTGATTCTGCATTGAAGCATTACAATGAAACCCTGCAAAGTGCTCTGGATGAAGCTGCTCCTCCTATACATAAAACAACTCGGCACAGACGGCAACAACCGTGGCACACGCTGCAAACACGTTTCCTGCAGCGGTGCTCCAGGTGCGCAGAACGTCTGTGGAGAAAATCTAATCTACCCGAAGATTTCATCCATTATAAGTTCATGCTAAAGACATACAATTCTGCCCTTCACCTCTCCAAACAAACCTACTTCAACACCCTCATCACCTCCCTGTCCAATAACCCTAAACGTCTCTTTGACACGTTCCAGTCCCTACTCAACCCAAGAGAGCAGGCCCCAACCACGGATCTCCGTGCTGACGATCTGGCCAATTACTTCAAAGAAAAAATTGACCACATTCGACAGGAAATCATCTCCCAATCTCTTCATACCATGCACTGTCCTCCCTCCCCCACTGCATCTAGTTCACTCTTTGACTTTGAAGCAGTTACAGAAGAAGAAGTAAGCAGGCTCCTTGCATCTTCTCGCCCGACCACTTGCACCAGTGACCCCATTCTGTCACATCTCCTCCAGTCCCTTTCCCCGGCTATCACCTCTCACCTAACAAAAATATTCAACCTTTCCCTCACTTCCGGTATTTTTCCCTCCTCATTTAAGCATGCCATCATACATCCATTACTTAAAAAACCATCCCTCGATCAAAACTGTGCCGCTAATTATAGACCTGTCTCTAATCTTCCCTTCATCTCTAAACTCCTCGAACGCCTGGTCCACTCCCGTCTTACCCGCTATCTCTCAGATAACTCTCTTCTCGACCCTCTTCAATCTGGCTTCCGCTCTTTACACTCTACTGAAACTGCCCTCACTAAAGTCTCTAATGACCTACTAACAGCTAAATCTAATGGTCACTACTCCATGCTAATTCTCTTGGATCTCTCTGCAGCATTCGATACTGTGGATCATCAGCTCCTCCTCACTATGCTCCGCTCCATCGGCCTCAAGGACACCGTTCTCTCCTGGTTCTCCTCCTATCTCTCTGACCGATCCTTCACTGTATGTTTTGCTGGTTCCTCCTCCTCTCACCTTCCCCTTACTGTTGGGGTTCCTCAAGGATCAGTCCTAGGCCCCCTACTCTTCTCGTTGTATACTGCCCCTATTGGACAAACAATCAGTAGATTTGGTTTCCAGTACCATCTCTATGCTGACGACACCCAATTATACACTTCTGCTCCTGATATCACACCGACCTTTTTAGAAAACACCAGTGATTGTCTTACCGCTGTCTCTAACATCATGTCCTCCCTCTATCTGAAACTAAACCTGTCAAAAACTGAACTCCTCGTGTTCTCTCCCTCTACTAACCTACCTTTGCCTGACATTGCCATCTCCGTGTGCGGTTCCACCATTACTCCAAAGCAACATGCCCGCTGCCTTGGGGTCATCCTTGATTCTGACCTTTCATTCACCCCCTACATCCGATCACTGGCTCGCTCTTGTTACCTGCATCTCAAAAACATTTCTAGAATTCGCCCTTTTCTTAATTTCGACTCTGCAAAAACTCTGACTGTTTCACTTATTCATTCTCGTCTGGACTATTGTAACTCTCTACTAATCGGTCTCCCTCTTGCAAAACTCTCCCCGCTCCAATCTGTCCTGAATGCTGCAGCCAGGATCATATTCCTCACCAACCGTTACACCGATGCCTCTACCCTGTGCCAGTCATTACACTGGCTACCCATCCACTCCAGAATCCAGTACAAAACTACTACCCTCATCCACAAAGCACTCCATGGCTCAGCACCACCCTACATCTCCTCCCTGGTATCAGTCTACCACCCTACCCGTGCCCTCCGCTCCGCTAATGACCTCAGGTTAGCATCCTCAATAATCAGAACCTCCCACTCCCGTCTCCAAGACTTTACACGTGCTGCGCCGATTCTTTGGAATGCACTACCTAGGTTAATACGATTAATCCCCAATCCCCACAGTTTTAAGCGTGCCCTAAAAACTCATTTGTTCAGACTGGCCTACCGCCTCAATGCATTAACCTAACGATCCCTGTGTGGCCTATTTATAATAAAAAAAAAAAAAAAAAAAGGTTCCTCGCATCATGTTCTCATTCACTTTATGCAGTATTAGCCCTCTGTGTCTGTACTGCTACAAACTTAGGCAGGTAACTGGTTCATGCAGCTTTACATGAACCCCTGAGCCTTACACTATGGCCGGTCCGAATAACTAAAGCAATTGTTACCATCCACCTCTCGTGTCTCCCCTTTTCCCCATAGTTTGTAAGCTTGCGAGCAGCAGGGCCCTCACTCCTCCTGGTATCTGTTTTGAACTGTATTTCTGTTATGCTGTAATGTCTATTGTCTGTACAAGTCCCCTCTATAATTTGTAAAGCGCTGCGGAATATGTTGGCGCTATATAAATAAAATTATTATTATTATTATTATTATTATTACTTTGTGCCAACTACCACTGTCTGCTACTCAGCATAGGAGCCCACCCCAATACCTAGCTATGCCACCTGGTTATTTATGAACAATTTTTTGGCAGACAGTTAGCCCACTTTATTATTTGGGCCTACTAACTGTGTCAGCCTCTCATTACAGTTTTCCTCCACTGAACAATGCAATGCTCCCTGGTTAGTCCTGTGTTACCAATTTTGAACTGCATTTAGCCCACTTTATTCTTTGGGCCTATATCTGTGTTTCCTCCTCATCCTGGCCATTGCCCAGCCAGTGATAGATGAGTCTGCTGGTACATTGACCCAGACCACTACATTCCCCGTGCACGCTACACAGCCAGATTGTGACACTGCTGAAAGTCAGGTTCCTCTTCCCGCATACCATACCACCTTACACGGGGACAAAGAGGAAGGTGCAGATGAAGGTGCAGGTTCCTTCATCAGGTGGGGGGAGGAATACTAGTTGGCGACGTCACTGGCACAGGGCCTCTCATAGTACGCAAAAGTGTCTCTGTCAGTGGGAGGCGCCGCCCGCCATCAAACACACCGCCGTACTATGAGGGGCCCTGTGCCAGTGCCAACGAGTGGGCCCCCCTGCTTGCTCAGGATCATATATTGCGCACTGGCATTGTAACCACAGCGGATATAAAGAGTCGGATCAGTTTCAGGTTTTAGTCATGTAAAAAAATCCAAGAACGAAGAATCATTTCACGATTTTTTACTGTCGCCAATAATCTGTACACATCCAATCAGAAACAAACAAGTCATTCTGAGGGGAAAATATAAAAACAAAACCACAATAATGTGGCTGCATAAGTCAGTAATTATCGATCACATTCCCCCATGTTACACAGTAGTCAGCGCTCGGCCGCCGTCATGTACAGTGATTCTGATTAACCCCAGAGAGAGTGTCGCTGCTCGCAGAGAATTCTCCTGACATTTTCTGGTCTGTAAACAGCTGACAACAAAGCAAAGGATCTCAGTGTGGAAAGTTGTCAGTCAGGAAGAGGGACAAAAACATTTCAGAGCATTAGATCTACCATGGACACTGAAGACGTTATCAATAAGGGGGTGAAATCCGGCACCACAGCGACATCCCCCAGAACTGGACGTCCCTCAGAAACTGATGGGAAGAGAAGAAAATCGTCCCTGGAGGTCGACGGCAACATTAGAAGAACTGCAGGAGCTTCTGGCCAGTCCTGTGTCCTGCATGTGACCCCCATCTCCCGCATTCCTCACATCTGCGGCCTCTGGGGTCGGGGAGAGACGGAGCCATTTCTTACAGATAAAACCTCCGGGCCGGCGATGTTCTGCCAGAAATGTGATCTGTCTGATGAGACCAAGGGGGAACTGCGGCCATAATCCCAGAGGGCACAAAGCCAACACCGGTCATCACCAGAAAATCACCATCCCCACAATGGGGCATGGTGGGGGAACATTGTACTCTTGAGGATTTACCCAAAGTGGAGGGGATTTTGCAGAGAACAAATATCAGGAAATTTCACATCAGAACCTTCAGCCTCTGAAAAAAGCTGAAGATGAGGAGGAATTTCACCTTTCAGACACTACACTGACCCCAGAGTGACCTTGCCCTGACCCCACAGTGATCTTGCCCTGACACCTCACTGACCTCACTCTGACCCTGAACTGACCCCACTCTGACCACCATCGCCCTGAACACTCCATGATGTTATTGCTCTCCACGTGTCACCGCATAGGAGCAATAAAGTTGTGTAATTCCGGTCTCGACGTCGCCCCACGATACAGTGACCGGACGTGAGCCGCCAGCGGTGGATATGGCTGGACACAGCACACACCATGGCAACCAATGATGGACACATGGTGTGCGCTGGGGGGATGGACAAATGTCTGAGGCGTAGGTCACATGACCAGTAACGGATGTCACAGTCCTGGCACCACGGCGACTGGACGGAAACAATTAAAAAAATAAATAATAACAGAAACCACAGAGAATCCCTCCTACACCGAGACCCAGGACTCATGGTATGCCTGACACGTCAGTGACGTCACACAACAAAGCGACCACCATCAGTGACATCACAACCCTGCCCATTGTCGCCCGGCTGTGGCTAAATCCAAGTCGGCTAAAGGACCAGGTCCCTGTGTTTTAATACTAGATCTAGCAGGCTAAAGGATCAGGTCCTTCTGAGTGTTTTAATACTAGAGCCAGCAGGCTAAAGGACCAGGTCCCACTGAGTGTTTTAATACTAGATCTAGCAAGCTAAAGGATCAGGTCCTTCTGAGTGTTTTAATACTAGATCTAGCAGGCTAAAGGATCAGGTCCTTCTGAGTGTTTTAATACTAGATCTAGCAGGCTAAAGGATCAGGTCCTTCTGAGTGTTTAATACTAGAGCTAGCAGGCTAAAGGATCAGGTCCTTCTGAGTGTTTTAATACTAGAGCTAGCAGGCTAAAGGATCAGGTCCTTCTGAGTGTTTAATACTAGAGCTAGCAGGCTAAAGGATCAGGTCCTTCTGAGTGTTTTAATACTAGATCTAGCAGGCTAAAGGATCAGGTCCTTCTGAGTGTTTAATACTAGAGCTAGCAGGCTAAAGGATCAGGTCCTTCTGAGTGTTTTAATACTAGAGCTAGCAGGCTAAAGGACCAGGTCCTTCTGAGTGTTTAATACTAGATCTAGCAGGCTAAAGGACCAGGTCCTTCTAAGTGTTTTAATACTAGAGCTAGCAGGCTAAAGGACCAGGTCCCACTGAGTGTTTTAATACTAGAGCCAACAGGCTAAAGGACCAGGTCCTTCTGAGTGTTTTAATACTAGAGCTAGCAGGCTAAAGGACCTGGTCCTTCTGAGTATTTTAATACTAGAGCTAGCAGGCTAAAGGACCAGGTCCCACTGAGTGTTTTAATACTAGATCTAGCAGGCTAAAGGACCAGGTCCTTCTGAGTGTTTTAATACTAGAGCTAGCAGGCTAAAGGACCAGGTCCTTCTGAGTGTTTTAATACTAGATCTAGCAGGCTAAAGGACCTGGTCCTTCTGAGTGTTTTAATACTAGAGCTAGCAGGCTAAAGGACCAGGTCCTTCTGAGCGTTTAATACGAGAGCTAGCAGGCTGAAGAACCAGGTCCTTCTGAGTGTTTAATACTAGAGCTAGCAGGCTAAAGGACCAGGTCCTTCTGAGTGTTTAATACTAGATCTAGCAGGCTAAAGGACCAGGTCCTTCTGAGTGTTTAATACTAGAGCTAGCAGGCTGAAGAACCAGGTCCTTCTGAGTGTTTAATACTAGAGCTAGCAGGCTAAAGGACCAGGTCCCTCTGAGTGTTTAATACTAGAGCTAGCAGGCTGAAGAACCAGGTCCTTCTGAGTGTTTAATACTAGAGCTTGCAGGCTAAAGGACCTGGTCTGAGTGTTTTAATACTAGATCTAGCAGGCTGAAGGACCAGGTCCTTCTGAGTGTTTAATACTAGATCTAGCAGGCTAAAGGACCAGGTCCTTCTAAGTGTTTTAATACTAGAGCTAGCAGGCTAAAGGACCTGGTTCCACTGAGTGTTTTAATACTAGAGCCAACAGGCTAAAGGACCAGGTCCTTCTGAGTGTTTTAATACTAGAGCTAGCAGGCTAAAGGACCTGGTCCCACTGAGTGTTTTAATACTAGATCTAGCAGGCTAAAGGACCAGGTCCTTCTGAGTGTTTTAATACTAGAGCTAGCAGGTTAAAGGACCAGGTCCTTCTGAGTGTTTTAATACTAGATCTAGCAGGCTAAAGGACCAGGTCCTTCTGAGTGTTTTAATACTAGAGCTAGCAGGCTAAAGGACCTGGTCCTTCTGAGTGTTTTAATACTAGAGCTAGCAGGCTAAAGGACCAGGTCCTTCTGAGTGTTTAATACGAGAGCTAGCAGGCTAAAGGACCAGGTCCTTCTGAGTGTTTAATACTAGAGCTAGCAGGCTGAAGAACCAGGTCCTTCTGAGTGTTTAATACTAGAGCTAGCAGGCTAAAGGACCAGGTCCCTCTGAGTGTTTAATACTAGAGCTAGCAGGCTAAAGGACCAGGTCCTTCTGAGTGTTTAATACTAGATCTAGCAGGCTAAAGGACCAGGTCCTTCTGAGTGTTTAATACTAGAGCTAGCAGGCTAAAGGACCAGGTCCCTCTGAGTGTTTAATACTAGAGCTAGCAGGCTAAAGGACCTGGTCCCTCTGAGTGTTTAATACTAGAGCT
This sequence comes from Ranitomeya imitator, assembly GCF_032444005.1. Taxonomy (NCBI): domain Eukaryota; kingdom Metazoa; phylum Chordata; class Amphibia; order Anura; family Dendrobatidae; genus Ranitomeya; species Ranitomeya imitator. The sequence continues at coordinate 840,797,437 of NC_091284.1, read as the reverse complement.
AGCAGGCTAAAGGACCAGATCCTTCTGAGTGTTTTAATACTAGAGCTAGCAGGCTAAAGGACCAGATCCTTCTGAGTGTTTAATACTAGATCTAGCAGGCTAAAGGACCTGGTCCTTCTGAGTGTTTTAATACTAGATCTAGCAGGCTAAAGGACCAGATCCTTCTGAGTGTTTTAATACTAGAGCTAGCAGGCTAAAGGACCTGGTCCTTCTGAGTTTTTTAATACTAGATCTAGCAGGCTAAAGGACCAGGTCCTTCTGAGTGTTTAATACTAGATCTAGCAGGCTAAAGGACCAGATCCTTCTGAGTGTTTTAATACTAGAGCTAGCAGGCTAAAGGACCTGGTCCTTCTGAGTGTTTTAATACTAGAGCTAGCAGGCTAAAGGACCAGGTCCTTCTGAGTGTTTAATACGAGAGCTAGCAGGTTAAAGGACCAGGTCCTTCTGAGTGTTTAATACTAGAGCTAGCAGGCTAAAGGACCAGGTTCTTCTGAGTGTTTAATACTAGAGCTAGCAGGCTAAAGGACCAGGTCCCTCTGAGTGTTTAATACTAGAGCTAGCAGGCTAAAGGACCTGGTCCTTCTGAGTGTTTAATACTAGAGCTAGCAGGCTGAAGAACCAGGTCCTTCTGAGTGTTTAATACTAGAGCTAGCAGGCTAAAGGACCAGGTCCCTCTGAGTGTTTAATACTAGAGCTAGCAGGCTAAAGGACCAGGTCCTTCTGAGTGTTTTAATACTAGAGCTAGCAGGTTAAAGGACCAGGTCCTTCTGAGTGTTTTAATACTAGATCTAGCAGGCTAAAGGACCAGGTCCTTCTGAGTGTTTTAATACTAGAGCTAGCAGGCTAAAGGACCTGGTCCTTCTGAGTGTTTTAATACTAGAGCTAGCAGGCTAAAGGACCAGGTCCTTCTGAGTGTTTAATACGAGAGCTAGCAGGCTAAAGGACCAGGTCCTTCTGAGTGTTTAATACTAGAGCTAGCAGGCTGAAGAACCAGGTCCTTCTGAGTGTTTAATACTAGAGCTAGCAGGCTAAAGGACCAGGTCCCTCTGAGTGTTTAATACTAGAGCTAGCAGGCTAAAGGACCAGGTCCTTCTGAGTGTTTAATACTAGATCTAGCAGGCTAAAGGACCAGGTCCTTCTGAGTGTTTAATACTAGAGCTAGCAGGCTAAAGGACCAGGTCCCTCTGAGTGTTTAATACTAGAGCTAGCAGGCTAAAGGACCTGGTCCCTCTGAGTGTTTAATACTAGAGCTTGCAGGCTAAAGGACCAGATCCTTCTGAGTGTTTTAATACTAGAGCTAGCAGGCTAAAGGACCAGATCCTTCTGAGTGTTTAATACTAGATCTAGCAGGCTAAAGGACCTGGTCCTTCTGAGTGTTTTAATACTAGATCTAGCAGGCTAAAGGACCAGATCCTTCTGAGTGTTTTAATACTAGAGCTAGCAGGCTAAAGGACCTGGTCCTTCTGAGTTTTTTAATACTAGATCTAGCAGGCTAAAGGACCAGGTCCTTCTGAGTGTTTAATACTAGATCTAGCAGGCTAAAGGACCAGATCCTTCTGAGTGTTTTAATACTAGAGCTAGCAGGCTAAAGGACCTGGTCCTTCTGAGTGTTTTAATACTAGAGCTAGCAGGCTAAAGGACCAGGTCCTTCTGAGTGTTTAATACGAGAGCTAGCAGGTTAAAGGACCAGGTCCTTCTGAGTGTTTAATACTAGAGCTAGCAGGCTAAAGGACCAGGTTCTTCTGAGTGTTTAATACTAGAGCTAGCAGGCTAAAGGACCAGGTCCCTCTGAGTGTTTAATACTAGAGCTAGCAGGCTAAAGGACCTGGTCCTTCTGAGTGTTTAATACTAGAGCTAGCAGGCTGAAGAACCAGGTCCTTCTGAGTGTTTAATACTAGAGCTAGCAGGCTAAAGGACCAGGTCCCTCTGAGTGTTTAATACTAGAGCTAGCAGGCTAAAGGACCAGGTCCTTCTAAGTGTTTAATACTAGAGCTAGCAGGCTAAAGGACCAGGTCCTTCTGAGTGTTTAATACTAGAGCTTGCAGGCTAAAGGACCTGGTCTGAGTGTTTTAATACTAGATCTAGCAGACTGAAGGACCAGGTCCTTCTGAGTGTTTAATACTAGATCTAGCAGGCTAAAGGACCAGGTCCTTCTAAGTGTTTTAATACTAGAGCTAGCAGGCTAAAGGACCAGGTCCTTCTGAGTGTTTTAATACTAGAGCCAGCAGGCTAAAGGACCTGGTCCCACTGAGTGTTTTAATACTAGAGCCAACAGGCTAAAGGACCAGGTCCTTCTGAGTGTTTTAATACTAGAGCTAGCAGGTTAAAGGACCTGGTCCCACTGAGTGTTTTAATACTAGATCTAGCAGGCTAAAGGACCAGGTCCTTCTGAGTGTTTTAATACTAGATCTAGCAGGCTAAAGGACCTGGTCCTTCTGAGTGTTTTAATACTAGAGCTAGCAGGCTAAAGGACCAGGTCCTTCTGAGTGTTTAATACGAGAGCTAGCAGGCTAAAGGACCAGGTCCTTCTGAGTGTTTAATACTAGAGCTAGCAGGCTGAAGAACCAGGTCCTTCTGAGTGTTTAATACTAGAGCTAGCAGGCTAAGGGACCAGGTCCCTCTGAGTGTTTAATACTAGAGCTAGCAGGCTAAAGGACCAGGTCCTTCTGAGTGTTTAATACTAGATCTAGCAGGCTAAAGGACCAGGTCCTTCTGAGTGTTTAATACTAGAGCTAGCAGGCTAAAGGACCAGGTCCCTCTGAGTGTTTAATACTAGAGCTAGCAGGCTAAAGGACCAGGTCCTTCTGAGTGTTTTAATACTAGATCTAGCAGGCTAAAGGACCAGATCATTCTGAGTGTTTTAATACTAGAGCTAGCAGGCTAAAGGACCAGGTCCTTCTGAGTGTTTAATACTAGAGCTAGCAGGCTAAAAGACCAGATCCTTCTGAGTGTTTAATACTAGATCTAGCAGGCTAAAGGACCTGGTCCTTCTGAGTGTTTTAATACTAGATCTAGCAGGCTAAAGGACCAGATCCTTCTGAGTGTTTTAATACTAGAGCTAGCAGGCTAAAGGACCTGGTCCTTCTGAGTGTTTTAATACTAGATCTAGCAGGCTAAAGGACCAGGTCCTTCTGAGTGTTTAATACTAGATCTAGCAGGCTAAAGGACCAGATCCTTCTGAGTGTTTTAATACTAGAGCTAGCAGGCTAAAGGACCTGGTCCTTCTGAGTGTTTTAATACTAGAGATAGCAGGCTAAAGGACCAGGTCCTTCTGAGTGTTTAATACGAGAGCTAGCAGGTTAAAGGACCAGGTCCTTCTGAGTGTTTAATACTAGAGCTAGCAGGCTAAATGACCAGGTTCTTCTGAGTGTTTAATACTAGAGCTAGCAGGCTAAAGGACCAGGTCCCTCTGAGTGTTTAATACTAGAGCTAGCAGGCTAAAGGACCAGGTCCTTCTGAGTGTTTAATACTAGATCTAGCAGGCTAAAGGACCAGGTCCTTCTGAGTGTTTAATACTAGATCTAGCAGGCTAAAGGACCAGGTCCTTCTGAGTGTTTAATACTAGAGCTAGCAGGCTAAAGGACCAGGTCCTTCTGAGTATTTAATACTAGATCTAGCAGGCTAAAGGACCTGGTCCTTCTGAGTGTTTTAATACTAGATCTAGCAGGCTAAAGGACAAGGTCCTTCTGAGTGTTTAATACTAGAGCTAGCAGGCTAAAGGACCAGGTCCCTCTGAGTGTTTAATACTAGAGCTAGCAGGCTAAAGGACCAGGTCCTTCTGAGTGTTTAATACTAGAGCTAGCAGGCTAAAGGACCAGGTCCCTCTGAGTGTTTAATACTAGAGCTAGCAGGCTAAAGGACCTGGTCCTTCTGAGTGTTTTAATACTAGATCTAGCAGGCTAAAGGACCAGGTCCTTCTGAGTGTTTTAATACTAGATCTAGCAGGCTAAAGGACCTGGTCCTTCTGAGTGTTTAATACTAGATCTAGCAGGCTAAAGGACCTGGTCCTTCTGAGTGTTTAATACTAGATCTAGCAGGCTAAAAAACCAGATCCTTCTGAGTGTTTTAATACTAGAGCTAGCAGGCTAAAGGACCAGGTCCTTCTGAGTGTTTAATACTAGAGCTAGCAGGCTAAAGGACCTGGTCCTTCTGAGTGTTTAATACTAGAGCTAGCAGGCTAAAGGACCAGGTCCCTCTGAGTGTTTAATACTAGAGCTAGCAGGCTAAAGGACCAGGTTCCTCTGAGTGTTTAATACTAGAGCTAGCAGGCTAAAAGACCAGATCCTTCTGAGTGTTTTAATACTAGAGCTAGCAGGCTAAAGGACCAGGTCCTTCTGAGTGTTTAATACTAGAGCTAGCAGGCTAAAGGACCAGGTCCTTCTGAGTGTTTAATACTAGAGCTAGCAGGCTAAAGGACCAGGTCCCTCTGAGTGTTTAATACTAGAGCTAGCAGGCTAAAGGACCAGGTCCTTCTGAGTGTTTAATACTAGAGCTAGCAGGCTAAAGGACAAGGTCCTTCTGAGTGTTTAATACTAGAGCTAGCAGGCTAAAGGACCAGGTCCCTCTGAGTGTTTAATACTAGAGCTAGCAGGCTAAAGGACCAGGTCCCTCTGAGTGTTTAATACTAGAGCTAGCAAGCTAAAGGACCAGGTCCCTCTGAGTGTTTAATACTAGAGCTAGCAGGCTAAAGGACCAGGTCCCTCTGAGTGTTTAATACTAGAGCTAGCAGGCTAAAGGACCAGGTCCTTCTGAGTGTTTAATACTAGAGCTAGCAGGCTAAAAGACCAGATCCTTCTGAGTGTTTAATACTAGAGCTAGCAGGCTAAAGGACCAGGTCCTTCTGAGTGTTTAATACTAGAGCTAGCAGGCTAAAGGACAAGGTCCTTCTGAGTGTTTAATACTAGAGCTAGCAGGCTAAAGGACCAGGTCCCTCTGAGTGTTTAATACTAGAGCTAGCAGGCTAAAGGACCAGGTCCCTCTGAGTGTTTAATACTAGAGCTAGCAAGCTAAAGGACCAGGTCCTTCTGAGTGTTTAATACTAGAGCTAGCAGGCTAAAGGACCAGGTCCCTCTGAGTGTTTAATACTAGAGCTAGCAGGCTAAAGGACCAGGTCCCTCTGAGTGTTTAATACTAGAGCTAGCAGGCTAAAAGACCAGATCCTTCTGAGTGTTTAATACTAGAGCTAGCAGGCTAAAGGACCTGGTCCTTCTGAGTGTTATAATACTAGAGCTAGCAGGCTAAAGGACCAGGTCCTTCTGAGTGTTTAATACGAGAGCTAGCAGGTTAAAGGACCAGGTTCTTCTGAGTGTTTAATACTAGAGCTAGCAGGCTAAAGGACCAGGTTCTTCTGAGTGTTTAATACTAGAGCTAGCAGGCTAAAGGACCAGGTCCTTCTGAGTGTTTAATACTAGAGCTAGCAGGCTAAAGGACCAGGTCCTTCTGAGTGTTTAATACTAGATCTAGCAGGCTAAAGGACAAGGTCCTTCTGAGTGTTTTAATACTAGAGCTAGCAGGCTAAAGGACCAGGTCCTTCTGAGTGTTTTAATACTAGATCTAGCAGGCTAAAGGACCTGGTCCTTCTGAGTGTTTAATACTAGATCTAGCAGGCTAAAAGACCAGATCCTTCTGAGTGTTTTAATACTAGAGCTAGCAGGCTAAAGGACCTGGTCCTTCTGAGTGTTTTAATACTAGAGCTAGCAGGCTAAAGGACCAGGTCCTTCTGAGTGTTTAATACTAGAGCTAGCAGGCTAAAGGACCAGGTCCTTCTGAGTGTTTAATACTAGAGCTAGCAGGCTAAAGGACAAGGTCCTTCTGAGTGTTTAATACTAGAGCTAGCAGGCTAAAGGACCAGGTCCCTCTGAGTGTTTAATACTAGAGCTAGCAGGCTAAAGGACCAGGTCCCTCTGAGTGTTTAATACTAGAGCTAGCAAGCTAAAGGACCAGGTCCCTCTGAATGTTTAATACTAGAGCTAGCAGGCTAAAGGACCAGGTCCCTCTGAGTGTTTAATACTAGAGCTAGCAGGCTAAAGGACCAGGTCCTTCTGAGTGTTTAATACTAGAGCTAGCAGGCTAAAAGACCAGATCCTTCTGAGTGTTTAATACTAGAGCTAGCAGGCTAAAGGACCAGGTCCTTCTGAGTGTTTAATACTAGAGCTAGCAGGCTAAAGGACAAGGTCCTTCTGAGTGTTTAATACTAGAGCTAGCAGGCTAAAGGACCAGGTCCCTCTGAGTGTTTAATACTAGAGCTAGCAGGCTAAAGGACCAGGTCCCTCTGAGTGTTTAATACTAGAGCTAGCAAGCTAAAGGACCAGGTCCTTCTGAGTGTTTAATACTAGAGCTAGCAGGCTAAAGGACCAGGTCCCTCTGAGTGTTTAATACTAGAGCTAGCAGGCTAAAGGACCAGGTCCCTCTGAGTGTTTAATACTAGAGCTAGCAGGCTAAAAGACCAGATCCTTCTGAGTGTTTAATACTAGAGCTAGCAGGCTAAAGGACCTGGTCCTTCTGAGTGTTTTAATACTAGAGCTAGCAGGCTAAAGGACCAGGTCCTTCTGAGTGTTTAATACGAGAGCTAGCAGGTTAAAGGACCAGGTTCTTCTGAGTGTTTAATACTAGAGCTAGCAGGCTAAAGGACCAGGTTCTTCTGAGTGTTTAATACTAGAGCTAGCAGGCTAAAGGACCAGGTCCTTCTGAGTGTTTAATACTAGAGCTAGCAGGCTAAAGGACCAGGTCCTTCTGAGTGTTTAATACTAGATCTAGCAGGCTAAAGGACAAGGTCCTTCTGAGTGTTTTAATACTAGAGCTAGCAGGCTAAAGGACCAGGTCCTTCTGAGTGTTTTAATACTAGATCTAGCAGGCTAAAGGACCTGGTCCTTCTGAGTGTTTAATACTAGATCTAGCAGGCTAAAAGACCAGATCCTTCTGAGTGTTTTAATACTAGAGCTAGCAGGCTAAAGGACCTGGTCCTTCTGAGTGTTTAATACTAGAGTTAGCAGGCTAAAGGACCAGGTCCCTCTGAGTGTTTAATACTAGAGCTAGCAGGCTAAAGGACCAGGTCCCTCTGAGTGTTTAATACTAGAGCTAGCAGGCTAAAAGACCAGATCCTTCTGAGTGTTTTAATACTAGAGCTAGCAGGCTAAAGGACCAGGTCCTTCTGAGTGTTTAATACTAGAGCTAGCAGGCTAAAGGACCAGGTCCCTCTGAGTGTTTAATACTAGAGCTAGCAGGCTAAAGGACCAGGTCCTTCTGAGTGTTTAATACTAGAGCTAGCAGGCTAAAGGACAAGGTCCTTCTGAGTGTTTAATACTAGAGCTAGCAGGCTAAAGGACCAGGTCCCTCTGAGTGTTTAATACTAGAGCTAGCAGGCTAAAGGACCAGGTCCCTCTGAGTGTTTAATACTAGAGCTAGCAGGCTAAAGGACCTGGTCCTTCTGAGTGTTTAATACTAGATCTAGCAGGCTAAAGGACCTGGTCCTTCTGAGTGTTTTAATACTAGATCTAGCAGGCTAAAGGACATGGTCCTTCTGAGTGTTTAATACTAGAGCTAGCAGGCTAAAGGACCAGGTCCTTCTGAGTGTTTTAATACTAGATCTAGCAGGCTAAAGGACCTGGTCCTTCTGAGTGTTTAATACTAGATCTAGCAGGGTAAAAGACCAGATCCTTCTGAGTGTTTTAATACTAGAGCTAGCAGGCTAATGGACCAGGTCCTTCTGAGTGTTTAATACTAGAGCTAGCAGGCTAAAGGACCAGGTCATTCTAAGTGTTTAATACTAGAGCCAGCAGGCTAAAGGACCTGGTCCTTCTGAGTGTTTAATACTAGAGCTAGCAGGCTAAAGGACCAGGTCCTTCTAAGTGTTTAATACTAGAGCTAGCAGGCTAAAGGACCACGTCCTTCTGAGTGTTTTAATACTAGAGCTAGCAGGCTAGAGGACCTGGTCCTTCTGAGTGTTTAATACTAGAGCTAGCAGGCTAAAGGACCTGGTCCTTCTGAGTGTTTTAATACTAGATCTAGCAGGCTAAAGGACAAGGTCCTTCTGAGTGTTTAATACTAGAGCTAGCAGGCTAAAGGACCAGGTCCTTCTGAGTGTTTTAATACTAGATCTAGCAGGCTAAAGGACCAGGTCCTTCTGAGTGTTTTAATACTAGATCTAGCAGGCTAAAGGACCAGGTCCTTCTGAGTGTTTTAATGCTAGAGCTAGCAGGCTAAAGGACCTGGTCCCTGTGAGTGTTTTAATACTAGATCTAGCAGGCTAAAGGACAAGGTCCTTCTGAGTGTTTAATACTAGAGCTAGCAGGCTAAAGGACCAGGTCCTTCTGAGTGTTTTAATACTAGATCTAGCAGGCTAAAGGACCAGGTCCTTCTGAGTGTTTTAATACTAGATCTAGCAGGCTAAAGGACCAGGTCCTTCTGAGTGTTTTCATACTAGAGCTAGCAGGCTAAAGGACCTGGTCCCTGTGAGTGTTTTAATACTAGATCTAGCAGGCTAAAGGACCTGGTCCTTCTGAGTGTTTTAATACTAGAGCTAGCAGGCTAAAGGACCAGGTCCCTCTGAGTGTTTAATACTAGAGCTAGCAGGCTAAAGGACCAGGTCCCTCTGAGTGTTTAATACTAGAGCTATCAGGCTAAAGGACCAGGTCCTTCTGAGTGTTTAATACTAGAGCTAGCAGGCTAAAGGACCCGGTCCCTCTGAGTGTTTAATACTAGAGCTAGCAGGCTAAAGGACCTGGTCCTTCTGAGTGTTTAATACTAGATCTAGCAGGCTAAAGGACCTGGTCCTTCTGAGTGTTTTAATACTAGATCTAGCAGGCTAAAGGACATGGTCCTTCTGAGTGTTTAATACTAGAGCTAGCAGGCTAAAGGACCAGGTCCTTCTGAGTGTTTTAATACTAGATCTAGCAGGCTAAAGGACCTGGTCCTTCTGAGTGTTTAATACTAGATCTAGCAGGGTAAAAGACCAGATCCTTCTGAGTGTTTTAATACTAGAGCTAGCAGGCTAATGGACCAGGTCCTTCTGAGTGTTTAATACTAGAGCTAGCAGGCTAAAGGACCAGGTCATTCTAAGTGTTTAATACTAGAGCCAGCAGGCTAAAGGACCTGGTCCTTCTGAGTGTTTAATACTAGAGCTAGCAGGCTAAAGGACCAGGTCCTTCTAAGTGTTTAATACTAGAGCTAGCAGGCTGAAGGACCAGGTCCTTCTGAGTGTTTTAATACTAGAGCTAGCAGGCTAAAGGACCACGTCCTTCTGAGTGTTTTAATACTAGAGCTAGCAGGCTAGAGGACCTGGTCCTTCTGAGTGTTTAATACTAGAGCTAGCAGGCTAAAGGACCTGGTCCTTCTGAGTGTTTTAATACTAGATCTAGCAGGCTAAAGGACAAGGTCCTTCTGAGTGTTTAATACTAGAGCTAGCAGGCTAAAGGACCAGGTCCTTCTGAGTGTTTTAATACTAGATCTAGCAGGCTAAAGGACCAGGTCCTTCTGAGTGTTTTAATACTAGATCTAGCAGGCTAAAGGACCAGGTCCTTCTGAGTGTTTTAATGCTAGAGCTAGCAGGCTAAAGGACCTGGTCCCTGTGAGTGTTTTAATACTAGATCTAGCAGGCTAAAGGACAAGGTCCTTCTGAGTGTTTAATACTAGAGCTAGCAGGCTAAAGGACCAGGTCCTTCTGAGTGTTTTAATACTAGATCTAGCAGGCTAAAGGACCAGGTCCTTCTGAGTGTTTTAATACTAGATCTAGCAGGCTAAAGGACCAGGTCCTTCTGAGTGTTTTCATACTAGAGCTAGCAGGCTAAAGGACCTGGTCCCTGTGAGTGTTTTAATACTAGATCTAGCAGGCTAAAGGACCTGGTCCTTCTGAGTGTTTAATACTAGAGCTAGCAGGCTAAAGGACCAGGTCCTTCTAAGTGTTTAATACTAGAGCTAGCAGGCTAAAGGATCAGGTCCTTCTGAGTGTTTTAATACTAGATCTAGCAGGCTAAAGGATCAGGTCCTTCTAAGTGTTTAATACTAGAGCTAGCAGGCTAAAGGACCAGGTCCTTCTAAGTGTTTAATACTAGAGCTAGCAGGCTAAAGGACCAGGTCCTTCTAAGTGTTTAATACTAGAGCTAGCAGGCTAGAGGACCAGGTCCTTCTGAGTGTTTAATACTAGAGGTAGCAGGCTAAAGGACCAGGTCCTTCTAAGTGTTTAATACTAGAGCTAGCAGGCTAGAGGACCTGGTCCTTCTGAGTGTTTAATACTAGAGCTAGCAGGCTAAAGGACCAGGTCCTTCTGAGTGTTTAATACTAGAGCTAGCAGGCTAAAGGACCAGGTCCTTCTGAGTGTTTAATACTAGAGCTAGCAGGCTAAAGGACCAGGTCCTTCTGAGTGTTTAATACTAGACCTAGCAGGCTAAAGGACCTGGTCCTTCTAAGTGTTTAATACTAGAGCTAGCAGGCTAGAGGACCTGGTCCTTCTGAGTGTTTAATACTAGAGCTAGCAGGCTAAAGGACCAGGTCCTTCTAAGTGTTTAATACTAGAGCTAGCAGGTTAAAGGACCAGGTCCTTCTGAGTGTTTAATACTAGAGCTAGCAGGCTAAAGGACCAGGTCCTTCTGAGTGTTTAATACTAGAGCTAGCAGGCTAAAGGACCAGGTCCTTCTAAGTGTTTAATACTAGAGCTAGCAGGCTAAAGGACCAGGTCCTTCTGAGTGTTTAATACTAGAGCTAGCAGGCTAAAGGACCAGGTCCTTCTAAGTGTTTAATACTAGAGCTAGCAGGCTAAAGGACCAGGTCCTTCTGAGTGTTTAATACTAGAGCTAGCAGGCTAAAGGACCTGGTCCTTCCGCCAACCTGGATTTAGCCTGCTCCCTGTGAGAAAGCTAAATCCCAGTGGGATAAAGGACCAGGTCCCTTGAAGTGGTTTAATGCCTGACTTAGTAAGCTAAAACACCAGGTCCTTCTGCCCACTTAGATTTAGCTTGCTTTATATAACAAATTCTAGTGGGCAGCGCAGTCCGCCAGTGATTCACCAATCTGTTGCACTGTAATGATTCCACGGTTCACTGTCGGACTTCCGTACTGTAGTGCCCCTGTGTCACGCAGGGGGCAGACCGGCAATCCAACCCACTACAGTGATTCCGCCAGGTTACGCGTATTGCCGGTCACTGTGCTCCTCGAGTTCACCACAAGTGACAGTTGGCGGCTCACACAGAGGGTCTGTGATAACCGCATCTCCGGTGACCTCACTGGTGGCGGCTTCCATGCCACCCTTAGTGTGTGTGTATGGCGGACACGGTCACGTTATATGATGTCACTGTGGTTTCTGTATGTATTGGAGCCGGGGATCGTCTTTGGACCTTGATGTGGATTACGCCGGACCTTGTGGATCTCATTGGACCTGCAGGTGGTTATTTTTTGGTAAATAAATGGGTGAAAGACGATGTCTGTTTTTATTTTTTACTTACATATTTGTAATCTGTGTTTCTTTATTTTTACTTACAGTGTTAGTAGTCGGGGTGTTTCATAGACACCTCTCTATTACTAACCCTGGGCTTGATGTCAGCTCTGTTTTTTGACAAATCACAGTTGTAATTCTACTTACAGCTCTGGCAAAAATTAAGAGACCACTGCAAAATGTCCAGGTTGTCTGATTGTTCTCTTTATAGATTTATTTTTGAGTAACATGTAAATTGTTCTTTTATTCTATAAACTTCTGACAACATGTCTCCGAAGTTCCGAGCAATAAATTTAGTATTTTTTTTCTGACAAAGAAAAATTGTCAAAATAAAAAAACAAACAAACCCAGTGCTTTCAGACCTCAAGTAATGTAAAGAAAACAAGTTCATAATCATTTAGAAACAACAATACTAATGTTTTATGTCAGAAATCAATATTGTGTGGAATAACCACGATTGTTAATCCCAGCTTTCCTGCGTCTTGGCAGCTTTCCTCCAGTCTCTCACACGGCTCCTGGGACAATAATGTCGGCCGTTCTTCTTTCTTTGATGACTTGTGACTCTCCATCATCCTCTCGATTACATTCCTGAGGTTTTCAGTGGGGTCCAGGTCTGGAGATTGGGCGGCCATGACAGGGTTTTGATGTGGTGGTTTCTTAATTTTTGCCAGAGCCGTATATATTACCCCAATTGCCACTGCACAAAAGCAATCAGGAAGAGCAGAGTCGATGCTCAAGAATTAGCGCTTCTAATAGCTGCTCCATTTCTCGTGCGGCTGAGGACTAGTCTTATTAGTGTTGGAAGGGGCCAATATCATAGTTCTTTAATATCAGCCCTTAGCTGTCTGTTTTGCCTTAGCTGGTTATTAAAAATGGAGGGGGCCTCAATTAATTGTTTGGGTGAGTTCACCCATTTTTTAATAACCAGCAAAGAAAAAGCAGACAGCGGTTGACTGATTAATAGGCTGAAAAGGTAAATGTTTATTGGGCTCTTAATGAGACGAGCTCACAGCCAATGTGGTCTCAAATTTCCGTGCGGTAAAATGGGGGTTGTAAGCGGTAAAGTTGAAAAATGGAACAAAAAGGGGGTAAGCAGGACAACAGTCCTGAAAACAAATGTGGATAGTGAGATCACTTAAAATAACAGAGAATAAAAAGTAATAATAATAATCTTGAAAAAAAGAGGCAAAGGTCCAAATGTAGGAGGAGGTGGAGTAGATGGATGAGCTTGAGGCGAATGTGGCGATGAAGGTAGAAGAGGCAGGGGATGAGATATCAAAGTTTTTGTGGTTTTTTTTAATTTTCTTTTTTTAGGGACAGCACTTAAAAGAACAAAGTATAAAATAAAATAGAAAAGAACAATGTAGATACAGTAGTCGGATGTCCTAGTGGAGGAGGTGGACTAGCAGTAGGTGGACATTGCGGCGTTGGTGGAAGAGGCAGGGCCTCGGGATTTTATTTCTCTTTCTTTTTGGTGAGACCCCCAAATAAAACGAATGGTAAATAGAATATAACAATGTCTGGGTGCAGATGGTGCATTTGTCTGCGCAGCCAAAGGTACAGACAAGTCCTGTGGACTCCACTCCTGGCTTCTTTTAATGAATGCGAGAGAGCCCACATTGGCTTTGGACAGCCGGATGCGCCTATGTGTGATTATATCCCCTGCTGTGATAAACACGTTCCAACATTACACTTGCCACGGTGCATGCCACCACTTCCAAGTTAAAAAGTACAAGCCTAGCCTAGCACATGTGTCCAGTTTGGAAACCAAGAAGTTAAATGGGCAGACCCATCACTTAGTACGTGCAGACATGGACTCTTCCACCATGTTGTTATAATGTTGGCACCTGGTTGTATAGACCGTGTCAGATGGTGGTGCTGGATGTTGTGGCATGCTGATTTTTTTCCCACAGTTTAGCCATGCTAACGCTCCCTTCCGAGGTGGTGCCCCAGCTGCGTCGGCGACTTCCTCCTCCTCTGCCTTGTGTTTCTTGTGTCAGGTGGGAATGCCGTCATTACTGCCCCTACCAGCATGTGCTTGTATTCACACATTTTGCCATCCCGCTCCAGTGATGGAATTAATAATGGTACGTTGTCTTTGCAGTAGGAATCCAGCAGGGTGGCCACCCAGTAATCAGTAGGGGTATGATCTGGGCAACTCTGTGGTCGTTGCGCAGGCACAGCAGACTGTATTGGCTCATCCCACCCTCTCTCTGTTGGAGTCCCTCAAGATTCTATCCTAGGGCCCCTACTTTTTCCATCTATACCCTTGGCCTAGGACAACTCATAAAATCCCATGGCTTCCAGTACCACCTATATGCTGATGACACTCAGATGTACCTCTCTGGCTCAGATGTCACCGCTCTGCTGTCCAGAATCCCGGCGTGTCTATCAGCCATATCCTCCTCCTTCTCCTCTCGCTTCCTAAACCTCAATGTAGACAAAACCAAACTCATCATCCCTCCATCTCGCGTATCTCCTCTACGTGATCTATCTATTATGGTAAACGGCATCACGCTCTCTCCCGCACCTGAAATCCGTTACCTCGGGGTAACTTTCGCCTGTGCCCTGTCCTTCAAACCGCATGTGCAAACTCTTGCCACCTCCAACTCAAACGTATTGCCAGAATCCGTCCCTTCATCTATTAAAACTCTTGTGCATGCCCCCATCATCTCCCACCTCGACTACTGCAACACCCTCCTCTGTGGCCTCCCCGCTAACTCTCTTGTACCACTCCAGTCCGTCCTCAACTTTGCTGCTCAGCTAATCCACCTCTATCCCCGCTACTCCCCTCCCTCTGCAAATCCCTCCACTGGCTCCCAATTCCCCAACGAATCCAGTTCAAACTGCTAACACTGACCTACAAAGCCATCCACAACCTGTCCCCTCCCTATATCTCTGAACTAATCTCCCAATATCTTCCCTCACGTAATCTCCGGTCCTCCCAAGACCTCCTTCTCTCCACCACACTTAATCGTTCCTCACACAACCGCCTCCAAGATTTCTAACGAATATCCCCCATCCTCTGGAATTCCACGCCTCAACACGTCCGACTATCCACCACCATCGGCTCCTTCAGACGGAACCTGAAAACCCATCTCTTCAGGAAAGCCTACAGCCTGCAATAACCATCACCACCGCCAGAGCTGCTGCACCCCCGAACTTCTGTCTCTTCCCCACTATCCCGTAGAATGTAAGTCTGCCAGGACAGGGTCCTCTCCCCTCTGTACCAGTCTGTCATTGTAAATTTTTTCTGTAATCAATATCTATAACCCTGTATGTGACCCTTTCTCATGTACAGCACAATGGAATTAATGGTGCTATATAAATAATAATTCGTGCCAGGCTGCCCAGAGGCAAAGACAAACTGTCCTCTGCGGGAGGTGTATGGTCTATGTCCTCCCTGCCATGCTCCACTGATGCCCGTGAGCTACTTTCAGTGCCACCCTGTTGTGTTCACGACATGGTGAAGTGTTGTTCCACAGAACTACTCACCCGTGCGTGCTGCAGCTGAAGCTCCAGTATTGCTTCTGCTCGCAGTCTCTACAGCGTATGCAACTTTTGAGTTCCACCTTGTTGATATGTCATATATGAAGCGCTGATCGAGAAGGCAGAAGTGAAGCTGCAGCGCAGACCGTCAAGCAGCTGCAGGGTGTGAACGCCATAATCGTGCACAGACGACCTCTCACATATGGGTAATTTTTAAGAAAGACTAAACTTAACACATGCGCCCGGTGATGGATGTGGTCAAACCAGCTAGGCCCAGAGCTGCTACCAGATTTCGCCCGTTATCGCACACCACCAGGCCGGGATTTAGGTCCAGCAGCACCAACCACTCATCAGTCTCTTCCTAAATCCCTGTTCACAGCTCTTGCGCAGTATGGAACTTGAGTTTGAGAGCAGCCTACTGCCTTTTCCCCCTGGCTGTGTTGAAGTTACTGCTAGGTGATGGAGTAAGTGGAGTAGGAGGCCACATGGGCAGAGAGCAATGTCCAACAATAGATGTAGGACATGCGCTAGAACGCCTTCCTCCTGTCCCAGTGTGCAGATAGGGAGATGTAACGTCCCGGCCCATGCTTACTGGTCCACGTATCAGTAGTTATCTGGACCTTGCCACTGATGGCGTTGCACAGTGCACACCTGATTTTGGTTGCAACATGTGGGTGCTGGGCAGGGATGGCCAACTTGAAACATTAGTGGTGGATGAGAACCACGTACTTCGCAACAGCCACCACCATCAGGTTTTTTTAAACAGTTTTAGTAGTGGGGTATTTCCTCTTTCTCTACGGGGTTTGGGTGATGGAGAGATGAACACTTCCATGGGACAGGGTGGAGATGCTCGGTGACACTGCTGGTGGTGGTGCGGTCACATCCTGCGTTTGCAGGTAGGCTGCTGTTCCATGAGCTGGATGAAGAGGTCAAGACCGCAGCAGAAGAGGGAGCAGGAGGAACCTCACATCTGTCATGTTTTTTAAGGTGTCTACTCTACTGCAGCTCGTTTTCATAGAGAAGAAAACGGAGTACATATCCATAAAAACATAACAAGTTTATTGATTACAAAAATTACAACAATCAATCTATCTTTACAATTATAGTCCAACAACAAGTTATAGCAAGCAGAGAGGAGGTGAAGGTAGCGCAGATCGAAAACACAGCGTGGAAAAACATGATGCCATTATTGTCATTCTAAAGTGCACAGTGCAACGAGTAAACAGGTATCGGACCAGAGTATATAGGGTCTGTATGGATTATAAAGGGTCCGTGTGGTAAGAGCCCTGCGCACAGGCTCCGATTGATCACTAGGTAGGCGGTCAGAAAAAAAACCACCGCAAGTCCTTCCCCATAGACTGCGGAGACCCGTGTGTCGTAAATAGTGCCTTCCCCCCTACCACCAATCCCGAAAAGATAACACGAACAAGCTTAGATGGGTTGAACTAGTCGGTCACAGTTTATTAATTTGATAAGCAGGGAGGGGCAAATTACATTTCGCAACGGGCTCATCGCCGTGAGCCCAGTCTGCGACCGACAGGCGGCCAGCCAATGAGCGGCTACGAAGCTTCGCCCCTCCCTCCACTTCCGCTGTGACTTAAAATTAACAGTATAATTATCGTCAGCTTTAAGGTTCAAGTATATAAAAAATATTTCAAAATGTCACAAAAACATTAGCAAATATGTAAGGGAGGGAGGGTGGGACAATTGCTTCCAGAGGATCAGCCGGGGGGAAAGAGGAAGGAACTGACCCCGGCACCTGGATTTAACCCTTGTGGGTGTGGCCGGCCACCCCTTCCTCTCTCCTCCCGTTGGTCAGTTGGGCGTCCCAATTAGTGCATCACCTGTGGGAGTAGTGTGAGGGGGGAATTGGCACTGCACGGTGTTCTTATTGGCTTCGTCTATAAGGGGCTCCGCAGTCAGAGGCACATTCCCTATACGGTACCGTGCCTGCCAGACTGCGGAGACCCGTGTGTCGTAAATAGTGCCTTCCCCCCTACCACCAATCCCGAAAAGATAACACGAACAGGCTTAGATGGGTTGAACTAGTCGGTCACAGTTTATTAATTTGATAAGCAGGGAGGGGCAAATTACATTTCGCAACGGGCTCATTGCCGTGGGCCCAGTCTGCGACCGACAGGCGGCCAGCCAATGAGCGGCTATGAAGCTTCGCCCCTCCCTCCACGGAGGATCATGTGTACTACCTACACGTGACTCCGACCCCCACCCATCAGCATTAGGGCCTGTTCGATTCCATCTTGTAAACCTGACAAAAATATATCAAGCCCCAATGCCCGTGAGATGAATGCCGTCGGGCCTCAGCAGTCCTGATTTGTCGCCTTCCAGTTGGTAGTGGCGAACTACAATGCCGAATTTTGATTTTACAAATCTTGCCACTCTCAGGTTGATCTTTTTTCTTGATCGTTCTAAGCCCTTTGGGTCCTTAGCCCCGTGCCAGACCGCTCGCGGCACCAACTCCGACCACACCAGTATCATATCGGGCAGTAGGTGGAAGAAACGCTCGATATCAGCTGTCATCGTTGAAATGAGGTCAATACCTCTCCGTTTTCCCAGATCGTTGCCACCAGCGTGCAAGACTAGTATCACCGGCCCTCTGGCCCTTTTAGCAATGTTGATGACTTTTGGGAAGATTTTTTGGCCACTGTAGGCCTCTTATCCCTCTCCAGTTGACCACAACGTTCCTGAAACCTAGATTCACGCCCCCGGGCCAATGTTCGGCCCACTTCTTTGCCCAGCAGATGTATGAATGTCCAACCACCCAAACTGCAGGTTTTTTAGCGCCTGGAAAAGACAAGATATGTTACTTAAGCAGTTCGGGTCTTATGTATCTGGCGAAGCATGCGGATTTACATCGACCTAAACGCTGAACTTCGGCCTCGGGGATGCCAGCCTTAGCCGCCTCGGTGGCAGCCCCTATACGAAAAGAATGTGTCCCGTATTCTGACGGATCGACGCTAGCGGCTTCGAGACATCGAGTGAAAATTGTGTGGAACTGGTATTTGGTAAGGGGAGAGCCATCGGCGAAAAAATCTACCCGCGCATTTCATAGCCGTGTATTTTTTCACTACGTTTAGTGGGCATATGGGGCCATCCGACGATTTAACAAGGACCCACGTCCCTCTCCCGGCAGGATCGCATTTCGATTTGCGCACCCTAATGCGCAGTGCACCGTTACATATGACGAGGTCTTCGTCGATTAATCCGCCGTCTAGTGAGGTTTTTGACCGTGGTACCAGCTCGCTGATCCGAAGCGCCCCGAAAAATGCGATGGCAAACGCAGCTGACACTAGGACTGACTCGTAATGGGAGGTGCATACCGAAGGGGAAATCGTGATAATATCGTGTAGTAATCTCAAAGAAATGGGACGACACTCCTGACAGGGTTGGAGCCTTTCCCAGCCTTTTACGGCTTCTCTGATGAAAAAGTATTTAGTCACGTCTGCCCACCCCAAAAGCTGGAAGAAAACGCTATTCCCGAGAGATGGCGCTGCGCCGATGTTCCCGACGTGCCTCTTTGCCTGAGCAAATTCAAAAGATCGACCAGCACTTCGCATCTCGCCCGGTCACACCTATCAACTGGTCTTCCGTGAATTAGTGAGCACCACTCGTCCCACGCCTTACCGTAAACCTGCCAGGTAGCCGGCGTAACTGATGCGCGGATCAGTGGCATCATTGATTGGCTACTGTGTCCAAAAGGAGTGTTGGACACTGGACACCCGATGGATGCGCCAATCGGAAGGATAGCTTTAAAGGCCTGCCAATCGGAAAACAACAGAGCGTTAACAAGGTTATTATCAACTGACGTAAATGTGGCGCAACACCAGATGTTGTGTCTCAGGCATAGTAATGCCAGGCGGCGTAGCAGCGCGAGTAAAGGTGGGGATGCAGAAGACATGCTGTTCAAGCTCTTTGCTGTGCCGGGGTGTTTTGTGGAGAATCTTATGTTCCTGTTCTCTAGTTGTGCGCCCCAGAGCTCCACTGCCGCTACGATTGCAAAGACTTCTAGCAGGGCAGGGTCGCGGCCCCAATTGGCGGCGGCCCATGAGGCTGGCCAGCTCGCTTTGCACCATTGGTCTTGGTAGATTGCCACAAACCCGTCTCTGAGGTTTCCACCCGCTGCTAGCCCCAGCTCTTCGCTTGGCGTTTCTTGAGACATGAGGCAAGTATGGCCGTTGTAGGAATTTAGGAATGTTTTCCAGACTAGTAAATCTTCCTTCAGTGTGCGAGTAAGCCTAATTCTATGGCCTGGCTGGGAGATGCCCTTCGTCGCCAGCGATAAACGGCGTGAAAAGGTTCTGCCCACTGGCATTACGCGGCAAGCAAAATTGAGCAAACCTAGCAGGGTCTGCATCTGTTGGAGGGTGACTTTTTTAACCCCGCAGAAATCTTCGACCGTTGGCAGCATTTTCAGCAATTTATCCTCTGGCAATCTAAATACCATTGCGTTGGTGTCTATCTCTATGCCCAGGAAAGGCAGCACATTACACGGGTCAACCGTTTTTTCCGTTGAGAGAGGTACGCCGAAGTGATTGGCTAGAAATTTAAATTTTTTGTAGGAGGAAATAGCAGAGTTTCGAGTCTTTTGGCCCGACGAACAGGAAATCGTCGAGGTAGTGGACCGTCGAATTGCTGCCGGTTTCGTGACGCACTACCCAGTCAAAAGTGCTGAACAGCTCGAAGTAGTGACAGGAGATGGAGCAGCCCATCGGTAGGCACATGTCAAAGTAAAAGAGCTGGTCCACCTTACAACCCAACAGGTGGAAGCACTCAGGGTGAACGGGTAGTAGGCGGAACGCTGACTCTATGTCCGATTTTGCCAGCAGGGCGCCGGGCCCAGCAGTCCGCACGAGCTCGACTGCCCTGTCAAACGAAGCATAGGTTACTTATGCCTCTTCTGGGAGTATCGCGTCGTTAACCGAATCACCTTTAGGGTATGAGAGGTGATGGATTAACCGATATTTTCCCGGTTCTTTTTTAGGGACGATGCCCAGGGGTGAGATTCTAAAATTACTGAATGGCAGTGATGTAAATGGGCCCGCCATCCTGCCTAGCTCTATCTCTTTTGTACGTAAGATCTCGGGAAATTCGCGAGCAGATTTAAGATTATCTGCTGATTTCGTCTCGCGACTAAAGTTAAAGGGGATAAAGAAACCGAATTTAAAGCCGAAATCGAGTTGCCGCGCGGCCTCTTTTTTAGGATAGAGGCATAGCCAAGGGAACGAACTTAGGTCTGTTTCTCTCGTATCCTGTCCTCCGCTCCTTATCTACGGATTGTTAGTCTTCTGACAATAGCGACCATATATCCCCGTAATCGTTATCCCATATTTTCTGCTTTATCTCTGGTTCAAAGTGTGCACCTAGGGGACTAATTCCGCAGAAAAATGCGTCTTTGTGAAGGCTAGCCGATTGAGCTGTCCTTGTGTTGATTGGTCCGGCAGGGCGAGTCAGCTGGTGGACTAGTGCCCTAATAGTGGATGCTAATTCTCCTTCCCCTGTAATGTGTATGGCGTGATGCTCGCTCGATTCAGAGCTCTTACCGCTGTCTGACGCAGACCGAGTGTCTCCCGGTGGTGGAGGTACTCCAACTCCCATCGTAGTAGTAACTTGCTGGCAGGAAGCCCAGGAAGGTAGATTGGTAGCCCGGGGACCTGAGGGTAGGTATCCCCTGCCGGTAGCCAAAGCTGGGACCATTGACGGCCGTGGCTCGTCGTGTGGCTGAGCGGTTACCGCTGATGGTGTCGCTCCCGCCATGTTGATGTGAGGCTGAGCCGTTACCGCTGGTGGTGTCGCTCCCGCCATGTTAATGTGAGGCTGAGCCGTTACCGCTGGTGGTGTCGCTCCCGCCATGTTAATGTGAGGCTGAGCCGTTACCGCTAATGGTGTCGCTCCCGCCATGTTAATGTGAGGCTGAGCCGTTACCGCTGATGGTGTCGCTCCCGCCATGTCTATGTGAGGCTGAGCCGTTACCGCTGATGGTGTCGCTCCCGCCATGTTAATGTGAGGCTGAGCCGTTACCGCTGGTGGTGTCGCTCCCGCCATGTCAATGTGAGGCTGAGCCGTTACCGCTGATGGTGTCGCTCCCGCCATGTTAATGTGAGGCTGAGCCGTTACCGCTGATGGTGTCGCTCCCGCTATGTCAATGTGAGGCTGAGCCGTTACCGCTGATGGTGTCGCTCCCGCCATGTTAATGTGAGGCTGAGCCGTTACCGCTGATGGTGTCGCTCCCGCCATGTCAATGTGAGGCTGAGCCGTTACCGCTGATGGTGTCGCTCCCGCCATGTTAATGTGAGGCTGAGCCGTTACCGCTGATGGTGTCGCTCCCGCCATGTCAATGTGAGGCTGAGCCGTTACCGCTGATGGTGTCGCTCCCGCCATGTTAATGTGAGGCTGAGCCGTTACCGCTGATGGTGTCGCTCCCGCCATGTCAATGTGAGGCTGAGCCGTTACCGCTGGTGGTGTCGCTCCCGCCATGTTAATGTGAGGCTGAGCCGTTACCGCTAATGGTGTCGCTCCCGCCATGTCAATGTGAGGCTGAGCCGTTACCGCTGGTGGTGTTGCTCCCGCCATGTCAATGTGAGGCTGAGCCGTTACCGCTAATGGTGTCGCTCCCGCCATGTCAATGTGAGGCTGAGCCGTTACCGCTGGTGGTGTCGCTCCCGCCATGTCAATGTGAGGCTGAGCCGTTACCGCTGGTGGCGTCGCTCCCGCCATGTCAATGTGAGGCTGAGCCGTTACCGCTGGTGGTGTCGCTCCCGCCATGTCAATGTGAGGCTGAGCCGTTACCGCTGGTGGTGTCGCTCCCGCCATGTCAATGTGAGGTGAGCCGTTACCGCTGGTGGCGTCGCTCCCGCCATGTTAATGTGAGGCTGAGCCGTTACCGCTGGTGGCGTCGCTCCCGCCATGTCAATGTGAGGCTGAGCCGTTACCGCTGATGGTGTCGCTCCCGCCATGTTAATGTGAGGCTGAGCCGTTACCGCTGATGGTGTCGCTCCCGCCATGTCAATGTGAGGCTGAGCCGTTACCGCTGGTGGTGTCGCTCCCGCCATGTTAATGTGAGGCTGAGCCGTTACCGCTGATGGTGTCGCTCCCGCCATGTCAATGTGAGGTGAGCCGTTACCGCTGGTGGCGTCGCTCCCGCCATGTTAATGTGAGGCTGAGCCGTTACCGCTGGTGGTGTCGCTCCCGCCATGTCAATGTGAGGTGAGCCGTTACCGCTGGTGGCGTCGCTCCCGCCATGTTAATGTGAGGCTGAGCCGTTACCGCTGGTGGCGTCGCTCCCGCCATGTCAATGTGAGGCTGAGCCGTTACCGCTGATGGTGTCGCTCCCGCCATGTTAATGTGAGGCTGAGCCGTTACCGCTGATGGTGTCGCTCCCGCCATGTCAATGTGAGGCTGAGCCGTTACCGCTGATGGTGTCGCTCCCGCCATGTTAATGTGAGGCTGAGCCGTTACCGCTGGTGGTGTCGCTCCCGCCATGTCAATGTGAGGTGAGCCGTTACCGCTGGTGGCGTCGCTCCCGCCATGTTAATGTGAGGCTGAGCCGTTACCGCTGGTGGCGTCGCTCCCGCCATGTCAATGTGAGGCTGAGCCGTTACCGCTGATGGTGTCGCTCCCGCCATGTTAATGTGAGGCTGAGCCGTTACCGCTGATGGTGTCGCTCCCGCCATGTCAATGTGAGGCTGAGCCGTTACCGCTGGTGGTGTCGCTCCCGCCATGTTAATGTGAGGCTGAGCCGTTACCGCTGATGGTGTCGCTCCCGCCATGTCAATGTGAGGTGAGCCGTTACCGCTGGTGGCGTCGCTCCCGCCATGTTAATGTGAGGCTGAGCCGTTACCGCTGGTGGTGTCGCTCCCGCCATGTCAATGTGAGGTGAGCCGTTACCGCTGGTGGCGTCGCTCCCGCCATGTTAATGTGAGGCTGAGCCGTTACCGCTGGTGGCGTCGCTCCCGCCATGTCAATGTGAGGCTGAGCCGTTACCGCTGATGGTGTCGCTCCCGCCATGTTAATGTGAGGCTGAGCCGTTACCGCTGATGGTGTCGCTCCCGCCATGTCAATGTGAGGCTGAGCCGTTACCGCTGATGGTGTCGCTCCCGCCATGTTAATGTGAGGCTGAGCCGTTACCGCTGATGGTGTCGCTCCCGCCATGTCAATGTGAGGCTGAGCCGTTACCGCTGATGGTGTCGCTCCCGCCATGTCAATGTGAGGTGAGCCGTTACCGCTGGTGGTGTCGCTCCCGCCATGTTAATGTGAGGCTGAGCCGTTACCGCTGATGGTGTCGCTCCCGCCATGTTAATGTGAGGCTGAGCCGTTACCGCTGGTGGTGTCGCTCCCGCCATGTTAATGTGAGGCTGAGCCGTTACCGCTGATGGTGTCGCTCCCGCCATGTTAATGTGAGGCTGAGCCGTTACCGCTGATGGTGTCGCTCCCGCCATGTCAATGTGAGGCTGAGCCGTTACCGCTAATGGTGTCGCTCCCGCCATGTTAATGTGAGGCTGAGCCGTTACCGCTGATGGTGTCGCTCCTGCCATGTCAATGTGAGGCTGAGCCGTTACCGCTGGTGGTGTCGCTCCCGCCATGTTAATGTGAGGCTGAGCCGTTACCGCTGATGGTGTCGCTCCCGCCATGTCAATGTGAGGCTGAGCCGTTACCGCTGATGGTGTCGCTCCCGCCATGTTAATGTGAGGCTGAGCCGTTACCGCTGATGGTGTCGCTCCCGCCATGTCAATGTGAGGCTGAGCCGTTACCGCTGGTGGTGTCGCTCCCGCCATGTTAATGTGAGGCTGAGCCGTTACCGCTGATGGTGTCGCTCCCGCCATGTCAATGTGAGGCTGAGCCGTTACCGCTGATGGTGTCGCTCCCGCCATGTTAATGTGAGGCTGAGCCGTTACCGCTGGTGGTGTCGCTCCCGCCATGTTAATGTGAGGCTGAGCCGTTACCGCTGATGGTGTCGCTCCCGCCATGTCAATGTGAGGCTGAGCCGTTACCGCTGATGGTGTCGCTCCCGCCATGTTAATGTGAGGCTGAGCCGTTACCGCTGGTGGTGTCGCTCCCGCCATGTTAATGTGAGGCTGAGCCGTTACCGCTGATGGTGTCGCTCCCGCCATGTTAATGTGAGGCTGAGCCGTTACCGCTGGTGGTGTCGCTCCCGCCATGTTAATGTGAGGCTGAGCCGTTACCGCTGGTGGTGTCGCTCCCGCCATGTTAATGTGAGGCTGAGCCGTTACCGCTGGTGGTGTCGCTCCCGCCATGTTAATGGTATTCCCAGGCGGTCTCCCATCCAAGTACTAACCAGGCCTGCCTCTGCTTAGCTTCCGAGATCAGACGAGAGCAGGCGTGTTCAGAGTAATTGCTTCCAGAGGATCAGCCGGGGGGAAAGAGGAAGGAACTGACCCCGGCACCTGGATTTAACCCTTGTGGGTGTGGCCGGCCACCCCTTCCTCTCTCCTCCCGTTGGTCAGCTGGGCGTCCCAATTAGTGCATCACCTGTGGGAGTAGTGAGGGGGGAATTGGCACTGCACGGTGTTCTTATTGGCTTCGTCTATAAGGGGCTCCGCAGTCAGAGGCACATTCCCTATGCGGTACCGTGCCTGCCATACTGGCAACAGAGGAGATCCACGCCGTGGCCCCAATCTGGATCTCCTCTGCTGCCAGAGGATGTTATACCAGCATAAGACACAATGTGAAGAGTCCCCTATTCTACAGAACCTGCCGTAAATAGACAAGTGACGCAGGACTATCAATAGCAGGGGTAGACAGTGGTGGCCGGAAGTATTGGGGCAGCTCATAGATAAGGAGGGCGAGGTTTTATTGTCCTGGGATTTAGGTCCAGTCCAGGAGGTCTGAGGAGCACGCTCCTTCATTGATGTAGTGAGACAAATCCACGCCACACATTCATTCCAGCTCGGCAGAATGTTGTAAACCATTCGTACAAAAAAATAAAAATGTGAACATTGCCGAACATTACAGAGATAGATTTTACTCTGGAAATGATGCCATCGCCTGTCCCATCAGTGGTGGCAGCAGTCAGACCGTCCGCGAGAAGCAGATGAGGTCTTTGTAAGGAAAAACAAAAAAGCCGCATCCAGGTAGTGTGGGCGACATGGCGGTGCGGGTCCGGTGTGCGGGCGAGGACGTCCCTGCAGAATGTGCGACCTCCGCCTCATACACTCCCCACTAATGTCGCCCCGAGCTTCATCATTACAGAAAACAAACAATGGGGAGGCGGGGGAGCGACGGCCGGGGGGAGGCGGGGGAGCGACGGCCGGGGGGAGGCGGGGGAGCGACGGCCGGGGGGAGGCGGGGGAGCGACGGCCGGGGGGAGGCGGGGGAGCGACGGCCGGGGGGGAGGCGGGGGAGCGACGGCCGGGGCGAGGCGGGGGAGCGACGGCCGGGGGGGAGGCGGGGGAGCGACGGCCGGGGGGGAGGCGGGGGGAGCGACGGCCGGGGGGAGGCGGGGGAGCGACGGCCGGGGGGAGGCGGGGGAGCGACGGCCGGGGGGAGGCGGGGGAGCGACGGCCGGGGGGAGGCGGGGGAGCGACGGCCGGGGGGAGGCGGGGGAGCGACGGCCGGGGGGGAGGCGGGGGAGCGACGGCCGGGGGGGAGGCGGGGGAGCGACGGCCGGGGCGAGGCGGGGGAGCGACGGCCGGGGGGAGGCGGGGGAGCGACGGCCGGGGGGAGGCGGGGGAGCGACGGCCGGGGGGAGGCGGGGGAGCGACGGCCGGGGGGAGGCGGGGGAGCGACGGCCGGGGGGAGGCGGGGGAGCGACGGCCGGGGGGAGGCGGGGGAGCGACGGCCGGGGGGGAGGCGGGGGAGCGACGGCCGGGGGGGAGGCGGGGGAGCGACGGCCGGGGGGGAGGCGGGGGAGCGACGGCCGGGGGGGAGGCGGGGGAGCGACGGCCGGGGGGGAGGCGGGGGAGCGACGGCCGGGGGGGAGGCGGGGGAGCGACGGCCGGGGGGAGGCGGGGGAGCGACGGCCGGGGGGAGGCGGGGGAGCGACGGCCGGGGGGAGGCGGGGGAGCGACGGCCGGGGGGAGGCAGAGGGAGTTTTTTTGTTCTTTTTCCGGAATTATACTCCTCTATCTGACATTATCAGACGCCCACTGTCCTCCCTTTGGGTCCTCGCATGGATTGTGGGGGCTCCAGGATTCCACTTGGTGAAGTCCAGTGATGAGATGACGTCTGCAGGGAGGTCTCTGCTCCGGGGGGCACAGGATGGAAAAGCCACAACACCTGGAATAAAGCAGAAAACATCACACAGAATCCTGGATACAAGCAGCGGCCTCCGGGCTGAGAATAAAGACGGGGGTCTGAGACATTGGGGTCACGCAGAGGTCAGAGGAAATGTTTTATTTAAAAAAGACAAAAAAACCAGGACGGACCCCGACCATCAGCAGATTCTCATGTTAATATCAATCCCTCAGATCCATCATCCTCCATCCCCCCAGCGCTACACATCCCTGCGCCCCCCACACAGACCCATGCGAATAACAGCAGCCCCAACCTGCAGGTGGACCCCCAAAGCGTGCAACATCACCCCCTTCCCGGGCAGACCCCCCCACCTCCAGCACGCAGTCCCATGCAAGCATCACCCCCTCCCCCGGGCAGACCCCCCCACCTCCAGCACGCAGTCCCATGCAAGCATCACCCCCTCCCCCGGGCAGACCCCCCCACCTCCAGCACGCAGTCCCATGCAAGCATCACCCCCTCCCCAGGGCAGACCCCCCCACCTCCAGCACGCAGTCCCATGCAAGCATCACCCCCTCCCCCGGGCAGACCCCCCCACCTCCAGCACGCAGTCCCATGCAAGCATCACCCCCTCCCCCGGGCAGACCCCCCCACCTCCAGCACGCAGTCCCATGCAAGCATCACCCCCTTCCCCGGGCAGACCCCCCCACCTCCAGCACGCAGTCCCATGCAAGCATCACCCCCTCCCCAGGGCAGACCCCCCCACCTCCAGCACGCAGTCCCATGCAAGCATCACCCCCTCCCCCGGGCAGACCCCCCCACCTCCAGCACGCAGTCCCATGCAAGCATCACCCCCTTCCCCGGGCAGACCCCCCCCACCTCCAGCACGCAGTCCCATGCAAGCATCACCCCCTCCCCCGGGCAGACCCCCCCACCTCCAGCACGCAGTCCCATGCAAGCATCACCCCCTCCCCAGGGCAGACCCCCCCACCTCCAGCACGCAGTCCCATGCAAGCATCACCCCCTCCCCAGGGCAGACCCCCCCACCTCCAGCACGCAGTCCCATGCAAGCATCACCCCCTCCCCCGGGCAGACCCCCCCACCTCCAGCACGCAGTCCCATGCAAGCATCACCCCCTCCCCAGGGCAGACCCCCCCCACCTCCAGCACGCAGTCCCATGCAAGCATCACCCCCTCCCCCGGGCAGACCCCCCCACCTCCAGCACGCAGTCCCATGCAAGCATCACCCCCTCCCCCGGGCAGACCCCCCCACCTCCAGCACGCAGTCCCATGCAAGCATCACCCCCTTCCCCGGGCAGACCCCCCCACCTCCAGCACGCAGTCCCATGCAAGCATCACCCCCTCCCCCGGGCAGACCCCCCCACCTCCAGCACGCAGTCCCATGCAAGCATCACCCCCTCCCCCGGGCAGACCCCCCCACCTCCAGCACGCAGTCCCATGCAAGCATCACCCCCTTCCCCGGGCAGACCCCCCCACCTCCAGCACGCAGTCCCATGCAAGCATCACCCCCTCCCCCGGGCAGACCCCCCACCTCCAGCACGCAGTCCCATGCAAGCATCACCCCCTCCCCAGGGCAGACCCCCCCACCTCCAGCACGCAGTCCCATGCAAGCATCACCCCCTCCCCCGGGCAGACCCCCCCACCTCCAGCACGCAGTCCCATGCAAGCATCACCCCCTCCCCCGGGCAGACCCCCCCACCTCCAGCACGCAGTCCCATGCAAGCATCACCCCCTTCCCCGGGCAGACCCCCCCACCTCCAGCACGCAGTCCCATGCAAGCATCACCCCCTCCCCCGGGCAGACCCCCCACCTCCAGCACGCAGTCCCATGCAAGCATCACCCCCTCCCCAGGGCAGACCCCCCCACCTCCAGCACGCAGTCCCATGCAAGCATCACCCCCTCCCCCGGGCAGACCCCCCCACCTCCAGCACGCAGTCCCATGCAAGCATCACCCCCTCCCCCGGGCAGACCCCCCCACCTCCAGCACGCAGTCCCATGCAAGCATCACCCCCTCCCCAGGGCAGACCCCCCCACCTCCAGCACGCAGTCCCATGCAAGCATCACCCCCTCCCCCGGGCAGACCCCCCCACCTCCAGCACGCAGTCCCATGCAAGCATCACCCCCTCCCCAGGGCAGACCCCCCCACCTCCAGCACGCAGTCCCATGCAAGCATCACCCCCTCCCCCGGGCAGACCCCCCCACCTCCAGCACGCAGTCCCATGCAAGCATCACCCCCTTCCCCGGGCAGACCCCCCCACCTCCAGCACGCAGTCCCATGCAAGCATCACCCCCTTCCCCGGGCAGACCCCCCCCACCTCCAGCACGCAGTCCCATGCAAGCATCACCCCCTCCCCCGGGCAGACCCCCCCACCTCCAGCACGCAGTCCCATGCAAGCATCACCCCCTCCCCCGGGCAGACCCCCCCACCTCCAGCACGCAGTCCCATGCAAGCATCACCCCCTCCCCAGGGCAGACCCCCCCACCTCCAGCACGCAGTCCCATGCAAGCATCACCCCCTCCCCCGGGCAGACCCCCCCACCTCCAGCACGCAGTCCCATGCAAGCATCACCCCCTCCCCCGGGCAGACCCCCCCACCTCCAGCACGCAGTCCCATGCAAGCATCACCCCCTCCCCAGGGCAGACCCCCCCCACCTCCAGCACGCAGTCCCATGCAAGCATCACCCCCTTCCCCGGGCAGACCCCCCCTCCAGCACGCAGTCCCATGCAAGCATCACCCCCTCCCCAGGGCAGACCCCCCCCACCTCCAGCACGCAGTCCCATGCAAGCATCACCCCCTTCCCCGGGCAGACCCCCCCACCTCCAGCACGCAGTCCCATGCAAGCATCACCCCCTCCCCAGGGCAGACCCCCCCACCTCCAGCACGCAGTCCCATGCAAGCATCACCCCCTTCCCCGGGCAGACCCCCCCCACCTCCAGCACGCAGTCCCATGCAAGCATCACCCCCTCCCCCGGGCAGACCCCCCCACCTCCAGCACGCAGTCCCATGCAAGCATCACCCCCTCCCCAGGGCAGACCCCCCCACCTCCAGCACGCAGTCCCATGCAAGCATCACCCCCTCCCCCGGGCAGACCCCCCCACCTCCAGCACGCAGTCCCATGCAAGCATCACCCCCTCCCCCGGGCAGACCCCCCCACCTCCAGCACGCAGTCCCATGCAAGCATCACCCCCTCCCCAGGGCAGACCCCCCCCACCTCCAGCACGCAGTCCCATGCAAGCATCACCCCCTCCCCAGGGCAGACCCCCCCTCCAGCACGCAGTCCCATGCAAGCATCACCCCCTCCCCAGGGCAGACCCCCCCACCTCCAGCACGCAGTCCCATGCAAGCATCACCCCCTTCCCCGGGCAGACCCCCCCACCTCCAGCACGCAGTCCCATGCAAGCATCACCCCCTTCCCCGGGCAGACCCCCCACCTCCAGCACGCAGTCCCATGCAAGCATCACCCCCTTCCCCGGGCAGACCCCCGGCTCCGGCACGAACATCCACTTCCCTGACCTGTGACCCCAGAACTCTCCACATTCCGCCATGACATCCGCAGCTTCCTGTCTCTGCTATGGAGGAAGAGGCTCCGCCCCTTCTGGTCACATGTGTATGACGTCACCAGAGGTCCTTTAGCCGACTTGGATTTAGCCTCTACCATTGTCGCCCCCTGGCGGCAGAGCGAAGAACTGGCGTCTCCGAACTAACCAATAGCAGCAGAACGTGTGTGACGTCACGGGAACCCGGGAGCGCAGCGACACCTGGTGGACACGGCGAGCAGAGCGCGGAGCGCGGGATGAGGGGAGAGGTGAGTGCGGGCTGCAGACCCGGGGCTGTTCCGTCCTGTTCCCCTCCTGTGCCAGATGGTACCTTCCACCCCCCGCAGGGACATACATGGGCCAGTCCCGGGCTCTTCCGGCCGCAAGGCATTACTGGGAAAGAAGCCCCTCCCCCAACACCCCAACTTCATTACATCAAAGCCCGAGTACAAAACAATGTCTGCGCCACACACTGAGACCCCGATAGTGACAGAGACCCCCGGATAGTGACAGAGACCCCCGGATAGTGACAGAGACCCCCGATAGTGAGCGAGACCCCCCCGATAGTGACAGAAACCCCCGATAGTGACAGAGACCCCCGGATAGTGACAGAGACCCCCGGATAGTGACAGAGACCCCACAGATAGTGACAGAGACCCCCGATAGTGACAGAAACCCCCGATAGTGACAGAGACCCCCGATAGTGACAGAGACCCCCGGATAGTGACAGAGACCCCCGATAGTGAGCGAGACCCCCCCGATAGTGACAGAGACCCCCCCGATAGTGACAGAGACCCCCCAATAGTGACAGACCCCCCGATAGTGACAGAGACCCCCCAATAGTGACAGAAACCCCCGATAGTGACAGAGACCCCCGATAGTGACAGAGACCCCCCCGATAGTGACAGAAACCCCCGATAGTGAGCGAGACCCCCCAATAGTGACAGAGACCCCCCGATAGTGACAGAGACCCCCCGATAGTGACAGAAACCCCCGATAGTGACAGAGACCCCCGATAGTGACAGAGACCCCCCCGATAGTGACAGAGACCCCCCAATAGTGACAGAAACCCCCGATAGTGAGCGAGACCCCCCCAATAGTGACAGAGACCCCCCAATAGTGACAGAGACCCCCCGATAGTGACAGAGACCCCCCCCGATAGTGACAGAGACCCCCCAATAGTGACAGAAACCCCCGATAGTGAGCGAGACCCCCCCGATAGTGACAGAGACCCCACAGATAGTGACAGAGACCCCCGATAGTGACAGAAACCCCCGATAGTGACAGAGACCCCCGGATAGTGACAGAGACCCCCGGATAGTGACAGAGACCCCCCGATAGTGACAGAGACCCCCAATAGTGACAGAGACCCCCCAATAGTGACAGAGACCCCCCCAATAGTGACAGAGACCCCCGATAGTGACAGAGACCCCCCGATAGTGACAGAGACCCCCGATAGTGAGCGAGACCCCCCCAATAGTGACAGAGACCCCCGATAGTGACAGACCCCCCCGATAGTGACAGAGACCCCCCAATAGTGACAGAGACCCCCCCCGATAGTGACAGAGACCCCCCCCCGATAGTGACAGAGACCCCCCAATAGTGACAGAGACCCCCGATAGTGACAGAGACCCCCGATAGTGACAGAGACCCCCGATAGTGACAGAAACCCCCGATAGTGAGCGAGACCCCCCAATAGTGACAGAGACCCCACAGATAGTGACAGAGACCCCCGATGGTGACAGAAACCCCCGATAGTGACAGAGACCCCCCCCGATAGTGACAGAGACCCCCCCCGATAGTGACAGAGACCCCCCAATAGTGACAGAGACCCCCGATAGTGACAGAGACCCCCCAATAGTGACAGAGACCCCCGGATAGTGACAGAGACCCCCGGATAGTGACAGAGACCCCCCGGATAGTGACAGAGACCCCCCAATAGTGACAGAGACCCCCGGATAGTGACAGAAACCCCCCAATAGTGACAGAGACCCCCCGGATAGTGACAGAGACCCCCCAATAGTGACAGAGACCCCCCGATAGTGACAGAGACCCCCCCCCGATAGTGACAGAGACCCCCCAATAGCGACAGAAACCCCCGATAGTGAGGGAGACCCCCCCGATAGTGACAGAAACCCCCCAATAGTGACAGAAACCCCCGATAGTGACAGAGACCCCCGGATAGTGACAGAGACCCCCGGATAGTGACAGAGACCCCCCGATAGTGACAGAGACCCCCCAATAGTGACAGAGACCCCCGATAGTGACAGAGACCCCCGATAGTGACAGAAACCCCCGATAGTGAGCGAGACCCCCCCAATAGTGACAGAGACCCCCGATAGTGACAGAGACCCCCCAATAGTGACAGAGACCCCCGATAGTGACAGAGACCCCCGATAGTGACAGAAACCCCCGATAGTGAGCGAGACCCCCCCAATAGTGACAGAGACCCCCGATAGTGACAGACCCCCCCGATAGTGACAGAGACCCCCCCAATAGTGACAGAGACCCCCCCCCGATAGTGACAGAGACCCCCCAATAGTGACAGAGACCCCCCCCGATAGTGACAGAGACCCCCCCCGATAGTGACAGAGACCCCCGATAGTGAGCGAGACCCCCCCGATAGTGACAGAGACCCCCGATAGTGACAGAAACCCCCGATAGTGAGCGAGACCCCCCCGATAGTGACAGACCCCCCGATAGTGACAGAGACCCCCGATAGTGACAGAAACCCCCGATAGTGAGCGAGACCCCCCAATAGTGACAGAGACCCCACAGATAGTGACAGAGACCCCCGATAGTGACAGAAACCCCCGATAGTGACAGAGACCCCCGATAGTGACAGAGACCCCCCCCGATAGTGACAGAGACCCCCCAATAGTGACAGAGACCCCCCAATAGTGACAGAGACCCCCGATAGTGACAGAGACCCCCCAATAGTGACAGAGACCCCCGGATAGTGACAGAGACCCCCGGATAGTGACAGAGACCCCCCAATAGTGACAGAGACCCCCCAATAGTGACAGAGACCCCCCGATAGTGACAGAGACCCCCCCCCGATAGTGACAGAGACCCCCCAATAGCGACAGAAACCCCCGATAGTGAGGGAGACCCCCCCGATAGTGACAGAAACCCCCCAATAGTGACAGAAACCCCCGATAGTGACAGAGACCCCCCAATAGTGACAGAGACCCCCGGGTAGTGACAGAAACCTCCGATAGTGACAGAGACCCCACAGATAGTGACAGAGACCCCCGATAGTGACAGAAACCCCCGATAGTGACAGAGACCCCCCGATAGTGACAGAAACCCCCGATAGTGACAGAGACCCCCCGATAGTGACAGAGACCCCCCGATAGTGACAGAAACCCCCCCGATAGTGACAGAGACCCCCGATAGTGACAGAAACCCCCGATAGTGAGCGAGACCCCCCAATAGTGACAGACCCCCCGATAGTGACAGACCCCCCCGATAGTGACAGAGAACACCGCATAGTGACAGAGACCCCCGGATAGTGACAGAGACCCCCCATAGTGACAGACCCCAATAGTGACAGAGACCCCCGGATAGTGAGCGAGACCCCCCGATAGTGACAGAGAACACCGCATAGTGACAGAGACCCCCGGATAGTGACAGAGACCCCCCATAGTGACAGAGATCCCCCGATTGTGACAGAGACCCCCCGATAGTGATAGAGACCCCCCGATAGTAACAGACCCCCGGATAGTGATTGAGAACCCCCGATAGTGACAGAGACTCCCGGATAGTGAGCGAGATCCCCGGATAGTGACAGAAACCCCCTGATAGTGAGCGAGACCCCACGATAGTGACAGAGACCCCCGGATAGTGACAGAGACCCCCGGATAGTGACAGAGACCCCCAATAGTGACAGAGACCCCCCGATAGTGACAGAGACCCCCCGATAGTGACAGAGACCCCCGGATAGTGAGCAAGACCCCCTGATAGTGACCGAGACCCCCGATAGTAACAGACCCCCGGATAGTGATTGAGAACCCCCGATAGTGACAGAGACCCCCAATAGTGACAGAGACCCCCCCATAGTGACAGAGACCCCCATAGTGACAGAGACCCCCCCGATAGTGACAGAGACCCCCAATAGTGACAGAGACCCCCAATAGTGACAGAGACCCCCGGATAGTGACAGAGACCCCCCGATAGTGACAGAGACCCCCCCGATAGTGACAGAGAACACCGCATAGTGACAGAGACCCCCGGATAGTGACAGAGACCCCCCATAGTGACAGACCCCAATAGTGACAGAGACCCCCGGATAGTGAGCGAGACCCCCCGATAGTGACAGAGAACACCGCATAGTGACAGAGACCCCCGGATAGTGACAGAGATCCCCCATAGTGACAGACCCCAATAGTGACAGAGACCCCCCGATTGTGACAGAGACCCCCGGATAGTGATTGAAAACCCCCGATAGTGACAGAGACTACCGGATAGTGACAGAGACCCCCCGATAGTGAGCGAGATCCCCGGATAGTGAGCGAGACCCCCGGATAGTGACAGAAACCCCCTGATAGTCAGAGAGACCCCACGATAGTGACAGAGACCCCCGGATAGTGACAGAGACCCCTAATAGTGACAGAGACCCCCCGATAGTGACAGAGACCCCCCGATAGTGACAGAGACCCCCGGATAGTGAGCAAGACCCCCTGATAGTGACCGAGACCCCCGATAGTAACAGACCCCCGGATAGTGATTGAGAACCCCCGATAGTGACAGAGACCCCCCGATAGTGACAGAGACCCCCGTATAGTGAGCAAGACCCCCTGATAGTGACCGAGACCCCCGATAGTAACAGACCCCCGGATAGTGATTGAGAACCCCCGATAGTGACAGAAACCCCCCCGATAGTGACAGAGACCCCAGATAGTGACAGAGACCCCCCCATAGTGACAGAGACCCCCGGATAGTGACAGAGACCCCCCCGATAGTGACAGAAACCCCCCCGATAGTGACAGAGACCCCAGATAGTGACAGAGACCCCCCCATAGTGACAGAGACCCCCCCATAGTGACAGAGACCCCCCCATAGTGACAGAGACCCCCCCATAGTGACAGAGACCCCCGGATAGTGACAGAGACCCCCCGATAGTGACAGAGACCCCCAATAGTGACAGAGACCCCCG
Source organism: Ranitomeya imitator (assembly GCF_032444005.1). Lineage (NCBI taxonomy): Eukaryota > Metazoa > Chordata > Amphibia > Anura > Dendrobatidae > Ranitomeya > Ranitomeya imitator. The sequence goes on along the minus strand of NC_091284.1, from coordinate 840,762,603 downwards.
GATAGTGACAGAGACCCCCAATAGTGACAGAGACCCCTGATAGTGACAGAGACCCCCAATAGTGACAGACCCCCGGATAGTGACAGAGACCCCCGATAGTGACAGAGACCCCCAATAGTGACAGACCCCTGGATAGTGACAGAGACCCCCGGATAGTGACAGAGACCCCCAATAGTGACAGACCCCCGATAGTGACAGAGACCCCCCCATAGTGACAGAGACCCCCCATAGTGACAGAGACCCCCATAGTGACAGAGACCCCCCCGATAGTGACAGAGACCCCCAATAGTGACAGAGACCCCCGGATAGTGACAGAGACCCCCGGATAGTGACAGAGACCCCCAATAGTGACAGAGACCCCCGGATAGTGACAGAGACCCCCGATAGTGACAGAGACCCCCGATAGTGACAGAGACCCCCAATAGTGACAGAGACCCCCGGATAGTGACAGAGACCCCCAATAGTGACAGAGACCCCCAATAGTGACAGAGACCCCTGGATAGTGACAGACCCCCGATAGTGACAGAGACCCCTTGTCACGGATTCCAGGGAGGATATTTCTATCATCCCCACCCCTCACACCAATTTGTCATGATCCGGGGTTGTTTGGTTGCCCCTGGTTCTTTTTGAAGGGATTTATCTATATCCCACTTCCCAGTTCCGGTTTGGAACTTGCAGCTCTCTGGCGCCCCTTACCCTCAGGTCAGACAGGTAACTGCATCTAGGATAATTAGTCACCAGAAAGGCTGCCTGCTATGTACTGGCTAATGGGCACGCTGCAGGGAGGGCGATATAACTATTCCCACTCAGGCGGGAACAATATCAACGCCAAAATAAAAAAAAGGGGAGAAGCCAGCGCTGCTGATGGTCAGAACGCAATACGTAACGTGCACTACACATATTGATTTCTAACTGTATATCAAAATGAGACATTTAGCAAACAATTGATCAATTCTTTGAGCCACCCCGCCACGCCAAGGCATTCTCATAATGGGGCAGTCCTACTCTACGATTTTTATATTCGCTGCACCATTACGGTCTCCTAAATGTATTAAAAGCAAGACCACATTAAATGCAAACTGTACCTGGAGCATTTCTGAATACTCCCCTTTCTTAGAGTTATGACACGCCATTTCTATACGCCATTTCTATACATAACTCGCTGTATGAACCTTGTAGAAAAACGAGACAATGATCATGATTCTCACCACATCATGGGGGTTCCTTTAAGTATAAACACGGAGTAGATATATGACCCACTTACAGAGAAATCCGTTCCTTGCATTTTGTTGGGTTTAGATTCTAGCGATTTCAGTGAGTTATAGATCTCTCGATGGACATCCGGAATATGTAACCTTTATATCTCTATCCCTGATCAGTTCCATTATACATAACGTTTCAAGAACAAAAGAGTCCCATGCGGTTTAAAAATTGCTGAACCAGTTATAGCTGGTGTCAGGCGGGAGGTGGGATGAGGGGTTTAGACAGAGGACTGGCTTTCCCAGCTCAAAGGCAAAACTGCAGCTGAGAGCTCTGTATGTGTAATTGAAGTAATAAGAACTTCTTCCTATTTCCTGACACCCCCGGCTAGTGACAGAGACCCCTGGATAGTGACAGAAACCCCCGGATAGTGACAGAGACCCCTATCTGTTATGCTGCCCCTCATGTTGCTCAGGGAGCGGTCACCTTCGAGGACGTGGCGGTGCGGTTCTCAGAGGAGGAGTGGCACGTTCTCCGCTCTCAGCAGAAGGATCTGTACAGAGAAGTGATGGCCGACAACTTACGCAACCTGACATCTCTGGGTAAGAATCAAAGGCAGGGTTGTCACGCTGAGTGAGGGTGTGGGAGGTAATGTCCCGCTGTGCAGGGATGAGGTGAGGTAATGTCACACTGTGCGGGGTGGGGCAAGGTAATTTCACGCTGTGCAGGGGTGGGGTGAGTTAATGGGCTGGGGCCCATGGGGCACAGTAATGTCACGCTGTGTGGGGGTGGGGAGAAGCGATGTCAAGTATTGCGGGGGTGGGGCGAAGTAATATCACGCTTTGCGGGGGTGGGGTGAGATAATGTCATGCTGTGCGGGGGTGGGACAGTGATGTCACGCTGTGTGGGGGTGGGGCTAGGTAATATGCCATGCGGGGGTGGGCACACTTACCGTATTTTTCGGACTATAAGACGCACCGGACCATAAGACGCACCCCAAATTTGGGGTGAAAATTGCAGAAAAAAAGATTTTTTATAAGATGGGGGTCCGTCTTATTGTCCGAATTTACAGTATCTTACCTGAGGGATGGCGGTGGCAGAGCAGGGTCACAGGAGGCATGGTGTCGGCAGAGGTGGGGTGATGCTGGGATCAGGAGGTGCTGGGATCAGGAGGTGCTGGGATCAGGAGGTGCTGGGATCAGGAGGTGCTGGGATGAGAAGGTGCTGGGATCAGGAGGTGCTGGGATCAGGAGGTGCTGGGATCAGGAGGTGCTGGGATCAGGAGGTGCTGGGATCAGGAGGTGCTGGGATGAGGAGGTGCTGGGATCAGGAGGTGCTGGGATCAGGAGGTGCTGGGATGAGAAGGTGCTGGGATGAGGACGTGCTGGGATCAGGAGGTGCTGGGATCAGGAGGTGCTGGGATCAGGAGGTGCTGGGATGAGAAGGTGCTGGGATGAGAAGGTGCTGGGATGAGAAGGTGCTGGGATGAGAAGGTGCTGGGATCAGGAGGTGCTGGGATCAGGAGGTGCTGGGATCAGGAGGTGCTGGGATCAGGAGGTGCTGGGATGAGAAGGTGCTGGGATGAGGAGGTGCTGGGATCAGGAGGTGCTGGGATCAGGAGGTGCTGGGATGAGAAGGTGCTGGGATGAGAAGGTGCTGGGATGAGAAGGTGCTGGGATGAGAAGGTGCTGGGATCAGGAGGTGCTGGGATCAGGAGGTGCTGGGATCAGGAGGTGCTGGGATCAGGAGGTGCTGGGATCAGGAGGTGCTGGGATCAGGAGGTGCTGGGATCAGGAGGTGCAGTGAGAGGTATGGTGTGAGAGGGGTCCCTGGCTTACCATGCAGGCTTACCTAGGTGGCAGAGGTCCGGTGGCAGAGGTGCGGTGGCGGGGTGTGGCGGCAGAGGAGGCGCAGTAAGCGGGGTCCCTTTCCCCGGTATGGTGATGCAGCAGGCCCGGTATGCAGCAGAGCCAGGTGAATCCTCTTGTTATCGGTGGGCGCGGCCATCTTCCTGAGGCCGCGCGTGTGCAGATGAAGCGCTCTGCTCCCGGGGCTTCAGGAAAATGGCCGCGGGAGGCTGCGCGTGCGCAGATGGAGATCGCGGCGGCCATTTTCCTGAAGCCCCGGGAAGCAGAGCGCTCCATCTGCGCACGCGCGGCCTCCGGAAAATGGCCGCCACCACCGATAACAAGAGGATTCACCCGGCTCTGCTGCATACCGGGCCTGCTGCATCACCATACCGGGGAATGGGACCCCGCTTACTGCGCCTCCTCTGCCGCCACACCCCGCCACCGCACCTCTGCCACCGGACCTCTGCCACCGCACCTCTGCCACCTAGGTAAGCCTGCATTGCAACTATTAGACGCACCCCCCATTTTCCCCCCTTTTTTGGGGGGGAAAAAGTGCGTCTTTTAGTCCGAAAAATATGGTATGTCACGCTGTGCGGTGGGGGTGGGGTGCAGTGATGTCACACCGTGCTGGGGTGGGGCGCAGTGTTGTCACACTGTTCGGAGGTGGGGCACAGTGATGTCATGCCGTGCGGGGGTGGGGTGCAGTGATGTCATGCTGTGCGGAGGCGGGGCGCAGTGATGTCACGCTGTGCTGGGGTGGGGCGCAGTGATGTCACGGTGGGGTGGGGCGCAGTGATGTCACGCTGTGCTGGGATGGGGCGCAGTGATGTCATGCTGTGCTGGGGTGGGGCGCAGTGTTGTCACACTGTTCGGAGGTGGGGCACAGTGATGTCATGCCGTGCGGGGGTGGGGTGCAGTGATGTCATGCTGTGCGGAGGCGGGGCGCAGTGATGTCACGCTGTGCTGGGGTGGGGCGCAGTGATGTCACGCTGGGGTGGGGCGCAGTGATGTCACGCTGTGCTGGGATGGGGCGCAGTGATGTCACGCTGTGCTGGGGTGGGGCGCAGTGATGTCACGCTGTGCGGGGGTGGGGCGCAGTGATGTCACGCTGTGCTGGGGTGGGGCGCAGTGATGTCACGCTGTGCGGGGGTGGGGCGCAGTGATGTCACGCTGTGCTGGGGTGGGGCGCAGTGTTGTCACACTGTTCGGAGGTGGGGCACAGTGATGTCATGCCGTGCGGGGGTGGGGTGCAGTGATGTCACGCTGTGCTGGGGTGGGGCGCAGTGTTGTCACACTGTTCGGAGGTGGGGCACAGTGATGTCACGCTGTGCGGGGGTGGGGCGCAGTGATGCCACGCTGTGCGGGGGTGGGGCGCAGTGATGTCACGCTGTGCAGGGGTGGGGCGCAGTGATGTCACGCTGTGCGGGGGTGGGGCGCAGTGATGTCACGCTGTGCTGGGGTGGGGCGCAGTGTTGTCACACTGTTCGGAGGTGGGGCACAGTGATGTCACGCTGTGCGGGGGTGGGGCGCAGTGATGCCACGCTGTGCGGAGGCGGGGCGCAGTGATGTCACGCTGTGCGGGGGTGGGGCGCAGTGATGTCACGCTGTGCTGGGGTGGGGCACAGTGATGTCACGCTGTGCAGGGGGTGGGCCTTAGTGACGTCACAGTGTGCGGGGGTGGGGCGCAGTGATGCCACGCTGTGCGGAGGCGGGGCGCAGTGATGTCACGCTGTGCGGGGGTGGGGCGCAGTGATGTCACGCTGTGCTGGGGTGGGGCGCAGTGATGTCACGCTGTGCGGAGGCGGGGCGCAGTGATGTCACGCTGTGCGGGGGTGGGGCGCAGTGATGTCACGCTGTGCGGGGGTGGGGCGCAGTGATGTCACGCTGTGCTGGGGTGGGGCGCAGTGATGTCACGCTGTGCAGGGGGTGGGCCTTAGTGACGTCACAGTGTGCGGGGGTGGGGCGCAGTGATGCCACGCTGTGCGGAGGCGGGGCGCAGTGATGTCACGCTGTGCGGGGGTGGGGCGCAGTGATGTCACGCTGTGCTGGGGTGGGGCGCAGTGATGTCACGCTGTGCAGGGGGTGGGCCTTAGTGACGTCACAGTGTGCGGGGGTGGGGCGCAGTGATGCCACGCTGTGCGGAGGCGGGGCGCAGTGATGTCACGCTTTTCTCTTTCTCTGCACACAGGACTGACGTTTTCGTCCCCGGAGATCGTGGTGAAGATGGAGCGCGGGGAGGGTCCGAGCCTCGAGGCTGCAGGTGAGTGATTCCTGAACATCCCATAGGGGAGAACACTGACACCCAGGAAGGGGGAAATCTGCCCCAGGGCGACTCTGACTGCGGCGCTCAGTGCTGGAATGTCAGTGACCCAGGTCACCGTGAACCGCAGCACAATCTACCACAGCGCACAACCTGAAAGGGAACCTGTCACCCCCAAAACGGAAGATGAGCTGCGCCCACCGGCATCAGGGGCTTATCTACAGCGTTACAGAATGCATTACACAATGCTGGAGATAAGACCCTGATGCCGGTGGCCGCAGCTCAACTTCCACTTTGGGGGTGACAGGTTCCCTTTAAAGGGGTTGTACAGCACCAATTACCTCCGCACAGAGATGTGAGCACAGTGGCGTCTGATTGTGGACAACCCTGTAATGAGCCACTGTCAGCAGAATAGTGACTGCAGCTCTGGAGGTGACTGGAGGATAAGACACAATGTAACAGCAGAATAGTGACCGCAGCTCTGGAGGATAAGACACAATGTAATAGAATAGTGACTGCAGCTCTGGAGGTGACTGGAGGATTGGACATGTGATAAGGCCTTATTGTGGTTGCAGCTTTGGTGGTGACTGGACTCTTTGTATCTTCAGGTGAGCGGATGGTAAACGGTGGCGCTGTGTGTGCGGCAGTGGACGATGCTGTGGAGGACGCTGCGGGGGTCGTTGTGGAGGACGCTGCGGAGGACGCTGCGGGGGTCGTTAGGGGCGCCGGCCCCCCGGGGGTCCTCGGCACTAGAAGATCTTTGCGATTAGTGAAGCGGAATTCCGGACACCGGACAGATATAAAGAGACGGGGTCTGCGGACGGACGGTCCTTCGGGCCCCCGGGCTGCTGCTCCGTGCGGCCGCCGCTCCTCGTCCCCCGCGTCCTGTAGGACAGATGCCGCCCCGGAGACCCCGGACAGTGAGGGACAATCTCACACCTGCGCTCGGTGCGGAGAGAGCTGGAGCCGCCTCCTCGACTTCCTGAGCCACCAGACGGGCACCTGCCAGGAGCGGCCGCACCGCTGCAGCGTCTGCGCCAAGACCTTCGCCAAGAAGCAGCATCTGAGCGCCCACCGCAGGACGCACACGGAGGAGCGGCCCTACACCTGCCAGCAGTGCGGCCGCAGCTTCCGGCAGAACTCCACCCTCACCACCCACCTGTGGAGCCACGCCGGCCACAAGCCCTTCCACTGCTCCTGCTGCACCAAGAGCTTCAGCCGCAAGACTGACCTGGTGGCGCACATGCGGAGGCACACGGGCGAGCGGCCCTACGAGTGCCCCTACTGCTGGGACCGCTTCATCCGCAAGAAGTCTCTGCAGCGCCACCTGCAGAAGCACACGGGGGAGAGCCTGAGGGCCGGCTGGCAGACCGACTACTCCCGACGGAAGCAGAGCCCCAGCCTGACCGAGGAGCCCCCCGCGGAGGAGGTGTCAGCGCGTCCAACAACAGAGCCTGCCAGGGAGGTACTGAGCCGACACCTAGGGGCCAGAGCTTATCCTGAGCCTCTGCACTGAGGACTCACAACAGGGAGGAAACTGATAACATTCAGGGAGCGCAGAAGTATTTATCTAAGTGCCATCCAGTGGGAGATGTGACTTCATATGGGCGGGGGTTGGGTCAGGCTCTGCTGTGCATTGTGGGGATGTGACATCAGATGGTCAGGATCTGCTGTGGTGCATTGTGGGAGGTGTGACCTCAGATGGGAGGGGGTTGGGTCAGGCTCTGCTGTGCATTGTGGGGATGTGACATCAGATGGGCGGGGGTTGGGTCAGGGTCTGTGGCGGTGCATTGTGGGAGGTGTGACTTCAGGGGAGGGTTGGGTCAGGCTCTGCGGTGGTGCATTGTGGGAGTTTTGAACTTAGATGGGCGGGAGTTGGGTCAGGATCTGGTGTGGAGCATTGTGGGGAATGTGACCTCAGATGGTTGGGAGTTGGGTCAGGCTCTGCGGGAGTGATTTTTGGGGGATATGACATAAGTTGGGCGTGGGTTGGGTCAGGATCTGCTGTGGCGCATTGTGGGGGATGTGACCTCAGATGGTCAGGATCTGCTGTGGTGCATTGTGGGAGGTGTGACCTCAGATGGGAGGGGGTTGTGTCAGGATCTGCTGTGGTGCATTGTGGGGGATGTGACCTCAGATGGGCGGGGGTTGGGTCAGGCTTTGCTGCTATGTATTGTGGGGGATGTGACCTCAGATGGGCGGAGGTTGGGTCAGGCTCTGCTGCTGTGCGTTGAGGGGATGTGACCTCAGTTGTTGGGGGTTGGGTCAGGTTCCGCTCGGGTGCATTGTGGGAGATGTGACCTCGATGAGCAGGGGTTGAGTCAGGCTCTGCGGCGGTTCATTATGGGGGATGTGACCTCAGATGGGTGCGGGTTGGGTAAAGCTCTGCTGTGCATTGTGGGAGTTGTGACCTCGGATGGGCAGTGGTTGAGTCAGGCTCTGCCGTCGCATTGTGAGGGATGTGACCTCAGATGGGCAGGAGTGGAGTGAGGCTCTGCTGCAATGCATTATGGGAGGTGTGACCTCTGATGGGAGGGGGTTGGGTCAGTATCTGCTGTGGTACATTGTGGGTGATGTGACCTCAGATGGGCGGGGGTTGGGTTAGATTTTGCTGCTATGCATTGTGGGGGATGTCACCTCAGAAGGGCAGGGGTTTGGTCAGGTTCTGCAACGGTGCATTGTGGGGGATGTGACTTCAGATGGGCGGGGGTTGGGTCAGGCTCCGCTGTGGTGCATCGTGGGAGTTGTCACCTCAGATGGGGGGTTGGCTCAGGATCTGCTGTGCATTGTGGGAGTTGTGAACTCGGATGGGCAGTGGTTGGGTCAGGCTCTGCCTCTGCATTGTGAGGGATGTGACCTCAGATGGGCAGGGGTTGGGTCAGGCTCTGTGGCGGTGCATTGTGGGGGATGTGACTTCAGATGGGTGGGGTTTGGGTAAGGCTATGCTTTGCATTGCGGGGATCTGACGTCAGATGGGTGAGGGTTGGGTTAGGCTCTGCTGCTGTACATTGTGGGAGTTGTGACCTCAAATGGGCAGGGGTTGGGTCAGGCTCTGCTGCTGTGCATTGTGGGGATGTGACCTCAATTGTCGGTTGGGTCAGGGTCTGCTGTGGTACATTGTGGGAGATGTGACCTCAGATGGGTGGGGGTTGGGTTAGGCTCTGCTGCTGTGCATTGTGGGGATGTGATCTCAGATGGGTGGGGGTTGAGACAGGATCTGCTGTACATTGTAGGGGATGTGACTTCAGATGGGCGGGGGTTAGGGTCTCTCCTCCTCCCGCTGACCTCTCTCCTCCTCCCGCTTTTTCGCTTTCTCGTATTGCTGGATCAGCTGCAGACGTCCATCATGGTCATCGGCGGGGAGTTGTTCCCAGGACGCCAGCAGGTGGGGGTCCAATCCGCCCTGGTTACCAGTAGGTCCGGCATTCAGTGGTTGGACCTCTGCTGCAGCACCTTTTTCGCTTGGGCCGGCTTCTGTGTCCACAGGGCTCTGAGAGCGGTCTTGAGTGGCCTCCCATTGCACCAGATCCGCGACCAGTTGGTCAATCTGCTTCGATATGCACAAGACCATAAGAGTGTCCTTGGTCTGCTTCTTTTAAAAGGTTTCTCCCAGCACGACCATGGTTGCCAAATAAAGGATAGGACAGAAAAACAAAGAGAAGGGGGGGGGTAATTGTTATACACACAATTGTCTCAGGACTAGTAAACACTGAGCTCGTTCTTCAAAACTTTTTTGCGCCAAGTCCTCGCAAGAACTGTGCAAGTTTTTAGTGAGAGGAATGATTGCTCAAACCAAATCACTAATGCTGCATGATCCCACTGCTCTTCCACCAATATGTCACGGTTCACGGGGAGGATTCCTTTATCATCCCCACCACTCACACTAATTCGTCATGAACCCGGGTTGTTTGGTTGCCCCTGGTTCCTTTCTGAAGGGGATTTATCTATATCCTACTTCCCAGTTCCGGTTTGGAACTTGCAGCTCTCTGGCGCCCCCTTACCCTCAGGTCAGACAGGGTACTGCATCTAGGATAATTAGTTGCCAGAAAGGCTGCCTTACTTTGTACTGGCTAATGGGCACACTGCAGCGAGGGCGATATAACTACTCCCACTCAGGTGGGAACAATAATTATCAACGCCGCCAGTCGCTACAATGCCTCCCAAATGCACAGGACAAATCTGCTGTCACCAGCTCCGATTTCTTAATTATTAACGGGTCGCGAGCCAACCCAGATTAGTAGCTTAATTCACTTCAGAGGACGTGGCAGCACGTAATAGAGCAAGGAGAGACAAGCTAGTAATTTTATATACACTGCTCAAAAAAATAAAGGGAATGCTTAAACAACAGAATATAACTTCAAGTAAATCAAACTTCTGTGAAATCAAACTGTCCACTTAGGAAGAAACACTGATTGACAATCAATTTCACATGATGTTGTGCAAATGGAATACACAACAGATGGGAATTATTGGCAGTTATCAAGACCTCCTCAATAAAGAAGTGGTTCTGCAGGTGGGGACCACAGCCCACATCTCAGTACCATTGCTTTCTGGCTGATGTTTTGGTCTCTTTTGAATGTTGGTTGTGCTTTCACACTCGTGGTAGCATGAGACGGACTCTACAACCCACACAAGTGGCTCAGGTAGTGCAGCTCATCCAGGATGGCACATCAATGTGAGCTGTGGCAAGAAGATTCTATCAGCGTAGTGTCTAGAGGCTGGAGGCGCTACAAGGAGACAGGCCAGTGCACCAGGAGACGTGGAGGGGGCTGTAGGAGGGCAACAACCCTGCAGCAGGACCGTTACCTCAGCCTTTGTGCAAGGAGGAACAGGAGGAGCACTGCCAGAACCCTGCAAAATGACCTCCAGCAAGCCACAAATGTGCATGTGTCTGCACAAACTGTTAGAAACCGACTCCATGAGGATGGTCTGAGTGCCCGACATCCACATCACAGCCCAACACCGTGCAGGACGCATGGCATTTGCCACAGAACACCAGGATTGGCAAATTCGCCACAGGTGCCCTGTGCTCTTCACAGAAGAAAGCAGATTCACACTGAGTACATGTGACAGATGTGACAGAGTCTAAAGATGCCGTGGAGAGCGATCTGCCACCTGAAGCATCCTTCAGCATGACCAGTTTGGCAGTGGGTCAGTAATGGTGTGGGGTGGCATTTCTTTGGAGGGCTGCACAGCCGTCCATGTGCTCGCCAGAGGTAGCCTGACTGCCATTAGGTACTGAGATGAGATCCTCAGACCCCTTGTGAGACCATATGCTGGTGCAGTTGGCCCTGGGTTCCTCCTAATGCAGGACAATGCCAGACCTCATGTGGCTGGAGTGTGTCAGCAGTTCCTGCAAGATGAAGGCATTGAAGCTATGGACTGGCCCGCCCGTTCCCCAGACCTGAATCCGATTGAGCACATCTGGGACATCATGTCTCGCACCATCCACCAACATCACATTGCACCACAGACTGTCCATGAGTTGGCGGATGCTTTAGTCCAGGTCTGGGTGGAGATCCCTCAGGAGACCATCCGCCGCCTCATCAGGAGCATGCCCAGCCGTTGTAGGGAGATCATACAGGCACGTGGAGGCCACACACTACTGAGCATCATTTCCTTGTCTTGAGGCATTTCCACTGAAGTTGGATCAGCCTGTAACTTAATTTTGAGCATCATTCCAACTCCAGACGTCCGTGGCATATTAGTTGTGATTTACGATGATCATTTTTAGGATTTATTGTTCTCAACACATTCCACTATGTAATGAATAAAGATTTACAACTGGAATATTTCATTCAGTGATATGTAGGATGTGGGATTTTAGTGTTCCCTTTATTTTTTTGAGCAGTGTATTTTACTTCAAAAAAGGAAGGCAGTGTTTACAGAAGTATAAAAAGATACTATAAAGAAGACAAGTATTGTATGCACAGTACAATTACTAATAAAATGGGATTAAAGTTGAAAAAACACATTTCATTCAGATCATTTCATCTCACGGCTGACCATGTGCTCAGGGGACACATCAAGATGCATTACACACCTGTCTCACAGGTAGACCCAGGACAAAGATGCTCAAGACTGATGTCTCACTTATCTCCCAGCCTAAAGCCAAGGCATTCCCCCTGTGGTGACCTCACTCAGAGGCTGAATCTTTCCTTTTCTTAGTTATGACAAACCATTTCTATAAATAGCTCGCTCTATGAACCTCGTATGAGAACAACCCAATGATCAGGATGTTCACCATGTCAGGGGGGTCCTTTTAAGTATAAACATGACCCGCTTATGGAGAAATCCGCTCCTTGAAACTCGTTGGGTTTAGCTCCTAGCGACTTCAGTGAGCTATAGATCTCTCGATGGACATCCAGAATATATAATCCTTATATCTCTATCCCAGGTCAGCTCCAGTATACAGTACATAACTTTGAAAGAGCATTAGAGTCTCATGCATTTTCTGTACCAGTTTTGACTGGTATTAGGCGGGAGGGGGGAATGAGGGGTTTAAGGAGAGCCTGGCTCTCGCAGCACAGAGCTATAAAAATTCTTCAGTGAATGTGCTGGCTGGTCTCACATTACAAGGCGATAGCAGGGGGGAGGGAGTTGCCTGCAGGCTAAGAGAGCAGAGCTTTCTAGGCAGAGTAAAGGGGGGGGGGGGGTCGGAAAAGCCAACAGCGTGCGTCTGAAAACCATGGACCTTTTAGGTATATACTCACAACATTGCATATTCATATCGTGACAGGTTGGGTCAGACTCTGTGGCGGTACATTGTGGGGATGTTACCTCAGATGGGCTGTGGTGTATTGTGGGGGATGTGAGCTCACATGGGCGGGGGTTGGGTCATGCTCTGCTGCGGTGCATTGTGCCCGATGTGACCTCAGATGGGCAGGGGTTGGGTCAGGCTCAGCTGCTGTACATTGTAGGAGAAGAGACCTCAGATGGGCAGGGCTTGAGTCAGGGTCTGCTGTGCATTGTGGGGATGTGACCTCAGATGGGTGAGGGTTGAGTCAAGGTCTGCTGTGCATTGTGGGGATGTGACCTCAGATGGGCGAGGATTGGGTCAGGCACTGCTGCTGTGCATTGAGGGGATGTGACCTCAGATGGGCGGGGGTTGGGCCAAACTGCTGCGATGCATTGTGTGAGACGTGCGGGTCGGATTGTGTAATGTACGAATCATGTGACCTTGGTTTCCTTTCAGCTGCGCCTCCACTGGGGTACGGAGAGGAGGGTGGAGCATGCAGATTGCGCACCGACACTGCTGCCTCTGCAGGAGCTCATTCAGTTGTCACAACCAGTGAAAATGGAGGAGGAAGAGGAGGATGAGCGTCCGGCGGCTCCTGCCCTTATGGAGCAGAGCACACAGACAGAGGTAGCTCCCAGGCCTGCGGTGCTAATATTGGGTGTGTATTGTCTGTAGTCTCTGTTATCAGCCATGTTGTCTTTTCTCCTTGATCACAGAACAAGAGGCCCAGCCGGCTACAGCAGGAGATGCTACGGGAGCTCAAGAGGTTCCGCAGGAGTGCGGCTCAGGCGCAGCGTGAGCGGGACCTTATGAGGGCTGCCTTGGACCAGATGGGCCAAGAGATGAAGGAGCTGAAGGAGATGGTGGCCTCGCTCTGCTCCCCCACCGGCTACCGCTCTTCAGCCCAGCCGTCCGCCATCTTGGTGCAGAACTCATGTCCAGTGTGGAGCCGGCCCCTGGAGGATCGACACTCCACCGAGTCCAGCCGGGCATCTCCGGAGAGCAGCCTGCAGTGCGGAAACGGCTACCCGCTGGAGGCCATTACTGAGCAGAGCCGCGAGCAGGTGTCCTGGATGTACGAGAATCCCCTCCATGACGAGGACGACATGTTGCCCACCACCACCATCAAACGTGAGGAGGAGGGGGAGGATGAGGATGAGGAGCTCAGCCTGTCCCCCGAGGCCGGATACTACCCCCAATATGACTCCTGCAGGATCGGGGAGCGTCTCCCTAACATCCCCCTGCAGCCGCTCAGCGCAGAGATGGAGTGGGGCCTCCTGAGCCGAAGCGCGGGGAAGCCGGGGAGGTTTGCGGCCCTGGTCTTCCGGGCCCTGGTCCCCTTTGACATCTACAAGGGTTGGGTGAATAGAGTGAACCTGGACGGCCTAAGAGGGCGACAGGGGATGCCGCTGAATGTGAAGAGGCGGGTGATGGCCGTGGTGGAGCGTCACTTCATCCTGCGCAAGGTGGATCACAGCGAGATCCGCAACAGACTGAACGAACAGCTGCGCACCCGGCGCAAGAGCGACAAACTCACCCAACCTGGACAGCCCGAAATACAGCCCCTCCACAGGTAGCAGCTGCAGACCAGGGGCGGGGACGAGTACAGAGCTACCCGAAATACAGCCCCTCCACAGGTAGCAGCCGCAGACCAGGGGCCGGGGCGAGTACAGAGCTACCCGAAATACAGCCCCTCCACAGGTAGCAGCTGCAGACCAGGGGCCGGGGCGAGTACAGAGCTACCCGAAATACAGCCCCTCCACAGGTAGCAGCCGCAGACCAGGGGCCGGGGCGAGTACAGAGCTACCCGAAATACAGCCCCTCCACAGGTAGCAGCCGCGGATTAGGAGCTGGGGAGAGCGCAGAGCTACCCGAAATACAGCCCCTCCACAGGTAGCAGCTGCAGACCAGGGGCCAGGGCGAGTACAGAGCTACCCGAAATACAGCCCCTCCACAGGTAGCAGCCGCAGACCAGGGGCCAGGGCGAGTACAGAGCTACCCGAAATACAGCCCCTCCACAGGTAGCAGCCGCTGATCAGGGGCTGGGGAGAGCGCAGAGCTACCCGAAATACAGCCCCTTCACAGGTAGCAGCCGCGGATCAGGAGCTGGGGAGAACGCAGAGCTACCCGAAATACAGCCCCTTCACAGGTAGCAGCTGCGGATAATAATAATAATAATTTTATTTATATAGCGCCAACATATTCCGCAGCGCTTTACAAATTATAGAGGGGACTTGTACAGACAATAGACATTACAGCATAACAGAAATACAGTTCAAAACAGATACCAGGAGGAGTGAGGGCCCTGCTGCTCGCAAGCTACAAACTATGAGGAAAAGGGGAGACACGAGAGGTGGATGGTAACAATTGCTTTAGTTATTCGGACCAGCTATAGTGTAAGGCTCAGGTGTTCATGTAAAGCTGCATGAACCAGTTACCTGCCTAAGTATGTAGCAGTACAGACACAGAGGGCTAATAACTGCATAAAGTGTATGAGAACATGATGCGAGGAACCTTTTTTTTTTTTTTTTATTATAAATAGGCCACACAGGGATCGTTAGGTTAATGCATTGAGGCGGTAGGCCAGTCTGAACAAATGAGTTTTTAGGGCACGCTTAAAACTGTGGGGATTGGGGATTAATCGTATTAACCTAGGTAGTGCATTCCAAAGAATCGGCGCAGCACGTGTAAAGTCTTGGAGACGGGAGTGGGAGGTTCTGATTATTGAGGATGCTAACCTGAGGTCATTAGCGGAGCGGAGGGCACGGGTAGGGTGGTAGACTGATACCAGGGAGGAGATGTAGGGTGCTGAGCCATGGAGTGCTTTGTGGATGAGGGTAGTAGTTTTGTACTGGATTCTGGAGTGGATGGGTAGCCAGTGTAATGACTGGCACAGGGTAGAGGCATCGGTGTAACGGTTGGTGAGGAATATGATCCTGGCAGCAGCATTCAGGACAGATTGGAGCGGGGAGAGTTTGGTAAGAGGGAGGCCGATTAGTAGAGAGTTACAATAGTCCAGACGAGAATGAATAAGTGAAACAGTCAGAGTTTTTGCAGAGTCGAAATTAAGAAAAGGGCGAATTCTAGAAATGTTTTTGAGATGCAGGTAAGAAGAGCGAGCCAGTGATCGGATGTGGGGGGTGAATGAAAGGTCAGAATCAAGGATGACCCCAAGGCAGCGGGCATGTTGCTTTGGAGTAATGGTGGAACCGCACACAGAGATGGCAATGTCAGGCAAAGGTAGGTTAGTAGAGGGAGAGAACACGAGGAGTTCAGTTTTTGACAGGTTTAGTTTCAGATAGAGGGAGGACATGATGTTAGAGACAGCGGTAAGACAATCACTGGGGAGAGCGCAGAGCTACCCGAAATACAGCCCCTCCACAGTTAGCAGCCGCAGACCAGGGGCGGGGACGAGTACAGAGCTACCCGAAATACAGCCCCTCCACAGGTAGCAGCCGCAGACCAGGGGCCGGGGCGAGTACAGAGCTACCCGAAATACAGCCCCTCCACAGGTAGCAGCTGCAGACCAGTGGCCGGGGCGAGTACAGAGCTACCCGAAATACAGCCCCTCCACAGGTAGCAGCCGCAGACCAGGGGCGGGGACGAGTACAGAGCTACCCGAAATACAGCCCCTCCACAGGTAGCAGCCGCGGATTAGGAGCTGGGGAGAGCGCAGAGCTACCCGAAATACAGCCCCTCCACAGGTAGCAGCCGCGGATCAGGAGCTGGGGAGAGCGCAGAGCTACCCGAAATACAGCCCCTCCACAGGTAGCAGCTGCAGACCAGGGGCCGGGGCGAGTACAGAGCTACCCGAAATACAGCCCCTCCACAGGTAGCAGCTGCCGATCAGGAGCTGGGGAGAACGCAGAGCTACCCGAAATACATCCCCTCCACACGTAGCAGCCGCTGATCAGGGGCCGGGGCGAGTACAGAGCTACCCGAAATACAGCCCCTCCATAGGTAGCAGCCGCGGATCAGGAGCTGGGGAGAACGCAGAGCTACCCGAAATACAGCCCCTTCACAGGTAGCAGCTGCGGATCAGGGGCCGGGGAGAGCGCAGAGCTACCCGAAATACAGCCCCTTCACAGGTAGCAGCTGCGGATCAGGGGCCGGGGAGAGCGCAGAGCTAGCACTCTACGGGATCCCATGTATGATACAACACGAGCAGCCTTCTGACGTACAACGCAGCACCACACGCAGGAGAGGTTGGTGCTCGCTGGATGATCTCCACAAAGCCTTCAGTCATCACATCCCGCGCGTCTTATGTACATGCAGTATCTCGTGGTCATGTTCCTGGAGAGGGTGGGCGATGCGTGGGGCACTGACCCTGCAGACTTCTGATACAGACATGTGTACGAGTTGCTCCAGCCTCGGTGACCAGCATGGTACACTCACTATATGCAATAAAGTGGTGACTGGAATCCTCACCAGAGACTGCCCCTACATATAGCACAGACTTGTTCAGTAGAAAGGCTGGGAAGCCTATATGGACACTGCAATGGCAGCTGTCGGTGGCTGTCACCCTGCGTGGATGCTGGAGTCTGGCGGGATCCTCTTGTCAGATCACTTGTTACATGTTTTCTTACATTTTTATTTGGTGTCTTTCTGTATAAAATAAAATATGTCATGATGCAGTTCACACATCGACCACTAGATGTCGTCCACTTCAGCCTGATGAAATGACAGCAGCTCACTTTACAGCTTGTGGAAAATGTGAATGTTGGGAAGTTATCCTGTAAATCATCGCCACAATGTGATGCCTGGTCCCAGTCTGTGGCATATGCGCTCACTGTGTGTACATCACTCTTGAAAAGGAGGTGGTGTAATGAGGAGTCATCTGAGTGCTGATGATCTGTTGAGTCATCTAGTCATGATGGAGTCATGTGGGCGGTGCTAGTGTGCAGATGAGTCATGTGGGCAGAGCTGGTGTGATGAGTAGTCATGTGGGCGGTGCTAGTGTGATGAGATGTGAGCGGTGCTGGTGTGATAAGTCATATGGGCGGTGTTGGGGTGATGAGGAGGCATGTTGGCGGCTCAGGTGTGATGAAGTATTATGTGGGCTGTCCTTGTGTGGTGAGGAGTTAGTGGGCAGTAGTGATGAGCGAGTGTACTCATTGCTCGGGTTTTCCCGAGCACACTCGGTTGACCTCTGAGTATTTATGACTAGGGTTGAGCGACTTTTCCTTTTTTCGGATAGAGTCGGGTTTCACGAAACCCGACTTTGTCAAAAGTCGGGTCGGGTGAAATCGGCCGATTATTGCGAAAAGTCGGGGATTGACCGAAACACGAAACCCAATGTAAGTCAATGGGGAATCAAAGTCAGCAGTGAGTGAAGGTGAGGAAAACACCTACAGTGCCCATTTTAATGTCAAAAACATCATAGTAACATAGTAACATAGTTAGTAAGGCCGAAAAAAGACATTTGTCCATCCAGTTCAGCCTATATTCCATCATAATAAATACCCAGATCTACGTCCTTCTACAGAACCTAATAATTGTATGATACAATATTGTTCTGCTCCAGGAAGACATCCAGGCCTCTCTTGAACCCCTCGACTGAGTTCGCCATCACCACCTCCTCAGGCAAGCAATTCCAGATTCTCACTGCCCTAACAGTAAAGAATCCTCTTCTATGTTGGTGGAAAAACCTTCTCTCCTCCAGACGCAAAGAATGCCCCCTTGTGCCCGTCACCTTCCTTGGTATAAACAGATCCTCAGCGAGATATTTGTATTGTCCCCTTATATACTTATACATGGTTATTAGATCGCCCCTCAGTCGTCTTTTTTCTAGACTAAATAATCCTAATTTCGCTAATCTATCTGGGTATTGTAGTTCTCCCATCCCCTTTATTAATTTTGTTGCCCTCCTTTGTACTCTCTCTAGTTCCATTATATCCTTCCTGAGCACCGGTGCCCAAAACTGGACACAGTACTCCATGTGCGGTCTAACTAGGGATTTGTACAGAGGCAGTATAATGCTCTCATCATGTGTATCCAGACCTCTTTTAATGCACCCCATGATCCTGTTTGCCTTGGCAGCTGCTGCCTGGCACTGGCTGCTCCAGGTAAGTTTATCATTAACTAGGATCCCCAAGTCCTTCTCCCTGTCAGATTTACCCAGTGGTTTCCCGTTCAGTGTGTAATGGTGATATTGATTCCCTCTTCCCATGTGTATAACCT
This sequence comes from Ranitomeya imitator, assembly GCF_032444005.1. Classification (NCBI taxonomy): domain Eukaryota; kingdom Metazoa; phylum Chordata; class Amphibia; order Anura; family Dendrobatidae; genus Ranitomeya; species Ranitomeya imitator. Next base: position 840,744,374 of record NC_091284.1, on the reverse strand, counting down.
TACATTTATCATTGTTAAACCTCATCTGCCACCTTTCAGCCCAAGTTTCCAACTTATCCAGATCCATCTGTAGCAGAATACTATCTTCTCTTGTATTAACTGCTTTACATAGTTTTGTATCATCTGCAAATATCGATATTTTACTGTGTAAACCTTCTACCAGATCATTAATGAATATGTTGAAGAGAACAGGTCCCAATACTGACCCCTGCGGTACCCCACTGGTCACAGCGACCCAGTTAGAGACTATACCATTTATAACCACCCTCTGCTTTCTATCACTAAGCCAGTTACTAACCCATTTACACACAATTTCCCCCAGACCAAGCATTCTCATTTTGTGTACCAACCTCTTGTGCGGCACGGTATCAAACGCTTTGGAAAAATCGAGATATACCACGTCCAATGACTCACCGTGGTCCAGTCTATAGCTTACCTCTTCATAAAAACTGATTAGATTGGTTTGACAGGAGCGATTTCTCATAAACCCATGCTGATATGGAGTTAAACAGTTATTCTCATTGAGATAATCCAGAATAACATCCCTCAGAAACCCTTCAAATATTTTACCAACAATAGAGGTTAGACTTACTGGCCTATAATTTCCAGGTTCACTTTTAGAGCCCTTTTTGAATATTGGCACCACATTTGCTATGCGCCAGTCCTGCGGAACAGACCCTGTCGCTATAGAGTCACTAAAAATAAGAAATAATGGTTTATCTATTACATTACTTAGTTCTCTTAGTACTCGTGGGTGTATGCCATCCGGACCCGGAGATTTATCTATTTTAATCTTATTTAGCCGGTTTCGCACCTCTTCTTGGGTTAGATTGGTGACCCTTAATATAGGGTTTTCATTGTTTCTTGGGATTTCACCTAGCATTTCATTTTCCACCGTGAATACCGTGGAGAAGAAGGTGTTTAATATGTTAGCTTTTTCCTCGTCATCTACAACCATTCTTTCCTCACTATTTTTTAAGGGGCCTACATCAATTCTTGTTACTTAAGCTTGTCAATCTTAATTTACTTTATAATAGTTAGGCATTGAAAACGGGCTCATTTGGCTAAAGTTGTGGTGGGTAGGGCTGGTTCAAGTTTTTTGTGGGCCCAGGAAACGCGGAATACGTCACGGCAGTGGAGCAAGGAGAGGTAAGTATTTCAACTTTGCAAGTGCTGTGATCCTGAGCAAGCAGGGGGGGCCCACTCGTTGGCACTGGCACAGGGCCCCTCATAGTACGGCGGTGTGTCTGACGGCGGTGACGCCTCCCACCGACAGAGACACTTGCGTACTATGAGGGGCCCTGTGTCAGTGACGTCGCCAACGAGTATGCCCCCCCACCTGATGAAGGAACCTGCACTTTCATCTGCACCTTCCTCTTTGTCCCCGTGTAAGGTGGTATAGTATGCGGGAAGGGGAACCTGACTTTCAGCAGGGTCAGATTCTGGCTGTGTAGAGTGCAAGGGGAATGTAGTGGTCTGGGTCAATGTACCAGCAGACTCATCTAGCAGTGGCTGGGCAATGGGCAGGATGAGGAGGAATCACCGATATAGGTCCAAATAATAAAGTAGGCTAAATGCAGTTCAAAATAGGTAACAGGACTAACCAGGGGGCATTGCTTTGTTCAGTGGAGGACAACTGTAATGAGTGGCAGACACAGTTAGTAGGCCTAAAATAAAAAAGTAGGCTAAATGCAGTTCAAAATTGGTAACAGGAGTAAACAGGCGGCACTGCTTTGTTCAGTGGAGGAGAACAAGAAGCAGCAGCAGACACCGTTAGTAGGCCCAGCCAAACAAGTAGGCCAAATGCAGTTTAACATCCGAAACAGGATGAAAATTGAGACTCAGCTTTGTTCAGTGGAGGAGAAATGCAAGGAGCGGCAGACAACGTTAGTAGGCGTAACCAAACCAGTAGGCCAAATGCAGTGTAATATCCTAACCAGGATGAAAATTGAAGCTCAGCTTTGTACAGTTGAAGGAGAACAACAAGCAGCGGCAGACACCGTTAGTAGGCGTAACCAAACCAGTAGGCCAAATGCAGTGTAATATCCTAACCAGGATGAAAATTGAAGCTCAGCTTTTGTATAAATCATTTTATTGGTCACAGCAATAAAGAATAAAGGTAAACAGTACAAACTGGTAAATCTGTGCAATGGTAGGCAGTAATTACAAGTCGAACAAGAGGAGCATTGTTACATCATTTAAGTCTTATAATTTAACTGTCTGGTTAATAATGCTATTGGCTGTCCCGAGATTATGAGATAATAACAATAGAAAACAGCCGGGATAGTTGGTAACCATTGATAAGTTCTTTTGTATTCATTTAAAATACTATATATATAATCAAGCTGGATATGGGGAGGACAAACATAGAAAGTCAGATTGAAGCTCAGCTTTGTTCAGTGGAGGAGAAAGGCAAGGAGCGGCAGACACCGTTAGTAGGCATAACCAAACCAGTAGGCCAAATGCAGTGTAATATCCTAACCAGGATGAAAATTGAAGCTCAGCTTTGTACAGTTGAAGGAGAACAACAAGCAGCGGCAGACACCGTTAGTAGGCGTAACCAAACCAGTAGGCCAAATGCAGTGTAATATTCTAACCAGGATGAAAATTTAAGCTCAGCTTTGTACAGTTGAAGGAGAACAATAAGCAGCGGCAGACACCGTTAGTAGGCGTAACCAAACCAGTAGGCCAAATGCAGTGTAATATCATAACCAGGATGAAAATTGAAGCTCAGCTTTGTTCAGTGGAGGAGAAAGGCAAGGAGCCGCAGACACCGTTAGTAGGTGTAACCAAACCAGTAGGCCAAATGCAGTGTAATATCAGACACCGGATGAAAATTGAGGCTCAGCATTATTCAGTGGAGAACACCAAGCAGCAGCACACACCATTTGTAGGCCCAACCAAAGAAGTAGGCCAAATGCAGTTTAATATCTGACACCGGATGAAAATTGAGGTTCAGCTTTGTTCAGTGAAGGACAACTGTAATATGAGGCAGACACAGTTAGTAGGCCTAAATAAGTAAGTAGGCAAAATGCAGTTCAAAATTGGTAAGTGGATTACACTGGTGGCATAGCTTGGTTCAGCGGAGGACAACTGTAATAAGTGGCTCAGACAGACTGAGTAGGCCTAAAATATAAAAAGTAGGCTAATGTCAGTTCAAAATTTGTTTGAGTAGTATACAGGCGGCATAGCTTTGTTCAGCGGTGGACAGTTGTAATGTGTGGCGCAGACAGAGGCCTAAAATAAAAAAAGGTGGCTAAATGCAGTTCAAAACTGCTAGCAGGAATAACCAGGCGGCCTAGCTTGTTTCAGCGGGGGACAGTTGTAATGTGTGGCGCAGACAGACAGAGGCCTAACATAAAAAAGATGGCTAAATGCAGTTCAAAACTGCTAGCAGGATTAACCAGGCGGCCTACCTTGGTTCAGCGTGGGAGGACAACTGTTATGAGAGGCTGACACAGTTACTAGGCACAAATAAGTAAGTAGGCTACATGCAGTTCACAATTGGTAACAGGAGTACACAGGTGGCCTAGCTTTGTTCAGCGGAGGACAACTGTTATAAGTGGCTGACACAGTTAGTAGGCCAAAATACTAAAGTGGGCTAAATATCTGCCAAGGAATTGTTCATAAATAAACTGGTGGCATAGCACGGTACAGGGGTGGGCTCCTCTGCAGAGTTGCAGACAGTGGTAGTTGGCGTAAAGTATTATGGGGTCTAAATGGAGGCCAGGGCCCCTGTATATTTTTACTATCATCTATCATTGCAACAAATTTGTAATGGCAGTGCCATTTAAAGGGAACCTGTCATCCCGAAAATCGCGGGTGAGGTAAGCCCACCGGCATCAGGGGCTTATCTACAGCATTCTGTAATGCTGTAGATAAGCCCCCGATGTTACCTGAAAAAGGAGAAAAAGACGTTATATTATACTCACCCAGGGGCGGTCCCGCTGCTGGTCAGGTGAGATGGGCGTCTCCAGTCCGCTGCGGCGCCTCCTATCTTCTTTCCATGACGTCCTCTTCTGATCTTCAGCCACGGGTCCGACGCAGGCGTACTTTGCTCTGCCCTCTTGAGGGCAGAGGATAGTACTGCAGTGCGCAGGCGCCGGAAAGGTCAGAGGCCCGGGGCCTGCGCACTGCAGTACTTTGTCTGCCCTCAACAGGGCAGAGCAAAGTACGCCTGCGCCGGAGCCGTGGCTGAAGATCAGAAGAGGACGTCATGGAAAGAAGATAGGAGGCGCCGCAGCGAACCGGAGACGCCCATCCGACCGGACCAGCAGCGGGACCGCCCCTGGGTGAGTATAATATAACGTCTTTTTCTCCTTTTTCAGGTAACATCGGGGGCTTATCTACAGCATTACAGAATGCTGTAGATAAGCCCCTGATGCCGGTGGGCTTACCTCACCCGCGATTTTCGGGGTGACAGGTTCCCTTTAAGGATTTAACAGCACAGACTACACAGTGGTGGGGCAGGGAGAGGTAAATTTTGCAAGTGGTAGAGCAGTTCGAGCTGGGGGGAACACTCTTAGGCGGCGGTACTGGTACAGGGCCCCTCATATTACGACGGTGTGTCTGACGTTGGTTGTGCACCACCACCATCAGAGACACTTCATTGTACTATGAGGGACCCTGTCCAAGTGGCGTCGCCCCAGAGTGGGCACACCCACCTGTCCAGGCAAATGGCACTCGCACGGGTGCTTGCACCAAGTTGTGACCACGGCCCTGTGGGGGGAGTCAGCCCATTTAGGAAGGTATAAAAAGGGCCTATGGTGGACATTCGGCACCTGCAAATGGAGGAATTGAAGCTACGTGTCAGCAGGGGAAGGTGGGGCAAAATAATTCGAAATCCATGATTGGTTCATTTTAATGAAGGTTAGATCATCAACATTTCGGGGAGCCAGACGTGTCCTTTTTTCGGTCAGTATTGAACCATCAGCACTGAAGACTCTTTCTGAGAGCACACTAGCAGCTGGGCAAGCGAGCTCCTGTAATGCATATTCTGCCAATTCGGGCCAGGTGACCTGTGAGGGAGAACATCGATAATGGCGGAAAAATAGTTGGTAACCATACTTGACAAATGCTGTCTCCTGTCACTTTGAATCGATGCAGCAGTACCTGTCATGTCTGCGGTCATTGCTAAATCACTCCACAACCTGGTCATAAATCCCCTCTGTCCAACGCCACTTCGGCTTTGTGCACCTCTAACACCTCTGCCATGTTGCCCCCTATAGTTTGTGTGTGACCATCACCGCCGCTGTGTGCTGGGAATGCCTGAACCAAATGGTCTACAAAAGTTGCTTGTTTGGTAGCCAATATTTGCTCAAGGTTCTCAGGTGGCATGATATTTTGTAATTTTCCTTTGTATCGTGGATCCAGGAGGCAGGCCAACCAGTAATCGTCATTGGTCATCATTTTGATAATACGGGGGTCTTGTTTTAGGATATGCAAGGCATACTCTGCCATGTGGGCCTAAGTTCCAGGTGTCAATTCACTGCTTGTGCTAGGTTGAGGAGCACCTTCTTGAAAGTCTACGTCACTTGTGGCCCGCAAAAACCCTGTACCTGACCTTGCAATGCCACCAGTTACTATTGCCCCCTGAGGAGCATCCTCCCATAAATATTCATCCTCCTCTTCATCTGCCACCTCGTCCCGGAGACTTCCCTGAGCAGACAATGGCTGACTGTCATCAAGGCGTCCCACCTCCTCAGCTGCAGACGCCCTCTCCTTTATGTGCGTCAAACTTTGCATCAGCAGACGCATTAGTGGGATGCACATGCTTATGATGGCGTCGTCTGCACTGACCAGCCGTGTGCATTCCTCAAAACACTGAAGGACTTGACAGAGGTCTTGCAGCTTCGACCACTGCACACCAGACAACTCCATGTCTGCCATCCAACTGCCTGCCCGTGTATGTGTATCCTCCCACAAATACATGACAGCACGCCTCTGTTCGCACAGCCTCTGAAGCATGTGCAGTGTGGAGTTCCACCTTGTTGCAACTTTGATTATTAGGCGGTGCTGGGGAAGATTCAGCGATCGCTGATGGTTCAGCATACGGCTGGAGTGTAGGGGCGACCGGCGGATGTGCGAGCAAAGTCTGCGCACCTTCTGGAGCAGGGCTGGTAAATCAGGGTAATTTTTGAGGAAGCACTGCACCACCAGGTTCAAGGTGTGAGCCAGGCAAGGTATGTGTTTCAGTTCTGAAAGGGCTATGGCAGCCATAAAATTCCATCCGTTATCACTGACTACCTTGCCTGCCTCAAGATGTACACTGCCCAGCCATGACTCAGTTTCTTGCTGCAAGTACTCGGCCAGTACTTCCGCGGTGTGTCTGTTGTCGCCCAAACACTTCATTGCCAATACAGCCTGCTGACGCTTACCACAAGCTGTTCGATAATTGGACACCTCGGGTGCAAGACTGGCAGCAGCGGATGGAGTGGTCGTGTGACTGCACTCTGTGGACGAGCTTTCGCTTCTGGAGGAGGAGGAGGAGGGGTGGCGAATGCCTACAGCCAACTGTTTCCTAGACCGTGGGCTAGGCAGAACTGTGCCACTATGGCTGTCCCCTGTGGACCCTGCATCTACCACATTAACCCAGTGTGCCGTGATGGACACGTAACGTCCCTGGCCATGCCTACTGGTCCATGCATCTGTTGTGAGGTGCACCTTTCTACTGACCGATTGCCTCAGTGCATGGACAATGCGTTCTTTGACATGTTGGTGGAGTGCTGGGATGGCTTTTCTCGCAAAGAAGTGTTGACTGGGTAGGTCATAGCGTGTTACTGCGTAGGCCATCAGGGCTTTGAAAGCTTTGCTTTCAACCAACTGGTAGGGCATCATCTCTAACGTGATTAGTCGAGCAATGTGGGCGTTCAAACCCTGTGTACGCGGATGATAGGATGAGCACATTCTTTTCCTAACGAGAGTCTCGTGTAGGGTGAGCTGGACTGGAGAGCTGGAGATCGTGGAACTAGCGGGGGTGGTGGTGGTGGACATGGCGGAATGAGAGAGGGTTGGTGATGGTATTCTTGATGTTGGCCTACATACAGTGTTTCCAACCAAGAACCTTGTGATTCCCTGACTGCTTTGGCCTTGCGACAATACCTCCACATTTGCTACTGGTGGTGTCATAACCGGTGGGCTTCCAGTGAGGGAAGCAATGTTGCGATGCTGACTAACTTCAATATGAGCTGGTGCACCGATGGTATGGGACGGTTGGTTGTTAGTCCATGCTTCCAAGTGCCTGCTGGTTAAATGTCTAAGCATGCACGCTGTATTTACATTTAGAACATTCTTCCCTCTGCTAAAGGTCTTGGAGCATTTCTTACATAAAACTTTGGACTGATCATTCGGATCTTGGTTAAAAAATTCCCACACTGCACTCGTCCTACTATGGAATACCTTTTCAGGCTTTGCACGTTGTGCTACTGTCACCGGATGGCCACGCTGTCCTACACCTGTTGTGGTTTTTGACACACGTTTTTGGCCAGATACGGGCCTGCCAGGTGACAGCTTTTGCGATGTAGATGGCTGCTGCAGATCATCCTCCTCCGCTTCTGAGCTCCAGGCTGCGGCACCCTCTTACCCCAGTGGCTGCCAATCTGGGTCATCAACTGGGTCATCTATCACCTCCTCTTCAATGTCATGTGCACCTTCCTCTGTGTCACCGTGTAAGGTGCTATAGCGTTCGGGACTGGGCACCATAGTCTCATGAGGGTCCGATTCTGGCTCAGTACACTGCAAGGGCAATGTAGTGATCTGAGTCAATGGAACAGCATAATAATCTAGCTGTGGCTGTGCATCTGTGCACTCCATGTCCGATTCATCTTGTAATGGGCAGTTAACAATTTCCCTTTCTAACCCAGGCACGGTATGTGTAAAGAGCTCCATGGAGTAAAGTGTAGTGTTGCCTGCCGCATCCTTCACTTTTGTTTTGGGTGAAGGACACAAGGAAGCGACTTTTTCCGGACCAGGAGCATCCACTGACGACTTGCTGCTTTTAGATTTCGAACCTTCTGAAGAGGAGGCAAAAGAGCTAGAGGCTGAGTCAGCAAGGAAAGCCAAAACTTGTTCCTGCTGCTCCGGCTTTAAAAGCTGTTTTCCAACTCCAAGATAAGGAGCCTTCGAGGCCTTGTGTAGACAGACAATGACGCTGGCTCAACACCTCGAGCCTTTGGTGCTATTTTGCTTTTCCCACTACCACTAGATGCTCCACCACCACCATCAGTACCAGCTGGCAACGACCGCCCACGGCCTCTTCCACCAGACTTCCTCATTTTTGGAGGAAATGTTACCAAAATAACAACCATTATATGGTACTGTTAAACAAGGTAGAAGGTGTATAGAAACTTGTGGAGAATTTATATCTCCCTTTTTTGACGGGAAGACTGCAGCAGGCCCAGTGTATTACACTACACAATGTAAGTGGCAGAATGTGGCTGGCAGATATACGACAAACAGAACTGACGTATAGAAACTTTTTGCAAAATTTAAAACTCCGTTTTTTTGGGGGGAGACTGCAGCAAAAAATAAGCCCTGTGTATTACACTACTCAATGTAAGTGGCAGAACGCGGCTGGAAGATATATAAAAAAATACAAGGGCTGTAGTACAATTTCAATCTCCCTACAATGATCTCAGGACAAGTATGGCAGCAATAAAAAGGACTGCTGCACACAAAAGTGTGGACAAATAAACAAGAGAACTGTGCAGAAAGGAGCAACAGGATTTTTGCTTTTAAAAAAGCAGTTGGTTTGCACAGCGGCGTACAAACAGCAATGCAGCTATCAGGGAGCCTTATAAAGCAGCCTAATAAGCTACAGAGCTGATGCACAAAAATATAAACTCCACTGTCCCTGCAAAGAAAAGGTGGTGTTGGACAGTGGAAATCGCTAGAGCACAAGCAGTTTCGAGGTTAATCTTCCCTCCCTAACTATATCCCTTCTTCTGATGAAGCTGCAGCAACCTCTCCCCATGCTACGATCGGCAGAAGTAAGATGGCGGTCGGCGGGAACGCCCCTTTATAGCCCCTGTGACGCCGCAGAAAGCAAGCCAATCACTGCCATGCCCTTCTCTAAGATGGTGGGGACCAGGACCTATGTCATCACGCTGCCCACACTCTGCGTCCTCCTTCATTGGATGAAAAATGGCGCTGAAAGCGTCATACGAAACGTGACTTAGGAGCGCAGATCGCTGACCTCATGGCCGATCCCACAGTGGGATCGCTTCGGGTTTCACGAAACCCAACTTTGCCAATAGTCGGCGATTTTTGAAATTGTCCGATCCGTTTTGCTCAACCCTATTTATGACTGCTCAGAGATTTAAATGACAGAAAAACGACTGGCACATCCAAACTAGTGTGAATAGGGGCGTACCAGGAGCAGCTACCACCATATACAAAAAAAGGTTGCACTCTATCGTGCCAAAGCATGTCGAATATGAAATACATGAAATATGAATAGCAAAATTGGTTTTGAACATTAGGAAAAATATTTGAGAGATGCTTAATTAGCACAGGATTTGGCCAAATAGTGTGAGCCCATCAACCATCGTCAAGGTGGTCTCATTAATCTGATGGGTCCCTGACCTCCCTGTCCAAATGTGAACACTTACCGAAGGCCAATGTCTGTATGTCTGGGTGAATATGGACACCTCTCTCAGCAAAGCCTACATCAATGGGTTGGCTGGAACCAAGTGTGATTAGATGTAATTAAAAACCACATGGTGATGGGAGGAGGAGTGCTCAGTCAGTAAGGAGGTGTCATGTGGGTGGTGCTGATGTGATGAGTCATGTGGGCAGTAATGGTGTGATGAGGAGTCATGTGGGCGGTGCTAGTGTGATGAGTCATGTAGGTTGTGCTAGTGTGATGAGTTGTGGGTGGTGCTAGTGTGATGATGAGTCATGTGGGCGGTGCTAGTGTGATGAGTCATGTGGGCGGTGCTGGTGTGATGAATCATGTCGGTGGTGCTAGTGTGATGAGTTGTGGGTGGTGCTAGTGTGATGATGAGTCATGTGGGCGGTGCTAGTGTGATGAGTCATGTGGGTGGCATTGCAGTGGTAAACTGTCATCTAGTATTCTTGGTGTCCCACCAGTTCCAGTGATCTGAGGAAGGCTGCTGATGTGCAGTTGGTGGAGCAGGTGATCTAGTGCAAGGGGCAGTGACCCCACAGGAGCTGGGGTATGTGGCAATGCCTTCCATGTCATTGGGTGTTTACGTGGCGAGTTCCGTTTTGCACAAAGCCTGTGATGTTACAGAACACGGAATGGTTATCAGGGGACTGATGATGTCACAGTGTGGAGAGCTGTGATGCATGAGTGACTGACGGTGTGCGCTGTGACTTGAAGCTGGTATGGATAGTGTGCACTGTGACGTGAAGCTGCGGCTGTGGATAGTGTGTGCTATGACATGAAGCTTCAGCTGTGGTTAGTGTGCATTGTGATGTGAATCTGCAGCCGTGGACAGTGTGCACTGTGATGTGAAGTGTGGCTGTGGATAGTGTGCGCTGTGACGAGAAGTCGGGCCCGTGGACAGTGTGTGCTGTGCCATGAAGCTTTGGCTGTGGACAGTGTGCGCTGTGATATGAAGCTTCAGCTGTGGTCAGTGTGCATTGTGATGTGAATCTGCAGCCGTGGACAGTGCGTTGTGACGTGAAGCTGTGGCCGTGGACAGTGTGCGCTGTGACATGATGCGGCTGTGGACAGTGTGCGCTGTGACGTGATGCGGCTGTGGACAGTGCGCTGTGACATGATGCGGCTGTGGACAGTGTGCGCTGTGACGTGATGCGACTGTGGACAGTGTGCGCTGTGACGTGATGCGGCTGTGGACAGTGCGCTGTGACGTGATGCGGCTGTGGACAGTGTGCGCTGTGACGTGATGCGGCTGTGGACAGTGTGCGCTGTGACATGATGCGGCTGTGGACAGTGTGCGCTGTGACGTGAAGCTGCAGCTGTGGATAGTGTGCACTGTGACGTGATGCGGCTGTGGACAGTGTGCGCTGTGACGTGATGCGGCTGTGGACAGTGTGCGCTGTGACGTGATGCGGCTGTGGACAGTGTGCGCTGTGACGTGATGCGGCTGTGGACAGTGTGCGCTGTGACGTGAAGCTGCAGCTGTGGATAGTGTGCGCTGTGACGTGATGCGGCTGTGGACAGTGTGCGCTGTGACGTGATGCGGCTGTGGACAGTGCGCTGTGACGTGATGCGGCTGTGGACAGTGTGCGCTGTGACGTGATGCGGCTGTGGACAGTGTGCGCTGTGACGTGATGCGGCTGTGGACAGTGTGCGCTGTGACGTGATGCGGCTGTGGACAGTGTGCGCTGTGACATGATGCGGCTGTGGACAGTGCGCTGTGACATGATGCGGCTGTGGACAGTGTGCGCTGTGATGTGAAGCTGCAGCCGTGGACAGTGTGCGCTGTGATGTGAAGCTGCGGCTGTGGACAGTGTGCGCTGTGATGTGAAGCGGCTGTGGACAGTGTGCGCTGTGATGTGAAGCTGCAGCCGTGGACAGTGTGCGCTGTGACATGATGCGGCTGTGGACAGTGCGCTGTGACGTGAAGCTGCGGCTGTGGACAGTGCGCTGTGACATGATGCTGCTGTGGACAGTGTGCGCTGTGACGTGATGCGGCTGTGGACAGTGTGCGCTGTAATGTGAAGCTGCGGCTGTGGACAGTTGGGCTGTGATGTGAAGCTGCGGCTGTGGACAGTGTGCGCTGTGATGTGAAGCGGCCGTGGACAGTGTGCGCTGTGACGTGAAGCGGCTGTGGACAGTGTGCGCTGTGACGTGATGCGGCTGTGGACAGTGTGCGCTGTGACGTGATGCGGCTGTGGACAGTGTGCGCTGTGACGTGAAGCTGCGGCTGTGGACAGTGTGCGCTGTGATGTGAAGCTGCGGCTGTAGACAGTGTGCGCTGTGATGTGAAGCTGCAGCCGTGGACAGTGTGCGCTGTGATGTGAAGCTGCGGCTGTGGACAGTGTGCGCTGTGACATGATGCGGCTGTGGACAGTGTGCGCTGTGACGTGAAGCGGCTGTGGACAGTGTGCGCTGTGATGTGAAGCTGCAGCTGTGGACAGTGTGCGCTGTGATGTGAAGCTGCGGCTGTGGACAGTGTGCGCTGTGACGTGATGCGGCTGTGGACAGTGTGCGCTGTAATGTGAAGCTGCGGCTGTGGACAGTGTGCGCTGTGATGTGAAGCTGCGGCTGTAGACAGTGTGCGCTGTGATGTGAAGCTGCAGCCGTGGACAGTGTGCGCTGTGACGTGATGCGGCTGTGGACAGTGTGCGCTGTGACATGATGCGGCTGTGGACAGTGTGTGCTGTGACGTGATGCGGCTGTGGACAGTGTGCGCTGTAATGTGAAGCTGCGGCTGTGGACAGTGTGCGCTGTGATGTGAAGCTGCGGCTGTGGACAGTGTGCGCTGTGATGTGAAGCTGCAGCTGTGGACAGTGTGCGCTGTGATGTGAAGCTGCAGCTGTGGACAGTGTGCGCTGTGATGTGAAGCTGCAGCTGTGGACAGTGTGCGCTGTGATGTGAAGCTGCAGCTGTGGACAGTGTGCGCTGTGATGTGAAGCTGCAGCTGTGGACAGTGTGCGCTGTGATGTGAAGCTGCAGCCGTGGACTGTGTGCGCTGTGACGCGAAGCGGCTGTGGACAGTGTGCGCTGTGATGTGAAGCTGCAGCTGTGGACAGTGTGCGCTGTGATGTGAAGCTGCGGCTGTGGACAGTGTGCGCTGTGACATGATGCGGCTGTGGACAGTGTGCGCTGTGACGTGATGCGGCTGTGGACAGTGTGCGCTGTGACGTGATGCGGCTGTGGACAGTGTGCGCTGTGACGTGATGCGGCTGTGGACAGTGTGCGCTGTAATGTGAAGCTGCGGCTGTGGACAGTGTGCGCTGTGACATGATGCGGCTGTGGACAGTGTGCGCTGTGACGTGATGCAGCTGTGGACAGTGTGCGCTGTAATGTGAAGCTGCGGCTGTGGACAGTGTGCGCTGTGATGTGAAGCTGCGGCTGTGGACAGTGTGCGCTGTGATGTGAAGCTGCAGCCGTGGACAGTGTGCGCTGTGACGTGATGCGGCTGTGGACAGTGTGCGCTGTGATGTGAAGCTGCGGCTGTGGACAGTGTGCGCTGTGACGTGATGCGGCTGTGGACAGTGTGCGCTGTGATGTGAAGCTGCGGCTGTGGACAGTGTGCGCTGTGACGTGAAGCGGCTGTGGACAGTGTGCGCTGTGATGTGAAGCTGCGGCTGTGGACAGTGTGCGCTGTGATGTGAAGCTGCGGCTGTGGACAGTGTGCGCTGTGATGTGAAGCTGCGAGGACCCCCGGAGCCGGAGGGTTACTGCGCACATCATGGCCTCCGTGCCTCGGAGCTGCAGGTTCAGATCCTGGAGTCGTGTAGGAGTTAATCGGTCAGTGAGAGATGATTGCGGTGACGGGGAACGCAGCACCGGTCACACTCAGGCCAGGGCCCCGGGGTCTTCACTCTGACTGGTGGCTCATTAATGTTTCCTCAGCAGAGAGAAGACGTGAAGCGGCTGTGGACAGTGTGCGCTGTGACGTGATGCGGCTGTGGACAGTGTGCGCTGTGACGTGATGCGGCTGTGGACAGTGTGCGCTGTGACGTGATGCGGCTGTGGACAGTGTGCGCTGTGACGTGAAGCTGCGGCTGTGGACAGTGTGCGCTGTGACATGATGCGGCTGTGGACAGTGTGCACTGTGACGTGATGCGGCTGTGGACAGTGTGCGCTGTAATGTGAAGCTGCAGCTGTGGACAGTGTGCGATGTGATGTGAAGCTGCGGCTGTAGACAGTGTGCGCTGTGATGTGAAGCTGCAGCCGTGGACAGTGTGCGCTGTGATGTGAAGCTGCGGCTGTGGACAGTGTGCGCTGTGACATGATGCGGCTGTGGACAGTGTGCGCTGTGACGTGAAGCGGCTGTGGACAGTGTGCGCTGTGACGTGAAGCGGCTGTGGACAGTGTGCGCTGTGATGTGAAGCTGCAGCTGTGGACAGTGTGCGCTGTGATGTGAAGCTGCGGCTGTGGACAGTGTGCGCTGTGACGTGATGCGGCTGTGGACAGTGTGCGCTGTAATGTGAAGCTGCGGCTGTGGACAGTGTGCGCTGTGATGTGAAGCTGCGGCTGTAGACAGTGTGCGCTGTGATGTGAAGCTGCAGCCGTGGACAGTGTGCGCTGTGATGTGATGCGGCTGTGGACAGTGTGCGCTGTGACATGATGCGGCTGTGGACAGTGTGCGCTGTGACGTGATGCGGCTGTGGACAGTGTGCGCTGTAATGTGAAGCTGCGGCTGTGGACAGTGTGCGCTGTGATGTGAAGCTGCGGCTGTAGACAGTGTGCGCTGTGATGTGAAGCTGCAGCCGTGGACAGTGTGCGCTGTGACGTGATGCGGCTGTGGACAGTGTGCGCTGTGACATGATGCGGCTGTGGACAGTGTGCGCTGTGACGTGATGCGGCTGTGGACAGTGTGCGCTGTAATGTGAAGCTGCGGCTGTGGACAGTGTGCGCTGTGATGTGAAGCTGCGGCTGTGGACAGTGTGCGCTGTGATGTGAAGCTGCAGCTGTGGACAGTGTGCGCTGTGATGTGAAGCTACAGCCGTGGACAGTGTGCGCTGTGACGTGAAGCAGCTGTGGACAGTGTGCGCTGTGATGTGAAGCTGCGGCTGTGGACAGTGTGCGCTGTGACATGATGCGGCTGTGGACAGTGTGCGCTGTGACGTGATGCGGCTGTGGACAGTGTGCGCTGTGACGTGATGCGGCTGTGGACAGTGTGCGCTGTAATGTGAAGCTGCAGCTGTGGACAGTGTGCGCTGTGATGTGAAGCTGCGGCTGTGGACAGTGTGCGCTGTGATGTGAAGCTGCGGCTGTGGACAGTGTGCGCTGTGATGTGAAGCTGCAGCCGTGGACAGTGTGCGCTGTGATGTGAAGCTGCAGCCGTGGACAGTGTGCGCTGTGACGTGATGCGGCTGTGGACAGTGTGCGCTGTGACATGATGCGGCTGTGGACAGTGTGCGCTGTGACGTGATGCGGCTGTGGACAGTGTGCGCTGTGATGTGAAGCTGCGGCTGTGGACAGTGTGCGCTGTGATGTGAAGCTGCAGCTGTGGACAGTGTGCGCTGTGATGTGAAGCTGCAGCTGTGGACAGTGTGCGCTGTGATGTGAAGCTGCAGCTGTGGACAGTGTGCGCTGTGATGTGAAGCTGCAGCCGTGGACAGTGTGCGCTGTGACGCGAAGCGGCTGTGGACAGTGTGCGCTGTGATGTGAAGCTGCAGCTGTGGACAGTGTGCGCTGTGATGTGAAGCTACAGCCGTGGACAGTGTGCGCTGTGACGTGAAGCAGCTGTGGACAGTGTGCGCTGTGATGTGCAGCTGCGGCTATGGACAGTGTGCGCTGTGACATGATGCGGCTGTGGACAGTGTGCGCTGTGACGTGATGCGGCTGTGGACAGTGTGCGCTGTGACGTGATGCGGCTGTGGACAGTGTGCGCTGTGACGTGATGCGGCTGTGGACAGTGTGCGCTGTAATGTGAAGCTGCGGCTGTGGACAGTGTGCGCTGTGACATGATGCGGCTGTGGACAGTGTGCGCTGTGACGTGATGCGGCTGTGGACAGTGTGCGCTGTAATGTGAAGCTGCGGCTGTGGACAGTGTGCGCTGTGATGTGAAGCTGCGGCTGTGGACAGTGTGCGCTGTGATGTGAAGCTGCAGCCGTGGACAGTGTGCGCTGTGACGTGATGCGGCTGTGGACTGTGCGCTGTGATGTGAAGCTGCGGCTGTGGACAGTGTGCGCTGTGATGTGAAGCTGCGGCTGTGGACAGTGTGCGCTGTGACGTGAAGCGGCTGTGGACAGTGTGCGCTGTGATGTGAAGCTGCGGCTGTGGACAGTGTGCGCTGTGATGTGAAGCTGCGAGGACCCCCGGAGCCGGAGGGTTACTGCGCACATCATGGCCTCCGTGCCTCGGAGCTGCAGGTTCAGATCCTGGAGTCGTGTAGGAGTTAATCGGTCAGTGAGAGATGATTGCGGTGACGGGGAACGCAGCACCGGTCACACTCAGGCCAGGGCCCCGGGGTCTTCACTCTGACTGGTGGCTCATTAATGTTTCCTCAGCAGAGAGAAGAGCTGAGAGAATGTCCGCCGAGAGAGGAGCGCGCACCTGATGTCATGTGCATCATTCCCGGGAAACCAGGAGAAAAGAAGAAAAACACTTGGAAGGCGGCAAAGTGTGTCACAGCGGAAGCGGACGGTGAACAGTAACCCTACAGTGTAACGTGCGGCGTCTGTGCCCACTAGCATATCCACGCTGCAACAATGTGCCAAAATCACTAGGATTGATTTTTCACTAGGACTGCCCACTATTCACGTAAAGAGGGAGCCAAAGCCAATCCTGTGGTGTGGCCAAGAAGGGACCCCCAGGCCACTATTGGACCCCATCGCTCCAGTCACCACCACAAAGCATAGTAAACATGGCGTCAAAAACTCTCTGCGAATGTCCCTCCACTGAAGCCCTCAGCACATTCCCCTCCAGGGTCTTCTGACCTTCAGCCCCGCACACGACTTCCTCTTTTGTCTCTTTCCAGCGCTGAGTAGACCTCTCATGGCAACACCTCAGGGGACACGTCAGAACATGAAACTACGCACTCAGCTCTGGGACCCCCAGTGCAGAGTAAAGATGTCTCCCGAAAGTGGCGATCGGCATGCGGGGTCGACAGAGGAGGGTGAAGGTAGCTGCGGGGATTTCAGAATGGGAAGGTGGCGGTAGCAGGACAGATGAGCCAAGTAGATTTTTTTTAAGCCCTTTCCAGGCTCTGTACAAATTGGCAAAATGTCTGGCAGGCCCGGTACCGCATAGGGAATGTACCTCGGACTGCGGAGCCCCTATGGGAAAGATAGCAGGAAACACCGTACAGTGCCAATTCCTCCCTCCCACTACTCCCCCAGGTGGTGCCACAATTGGGACGCCCAGCTGACCAACGGGAAGAAAGAGGAAGGGGCTTCCGGCAACACCCACAAGGGTTAAATCCAGGTGCCGGAGTCGGTGCCTTCCTCTTTCTCCCCAGCTGACCCCCTGCAAGCGTTTGTCCCCTCCTCCCCTGATGTTTTTGTGCGGTTAGGACAAGGGGGAAAACGTGTTAATATTTGAAATTTAAAAACTGACGATAATAATACTGTTATTAATAAGTCACAGCGGAAGTGGAGGGAGGGGCGAAGCTTCGTAGCCGCTCATTGGCTGCCCGCCTGTTGGTCGCAGACTGGGCCTCTTGCTGTGAACCCGTTGCGAAATGTAATTTGCTCCTCCCTGCTTATCAAATTAATAAATTGTGACCGACTTGTTCAACCCATCTAGGCCTGTTTGCGTTGTCTTTTCGGGATTGGTGGGAAGGGGGAAGGCACTGGTTACGACACACGGGTCTCTGCAATCTTAAAGCAACTTGCAAAATATTCAGATTCAGCAGAATTCAGTCACCTCGAACCTTCTCATCTCTGGTGGCATCTCACCTGCACAGTCCTGGACAGCCAAGGTCCGTGTCTTGGTGATTCTCCATCCACCAGTCACTTGATGGGTCTTGTGGATGCACCTCGTGGCTCTTGCACATTTTCCAGTTCATTCTCTGTGGATCGATCTCTCGTGTCCATCTTGTTTTCAACATCTCCAGCGCTTTCATTTAACCATTGCTTCCTATATGGACCACAACAATGTCTAGGAGCCTGCACTTTTCTGCCTCCTTCACCATTCTCACCAACATCTAAAATGTCTTCTTCTGGACAAGTGGACCTTGATTTCCAGTAGAACCAACTGTCATCTGTTGGGTCTTCACCTTGTCCTCTGAGCTGCCCAAAAGATAAAAGAGTGACCAACTATTCACACCAGCCTGGAATCTGGAGAACAATAGTGATGTACTGTGCCCAGTGTCATATTGTGTCAACATAGGGCCATAGGGTGCCAATATTGTGCCATACTGTGGAATGCAGCTCCTGAATACATAATACATGGAGTTGCTGTATCATATGCCTGGCATTCAGGAAAGTCATTCACCTGCTGCTGCCATGTGCTGTCAAGTGATCAATCCTGTGTTCCATCAACATCACAAATGGCAAGCTGCAATGCCACCTATATCAGTGACTAACCAGTGCCATGAATACCAGTGCCTACCACAATACCACCCATCAGTGCCAGCCACAATACCTCCCATAAGAGTGCCAGTCACAATAACAATGCCACCAATACCAGTGCTGTCCACATGCCACTCATCCCAGTGCTGGCCACAATGCCACCCATTCCAGTGCCAGTCACATTGACAATGCCAAATATACTAGTGCCAGCCACAATACCTCCCATAACAGTGCCAGTCACAATAACAATGCCACCTATACCAGTGCTGGCCATATGCCACCCATCCCAGTGCTGGCCACAATAACAATGCCACCTATACCAGTGCTGGCCATATGCCACCCATCCCAGTGCTGGCCACAATAACAATGCCACCTATACCAGTGCTGGCCACAATACCTCCCATAACAGTGCCAGTCACAATAACAATGCCACCTATACCAGTGCTGGCCATATGCCACCCATCCCAGTGCTGGCCACAATAACAATGCCACCTATACCAGTGCTGGCCATATGCCACCCATCCCAGTGCTGGCCACAATAACAATGCCACCTATACCAGTGCTGGCCACAATACCTCCCATAACAGTGCCAGTCACAATAACAATGCCACCTATACCAGTGCTGGCCATATGCCACCCATCCCAGTGCTGGCCACAATGCCACCCATACCAGCGCTGGCCAAAATAACAATGCCACCTATACTAGTGCTGGCCACATGCCACCCATCCCAGTGCTGGCTACCATAACAATGCCACCTATACCAGGGCTGGCCATATGCCACCCATCCCAGTGCTGGCCACAATGCCACCCATACTAGTGCCAGTCACAATGACAATGCCACACATACCAGTGCTGCCCAAAATACCACCCATACCAGTGTTGGCCACAATATCACCCATATCAGTGCCAGTCACGATGACTGCCACATATACCAGTGCTGGCCACAATGCAACCTGTCATAGAAAACAATTGAAATGCTTACAAACCTATCCAGAAATGGGAGAAAGAAATTGCCATCTACAAGACTCCGTTACATAACCCTTTGTAGCTGCTGACCTCCACCCTTGGAAACAGGTAGTTAAGGAAAATCCTAATGGCTAGCAGATGTGAGGCCAATCAGCTTGGATGCACAGGAATGCGGAGAAGGGCAGATTTATGACCGGTAGAGATTAGCCAGAGAGAAAACGTAAAATTCCTTTGTCTGTTTTATAGAAATTATGAAGTGAAGTTTTTTATTAGTGATGAGGGAGCGTGCTCCACACTACTCGATCGGGCATTGGGGTGCTCGGGCACGCTCAGTACTCGATCAAGTGTCCCTGGTGTTCGAGCGACATGCTCGATTGTTTTTCAACCACTAAACATGCGGGGCTTGCCTGTGAATCATGGTAATGCTATGAATAATGAGATGGAGTATGCACAAAGTCCCATCAATCATGATAAAAGGTAAGTTAATTGAAACAAATCATGTGTACAAATATAATCAATCCACATAGTAATAAAAGTCCAAAAAACAGGAGGTAAAAGAAAAGCGGGGATAGACTAGGGAAGGAGTGGGAGGTCACAGACATGATTGTAATCATATAATACAGCGTTTGATGACTTGGTAAATCAATCAATATTATTTAGTATATGGGAAAAGAGACCCAATTAGAAGCTTGTGAAAAAGCTGGACCGCGAAACGCACATCATGGGGCTCCTGGGAAGCCGTGGGGGTCACTCTCTATTATTGGTAAGCATGGAGATTTGATTACAGTTTTGCTTGGCTTCTATAAAATTACCTTTCATCATGATTGACGGGACTTTGTGTATACTCCTCATCTCTTTGTTCATCCTATATTTGGGAGTCGTCCTTCTTATTCAACTTGTTTTGATATTTATTTTGGGAGGGTGATACTTATTCACTCTTGGCCACAGTGTTATAGTGTGCTTGATGACTTCTATATTGAATCACGGTAATGCTGTAGCCATGTTGGGTCTATATAAGACCTGGTGTGGCAATGCTCGCCACACTGTATCCCTGAATTAGAGTAGGGATAGCTGCTGGAGAAGGGAAACTTTGCATTACAAGCCTTTTGTAAGGTTTTATATTGCGTCACAATCCTAGCTGCTGAAACACAACCAAACAGTTCTTTTTTCAGGTCTCCATCTATTCTACTCAATATAAATACTGCTGTTAGCTGTGTATAGTATAGAGATATCTTCTGGAAAGGGAGAGTAGTGCATTACAGGCCTATAGTCAGAGTTTATGACCTTACAGTCCTTGCTGCTGAAATCTTATCAGAGCTACACCTATTCTATTATAGTCCTTATTAATACCGCTTATAGCTGCAAACCTAATTTCAAATGTAGAAGGTGTGCAGTAAGGGACAGGGATATGGATGTACTGCTGATGGCGCACGCAAAAGCCAAGGTCATGGGACAGGTGAAACTGTGCCTGCTGCTGGAGCACACTCATCCACGAGACCTAGCTTCCCATCCCATTTTGCAGAGAGGCGCAGAACACCACTCTTGAAGCCATAACCGTGCAAACAGGTGTTCGGTTGGATGGCAGATAATGCTTCCAGTATGTTTTCCAGCACCACCCTGTCTTCCACATGGTCCAGTATAACTAGCCAAGAGTCTGGACCCAATAATCCTCACCCTGATCCTCCTTCCTCCCACCATGGTGAATCCCAGCAGACAAGTGATCCCACACTTTGTCACTCCAAGGAGCTCTTTACAGTTCCATTTATTGATTCTGGCCTCTCACCCTGTATGTTTCAAGAGGGACATGAGGAGATCATGTGTACTGATGCCCAAATATTTGAGCAGCTACGGTCAGAAGAAGTCCAGAATGCGAAAGAGGAAGTCAAGGTGGTGAACGATGAAGTCACTTACCCACACCTCCCAACCGTCCCGGATCCAGCGGGACTGTCCTGATTTTGACAGTCAGCCCCGCGATCCCGGGCGGGACATTAATTGTCCCGCACTGGTTGGGAGGTGTGTGTATCACCCGGTCGGTCAGCTGAGAGCTCCCTGCACCCGGCCCGCACAGCAGCACATAATGGCTGCTCTGTGCACAGGACCTGTGATGAGGTCACATGATCGGATTCGGGAGGAGGACCTCCGTGTACAAGACTTTGCTGGTTGCCATGGCGCCGGAGGAGGGTAAGGCAGCGTATGTGTGAGGTCAGGAGGTTTTTACAGGGTGGATGTAGCAGAGCCGTGTGTGTAAGGGGTGTACGGAGCCGTGTGTACGAGGTGTACGGAGCGCAGCTGCGTGTGTACGAGGTGTACGGAGCCGTGTGCATGAGGTGTACGGAGCGCAGTCGCGTGTGTACGAGGTGTACGGAGCCGTGTGCATGAGGTGTACGGAGCGCAGTCGCGTGTGTACGAGGTGTACGGAGCCGTGTGTATGAGGTGTACGGAGCCGTGTGCATGAGGTGTACGGAGCGCAGTCGCGTGTGCATGAGGTGTACGGAGCGCAGCCGCGTGTGTACAAGGTGTACGGAGCCGTGTGCATGAGGTGTACGGAGCCGTGTGCATGAGGTGTACGGAGCGTAGTCGCGTGTGTACGAGGTGTACGGAGCCGTGTGCATGAGGTGAACGGAGCGCAGCCGCGTGTGTACGAGGTGTACGGAGCCGTGTGCATGAGGTGTACGGAGCGCAGCCGCGTGTGTACGAGGTGTACGGAGCCGTGTGCATGAGGTGTACGGAGCGCAGTCGCGTGTGCATGAGGTGTACGGAGCGCAGCCGCGTGTGTACAAGGTGTACGGAGCCGTGTGCATGAGGTGTACGGAGCCGTGTGCATGAGGTGTACGGAGCGTAGTCGCGTGTGTACGAGGTGTACGGAGCCGTGTGCATGAGGTGAACGGAGCGCAGCCGCGTGTGTACGAGGTGTACGGAGCCGTGTGCATGAGGTGTACGGAGCGCAGTCGCGTGTGTACGAGGTGTACGGAGCCGTGTGCATGAGGTGTACGGAGCGCAGCCGCGTGTGTACGAGGTGTACGGAGCCGTGTGCATGAGGTGTACGGAGCGCAGTCGCGTGTGCATGAGGTGTACGGAGCGCAGCCGCGTGTGTACAAGGTGTACGGAGCCGTGTGCATGAGGTGTACGGAGCCGTGTGCATGAGGTGTACGGAGCGTAGTCGCGTGTGTACGAGGTGTACGGAGCCGTGTGCATGAGGTGAACGGAGCGCAGCCGCGTGTGTACGAGGTGTACGGAGCCGTTTGCATGAGGTGTACGGAGCGCAGCCGCGTGTGTACGAGGTGTACGGAGCCGTGTGCATGAGGTGTACGGAGGGCTGCCGCGTGTGTACGAGGTGTACGGAGCAGATCAGCATGTGAAAGGTGTACGGAGCGGAGCCGTGTGTGTAAGGGGTGTACAGAGCACAGCCGCGTGTGTACGAGGTGTACGGAGCACAGCCGCGTGTGTACGAGGTGTACGGAGCACAGCCGCGTGTGTACGAGGTGTACGGAGCACAGCCGCGTGTGTACGAGGTGTACGGAGCACAGCCGCGTGTGTGCGAGGTGTACGGAGCGGAGCAGCGTGTGAAAGGTGAGCGGAGCCGTGTGTGTAAGGGGTGTACGGAGCGCAGCCGCGTGTGCGAGGTGTACGGAGCGGAGCAGCGTGTGAAAGGTGTACGGAGCGGAGTCGTGTGTACGAGGTGTACGGAGCCATGTGTATGAGGTGTACGGAGCACAGCCGCGTGTGTACAAGGTGTACGGAGCGGAGCAGCATGTGAAAGGTGTACGGAGCGGAGTCGTGTGTATGAGGTGTATGGAGCACAGCCGCGTGTGTTACGAGGTGTACGGAGCCGTGTGCATGAGGTGTACGGAGCGCAGCCGCGTGTGTGCGAGGTGTACAGAGCGGAGCAGCGTGTGAAAGGTGAGCGGAGCCGTGTGTGTAAGGGGTGTACGGAGCGCAGCCGCGTGTGTACAAGGTGTACGGAGCGGAGCAGCATGTGAAAGGTGTACGGAGCGGAGTCGTGTGTATGAGGTGTATGGAGCACAGCCGCGTGTGTTACGAGGTGTACGGAGCCGTGTGCATGAGGTGTACGGAGCGCAGCCGCGTGTGTGCGAGGTGTACAGAGCGGAGCAGCGTGTGAAAGGTGAGCGGAGCCGTGTGTGTAAGGGGTGTACGGAGCACAGCCGCGTGTGTAGGAGGTGTACGGAGCACAGCCGCGTGTGTACGAGGTGTAGGGAGCGCAGCCGCGTGTGTGCGAGGTGTACGGAGCGGAGCAGCGTGTGAAAGGTGTACGGAGCGGAGTCGTGTGTACGAGGTGTACGGAGCCATGTGTATGAGGTGTACGGAGCACAGCCGCGTGTGTACAAGGTGTACGGAGCGGAGCAGCATGTGAAAGGTGTACGGAGCGGAGTCGTGTGTATGAGGTGTATGGAGCACAGCCGCGTGTGTTACGAGGTGTACGGAGCCGTGTGTACGAGGTGTACGGAGCACAGCCGCGTGTGTACGAGGTGAGCGGAGCAGCGTGTGAAAGGTGTACGGAGCGGAGTCGTGTGTACGAGGTGTACGGAGCACAGCCACGTGTGTACGAGGTGTACGGAGCGGAGTCGTGTGTAAGAGGTGTTCGGATGAGAGCAGAGTGTGAAAGGTGTATGGAGTGGAGCCACGTGTGTACGAGGTGTGCGGAGCAGAGCCATGTGTGTGCAAGGTATACGGAGCGGAGCAGTGTGTGCAATGTGTATAGAGTGGAGCCGTGTGTGTACGAGGTGTACGGAGAGGAGCCGTATGTGTATGAGGTGTACGCAGCGGAGCTGTGTGTGTGCAAGGTATACGGAGCGGAGCAGCTTCTGCAATGTGTATGGAGCGGAGCGGTGTGTGTATGAGGTGTACGTAGTGCCGTGTGTACGAGATGTATGGAGCGGAGCCGTATGTGTATGAGGTGTATGGAGCGGAGCCGTGTGTGTATGAGGTGTATGGAGCGGAGCTGAATGTGTACGAGGTGAACGGAACGGAGCCGTGTGTGTTTGAGATGTATGGAGTGGAGCCGTGTGTATGGAGCGGAGCCGTGTATGCAAAGTGTACGGAGCGCAGCCGCGTGTGTAGGAGTAGCTATGTGTGGCCATTATATGGTACGAAGTATCATGTGCGGCCAATATACAGTATGGAGCATCATGTGCGATCATTATACAGTATGGAGCATCATGTGTGGCCATTATACAGTATGGAGCATCATGTGGGGTAATTATACAGTATTGAGCATCATGTGGGGCCATTATACAGTATTGAGCATCATGTGGGGCCATTATACAGTATGGAGCATCATGTGGGGCCATTATACAGTATGGAGCATCATGTGGGGCCATTATACAGTATGGAGCATCATGTGGGGCCATTATACAGTATGGAGCATCATGTGGGGCCATTATACAGTATGGAGCATCATGTGGGGCCATTATACAGTATGGAGCATCATGTGGGGCCATTATACAGTATGGAGCATCATGTGGGGCCATTATACAGTATTGAGCATCATGTGGGGCCATTATACAGTATGGAGCATCATGTGTGGCCATTATACAGTATGGAGCATCATGTGTGGCTATTATACAGTATGGAGCATCATGTGTGGCCGTTATACAGTATGGAGCATCATGTGTGGCCGTTATACAGTATGGAGCATCATGTGGGGCCATTATACAGTATTGAGCATCATGTGTGGCCATTATACAGTATGGAGCATCATGTGTGGCTATTATACAGTATGGAGCATCATGTGTGGCCGTTATACAGTATGGAGCATCATGTGTGGCTATTATACAGTATGGAGCATCATGTGTGGCTATTATACAGTATGGAGCATCATGTGTGGTCATTATACAGTATGTAGCATCATGTGTGGCCGTTATACAGTATGGAGCATCATGTGGGGCCATTATACAGTATTGAGCATCATGTGTGGCCATTATACAGTATGGAGCATCATGTGTGGCTATTATACAGTATGGAGCATCATGTGTGGCCGTTATACAGTATGGAGCATCATGTGTGGCTATTATACAGTATGGAGCATCATGTGTGGCTATTATACAGTATGGAGCATCATGTGTGGCCGTTATACAGTATGTAGCATCATGTGTGGCTGTTATACAGTATGTAGCATCATGTGTGGCCGTTATACAGTATGGAGCATCATGTGGGGCCATTATACAGTATGGAGCATCATGTGTGGCCATTATACAGTATGGAGCATCATGTGTGGCTATTATACAGTATGGAGCATCATGTGTGGCCGTTATACAGTATGTAGCATCATGTGTGGCCGTTATACAGTATGGAGCATCATGTGGGGCCATTATACAGTATTGAGCATCATGTGTGGCCGTTATACAGTATGGAGCATCATGTGCAGTCATTATACAGTATGGAGCACTGTGTGGCCATTATACAGTATGGAGCATCATGTGCGGCCATTATACAGTATGGAGCATTATGTGCGGCAATTATACAGTATTGAGCATCATGTGTGGCCGTTATACAGTATGGAGCATCATGTGCAGTCATTATACAGTATGGAGCACTGTGTGGCCATTATACAGTATGGAGCATCATGTGCAGTCATTATACAGTATGGAGCACTGTGTGGCCATTATACAGTATGGAGCATCATGTGCAGTCATTATACAGTATGGAGCACTGTGTGGCCATTATACAGTATGGAGCATCATGTGCGGTCATTATACAGTATGGAACACTGTGTGGCCGTTATACAGTATGGAGCATTGTGTGCGGCAATTATACAGTATGGAGCACTGTGTGGCCATATTTTTTTGTTTATAATTATTCTTTATGAACAGTGTGATCAGCAGTGCTAAATGGGTGTGGTTAAGACGTGGATATGGGTGTGACTAGTGAATGGGTGTTGTCAGAGGCGTGGCCTAAAATTTGCCGCGGCACGCGTTGCGCGCCGCTAACTTTGTCCCTCTTTCCCAGCTTCAAAAGTTGGGAGGTATGACTTACCCAACCTAGGAAGGTGCCATGCAGAATGAGGACAGCAGTGTAAAGGAGGAGGGATCTGCAGGGCTGCAACAGGCAGGAAGAGACAGTGGGGTGGCCAGAGGGAAAAGGTGGGCAACTGTTTCCCAGTTCCCCCCAGCAGAAAGGGCCCAGGCCAAGGGTTAGGCGTTCCCCAGTCTGGTGTTTTTGTATAAATCATTTTTATTGGTCACAGCAATAAAGAATAAGGGTAAACAGTACAAACTGGTAAATCTGTGCAATGGTAGGCAGTAATTACAAGTCGAACAAGATGTTTTTTTTTATAGAAAGTATTGACGATAAGAAAATGGTAATTTGCAACCTATGCCATACTAAGATCAGCAGGGGCCTGACTACTACCAGCCTGGCCATCACCAGCATACTCAGGCAGATGTATCCATTCACCCGACTAGTTGGGCTAAACGCCTGGATCCACAATCAGTGTCTGCGGGTGACACTTCTGCCTCTTCCCCTCTGCTACGTGCTTGCCAATCCCCTGTCCAGGATGAAGGCATGGATGCATCTGACCCTGCACCTGTTCTGCACATCCGCAAGCATTATCAGCATTGTCCCAGCGCAGTGTTCAATTGCCCCTACCCCTGACCTTGGAACACAAGCGGAAATATGAAGCCCGCCCACCCACAGGCCAAAACACTAAACTGTAGTTACTCAATTCTCAGGCGCCACTGTTTCTCCAGTTATCCTGTCCCTGCCTTACACCAGCACATGTGCCATAACATCACGTGTGCCCTAACCAACGCAATTACTGGGAAGGTCCACTTATCCACTGACACGTGGACACGTGCTTGGACAAGGAATGCTAAATTTACCTGATGGCACACTGGGTGAACCTTGTGGATGCCATGACCGAGTTGGACCCTGGTATGGCACACGTGCTATCAAGGCCTAGAATAGCGGGACCTATTTCCATCAGAGTTTCTCCCATGTCATACACCAGTTCCTGCATTCCCTCATCCACTTTATTCTCCATCTCTGAAATATCGTTATACAGTATAACTCACAAGCTGGAAGCTCTGCAGCACTGCAACGGTGAAGCGACAGCAGGCTCAGCTGAAACTAATTTGTTTAGGTGACAAACAGCACACCGCCTCAGAGTTGTGGAAAAGTATAACAACCAGGTATGGTCGTGTGTGATAATAGCCCTAACCTGGTGGTGGCTCTGAAGCTTGGGAAGCTGGCACATTTACCATGCCTGGCCCACATGCCCAACTTAGTGATTCAACGCTTTCTGAAAACCTACACAGATTTGACTGAGCTACTTGTGGAGGTATTCAGCGTGTGCGCCCATTTCTGCAAGTCACCTACAGCATCTGGCAGTGCTGCAGCAGTGCTTGCAAGTGCCAGCTCACTGACTGATTTGCGACCTGACCACGTCATGAATATATCCAGCTCTGCTACATCCATTAGGTCTGTGTAAGACACACTGCAGCTGTGGTTCCCCGCATAGCCCCTCCTTCTCACTGCCTAGATAGCTCTCCTCAGTCTGCCTGTGTAATTCTAAACCACTCATCCCCCTCCCTCAAGAACATGTTGGTTAGCAGAAACCAGCTCTTTGTTTGCAGCTATGTGCTTCCATTTGTGTATGAGAGTTATTCAAGATGGAATAAGGCTACTTTCACACTAGCGTCGGAATCTCCCCGTCGCAATGCGTCGGGCAGAGATTCCGACGCTAGCGTTTGACGCACTGCACAACGGGTGCAGCGGATGCATTTCTCCGGCGCATCCGCTGCCCCATTGTGAGCGTTTTTTGCTCCCGGCGGTCCGCCACAACACGGCGCAACCGTCGCACGATTGTTGCGTGGTGTGGCAAAGCGTCGCAATGCGTCGCTAATGTTAATCTATGGGGCAAAAACGCATCCTGCAAACAACTTTGCCGGATGCGTTTTTTGCCATAAACGACGCATTGCGACGTCTGGCAAAAAATGCCAGTGTGAAAGTAGCCTAACTCGATCTCAAATAGTGGTATAGGTGTGAATCTTACATTTTTGGAATGTGCATCAGTAGAGCGACACACCAGTGCGTTTTCTAATTTCCCGTACTATCAGAATTTGAGAAATGCATTACTGCTTACCCAAGTCACGTAGCCAAGTCATGTTTAGACTTACCAGAATGCTAATCTCAAAACAATACCAATAATATGTTCGACGTCCTTCCACGAGCCTTTCTCAAAGAGGTATGAGTAATAGAAGAGTTGACATAACTTCCAGAAAGGGGAGGGCATTCCAGCGTGCAGCCCACTCAGAGATGTCATAAGCAGAGGGTATAAGAGATTCAGCCTCATTTTAGGAGTCTCTTTTGCATAGGAAGTCAGCTAACAGAAACTGCAATCTGATCTGATGCATTGGGATGTGTCGCCCTTCCTACCCAGTCACACTGCCAGCCATGATATGAGAGAACTGTAAGTGCTTTTTCATAGGTAATCCCTTTTATTTTGTAATCATTCTGTACATTCTATAATTGTCTCATTTTTGTAATATCTTTTTAAACTTTTGTAAAGACTACCTATTTTTTGGGAGTAAAAGTTATAATATTTACTAGCTTCGTTTTCCTTGCTCTAAAACGTACCGCAACATCCTCTGAAGTAAATTATGCTACTGATTGGGTTGGCTCCTGACCCGCTATTAATCATAGTAATAGGAGCTGGTGGCAGCGAAGCATCCTGAGCTTTTGGGAAAAACTGGTAGCGACGGACGGCGTTTGATAATTATAATTCCTGCCTGACTTTGAGTAGTTATATCGCCCTCGCTGCAGTGTGCCCAATAGCCAGTACATAGCAAGGCAGCCTGTATGGCGACTAATTATCCTAGGTGCGGTTCCCTGACTGACCTGAGGGTAAGGGGGGTGCGAGAAAGCTGCAAGTTCCAAACCAGAACTGGGAAGTGGGATGTAAATAAATCCCTGAAGAAAGAACTGGGGCAACCAAACAACCCCGGTTCATGACAACCACGCACTGGAGCTCAACGTTAAATATACATATACAAAGAAAGAAGAAAATGTTGCACTCACCAGCTTGTCCCGCTGCGATAAAAAAGTCCTTTATTGCGCCATAGCATGGACTGAGGACATCATAATAACAGCTGCAGGTATATGCGAGGGTGCAAGGTGACCGAGGACGACGGCCGTTTCGCGTGGACTGCACTTCAACGGGTCCAGGTGCGTTAACCAGCACAAGCTGGTGAGTGCCACATTTTCTTCTTTCTTTGTATATGTTGCTCTTGGACTGCTAATCAATGTTGAGCACCACAAAACCAGTGCAAGATACCACCTGATAGTGTACAGGGAACTTTCGCTACTGCAGCCACAGAAAACTGCAGGTGTAACCTAGTGCCGTTCTACTTTTCTCTATCAAATTCATCAACGTTAGATATGTTGACAAGGCTCGTGAGCAGAAGAGGGTAGTAGTTGAATACCAGTGACAACATGCCTGTCAGTATTACAATCAGCCTCCGCACATAAGAGCTGATGAGTGGGCATGGATGTCTGACATCTGGTGTGGTTCTCCAAAACTTTGAGGACTCGACCAAGATGGTGAGCGGCGATGACGCCATAATCAGTGTAATCATCTCACTTCTGTGCCTACTCAAATACTCACTGCTCTCAAAGAGGAGGCTTTGCATGTGGACCAGGTGGAGATGGAGAACGAAAGTACAAAGGGGGTGATACTACCCAGCCCAGCCTCATCTCTTCTTCTCAGGGCGTATTGAGTGATAATGGGGTGGAGGAACAGTAGACGGTTGCCTGTGCTACAGAGGGCACTATGAACACCAGATTCTCGTCTGGCATGGATGGCGTGAAGAGGAGGAGCAGGAGGAGAAGATGGAGAGTCATCCTCCTGGAACAGGGAAGTCTTGCCTGTTGGAAGTCTGGCACACATGGCTAACTTTATGTCCTGCTGCCTTTCCTATGTCCCTCCCGTATACACATTTTGGGGAACACTGATTAATGGTCATTCACCCTTCCCAACCCATGCTACAAGTAGAACTTTCCATCTCTGCTTCCAGCGGCGGAGAGGACTTGCACTGTGCACTTTATTATTGTTGAATTGTATGTTTTACTTATACATACTTCTTACTGACATTTTCGTGTTTAGTGGTCAATGTAATTACTCTTGTCTAGTGGGATAACAATTTTATTCCCAATTTGTTTGCACTTTACTAGCACCCGCACTTTATATCAGTGATGTCTATTTTACTTATCCCCTTTCTGTTCCCCTCTTTTTATATAAGGTAGCTTTCGTATGTATTCATCCCCCATTCCATGGGCTCTTGGTACCTATGTATCTGTTTCCTCCGTTTTCCCACCTTGACAGCATGCTGGCAATAAATAAATTATATCCACTCCAAAATCACCGCAGACATTGTACTTCTGAAAAATGCTGAACCGTTCATGCATGTGCACCGCACCGCGCCTCATGTCTTTGCTGGTTGCAAATATATACATCCCAAAATGGTTGCGGACATTGTATTTCTTGAAAATGGAGACCGGCATGGGCACTGCACCTGATGTCCTTGCATTGCCAAAGGCATCTTTTCAACTACCGGCATGTGTAAACGATGTCACGGAGGCATTTCCTCCACACCCGCCACAGCTGAATGCCCAAATACAATGCAGCTGGGACCAGAGGACGGTGGTGATATGCACAGCACAGGATTCACAGTTTTTTTCTGGCCACATGATATAAAAGATCAGATGAGGTAAGATGAGACACACTCCCCTTGATAAAGCACATCCGCGAAACGCGCGTCGGGGCATCTGTTGTTCCTTGGACAGTCATCTAACAAAACACTATGGGTAAGTTATAAATTTCTTATACCTTTTGGTTGTTTTATGGCTGTTCTATTGACTTATGGTCTGCGTTATGTAACACCCCAGGAAGCCGGTTGTTAGAGTGGTATTGCCTTCCTCGCTGGGAGGGTGATGCCATGCCTGGAGGCGAGAGGGATCTCTTTAACAGGTAACACATACATACAACACTCTTCTGACTCCAGGCCAGAAGAGGGAGCTCTGATCCAGTTTGTGGGTGGAGGAGGAGTTAGGTAGTCAGTCTGGAAAAGAGCTGGAGCTGTGCAGACACAAGGTTCTGCAGCTCCTGACAGAGCAGATTGTAAGAGACTGTGAGGGGAGAAGAAGCAAAGGAGAGGAAAGATACTGGGAGTGGAGCTGCGAGTGGGCTCACAGCAGCATATAGAGCCCAGCTCGAGTTGCCTGCCATGCTGGTAGTGTCCACCTAAAAGTACAGAGAGAAAGAGAGGACCTTGTGTGAAGCCTTAGGCAGCAAGGGACGCACACTTCAGCACAGTAAGGAAGGCTTCCAACCCCACCTGGCTAAGGGGATTCCGAATCGCTTCCAGGCTATCTAGGCTTCACCATCACCTGTTACCGATACCCTGGACTGCGGCTGCTTCATACCAGTAAAAGGTAAAGAGACTGCAACCTTGTGTCCTCCAATTCTTTCTGGCACTACACTGTCTGTCATCTTTACCCACTACATCGGGAGCCCTGGGGACTAAGCTTCACCTAGGGAAGCCATACCGTCCCTGCTGCAGTACCATCATCCCCAGTGGACCCCTTTAAGCAGCGTCAGTCATCCCTGGCCAAATACCACTGGCAGAGTCACGAACATTCTTTATCTTCTACAAACTATTCCTTTTAAAAGGAATCTGTCACCCCATTTTTGGCCTATAAGCTGTGGCCACTGCCATTATGGGCCTATCTACAGCATTCTATAATGCAGGAAGCAAAGAAGAGGACAACATTGTATAAAGATGGGAGGCGCTGGACCCGGACCTGCAAAGCCCATCGGACCGGACCGCATCGGGACCGCCCCTGGGTGAGTATAATCTAACTTATTTTTCTTTTCTTTCAGGATACATCGGGGGTTATCTGCAGCATTACAGAATGCAGTAAATAAGCCCCTGATGGTGGTGGCCGCAGCTTATAGGCCAAAAATGGGGTGACAGATACTCTTTAAAGACCTTCCCTTTAACTTGGACACAGACCGGGTCACTGCCACCGTGACAACCCTTTTAATGACCACCGGACCCGAGTATCCCAGCGTCCTAGCGGGTGCTCCAACTACATGCACTTTATTACTAGTCTGACATTCTAGGTCTTTTTTGGACCCATTACGGTATTGTAAGGAGATGGCGGATACCCTCAGTGCTCCCTCTCTCCTTCATGCTGGTCCCATACACTTTATGCGGTACCCGGATGATGTATCTGGATGTTAACATGTTAATGTTTCGCTGTTGTTCAATAACGCTATGTACCACTTATGCCTTAATGTTATACACTGTTAAATGTGCTGTGTCTGCCATGTATGATTGTTATACTGTGTCTGTTATGCACATGCTAGAGGCAGGGACAGAAGGGGTTAATTTAGGGGGCTGGACTTGCAGCCTCAGGGGAGCAGGAAGATCCTGCTTCAGTGGTCAGACCCCAGGCAGGACTGCCTGAGGCAGGGTGTGTGTTGTCTGGTGTGTCCCTACTTGGGACAGGAGCCCCCGTCTGGGGCATATGTGCGTCCCCATTTGGGACAGAAGGAGCCCCTGTCTGAGGCACAGATGTGTTCCTACTTGGGACAGAAGGAGCCCCCGTCTGGGGCACAGGTGTGTCCCTACTTGGGACAGGAGCCCCCGTCTGGGGCATATGTGCGTCCCCATTTGGGACAGAAGGAGCCCCTGTCTGGGTCACAGGTGTGTCCCTACTTGGGACAGAAGGAGCCCCCGTCTGGGGCACAGGTGTGTCCCTACTTGGGACAGGAGCCCCCGTCTGGGGCATATGTGCGTCCCCATTTGGGACAGAAGGAGCCCCTGTCTGGGGCACAGATGTGTTCCTACTTGGGACAGAAGGAGCCCCCGTCTGGGGCCTATGTGTGTCACCGTCTGGGACAGAAGGAATCTTCGGCTGGGGACTTTCAGCTGCCAAGGACTGCCAGGCAGTGCAACAGGGCACAAGGACTGTGTTGGTGCCCCACCAGAGACTTTGGCTCTGGAGCGCTTGCTGAGAGTCATGGACTTTGCTGCTGCAGCCGTTGCTGTGTCTAGGGACAGAATAGGAATCACTCATCTTTTGTTCATTTCTACACCTTTATTATTAATATACAAGTTGCCACTGTCGGGCCGTATACAGTGTGAAGCGTGGTTCATCCGGAGGATGTTGTGCCATTGTGGAGAACAACCGCAGGACTGAGGTAACCCACTGTGACCCGGGCCTGGGATTGAAACTGACATTTTATGTGCAAGGGGCCAGGGTGTGGACTGACTCTGCTGTAGTGGACTCGTCCACGACTACCACCCCGTGCCACCTTGTTACAGTATCATTACCTTGCTACCCTATAGTCTGTTACTGTTCCACTCCACCACTCATTGAACTTGAGTACTTTCCTTTTTTGATTGTTTCCTCATACATAATTCATGTCTTTATTTTTTGATTCATATTTTTGCTATTAGATGTATTGAATCTTTAATAAAAATTACAATATTTATTTGCTTTTGTTTAATGGTGTGTTTTGGGTACTTTTGTATCCGCTTTTTAGGTACAACTGTGTAAGGCAGTGAAGGTGGGCTTTAACCACCCTTTTGCCAGTGAGGCTGTATTTGCTATGTTGGACATGTTGCCCGTTTGATTTAGTATTGTTCTTTTGCACTTTTTGTTCTATATGCCTTTGTATTTTATTGCCCGGCTACGTCACTGCTAGAGGAAGATGGTGACTGGGAGATTTGTCCTTTCAGCTGTCACATGCTCAGTGCGCTCGTCTATAATCGCATCCTCATTTTCAGCAGTGTATTTTGTCTGTCTGTGAGTCCTTCTAGGACTGTCTATTGTCCAGGACAGCGAGGCCGGACAGGCAGAGTGATTGACAGACAGAGGTTCTCTAGGCGCTGATTTTCCTCCATCCTGTGTCCGTTGCAGAGGACCTTTCTCTGCACGATCTCGTGGATGCAGACCACAGCTGGTTGCAGAGTCACATTCTCACACTCATCTGGTCTGATGAGCTGCAGTCTCTTCGTGCTGGGTCTGGTCACCATCCAGGCCATGACAGGACATCACCACCTTCCTCAGCTCCTCGCTCTCTGCCTCAAACACTTCATTGAGTCCATTCGGACAAACAGGAAAGGAAAACCCATTCCTGAAAACCTCTACAAGCTCCTTTCCTTTCTCACATGATGTCCCGGGCGCCCGTGTTCACTCTATCAGGTTCTAGGATTATTTCTATATGGAAGAATTCTGAAAAACTTTCAGGACCACAATCATTTTGACAATTTTCATTAAATTCTTCACGTTTTGTCTCTCAGTGAAATCTCAGGCACCGATTATTAGGCCTCCGGACCTACATTCACAGTCAGTATTGATAATAACCAGAACCTGCTTTGTGCCTTTAGGAGGCAAAAATACCATTTTGGGCCCATTATCTGGGAGGCTCCATTTAAACGGTTTTGCACAGATTGAGACACAGTCCTTTTCAACTTTCAAATAAACAACTTTATTAGTTTCTTTACGCAGCACATCCACCTTCTTCACAGCATTTACAACAGGTTTCACATTGCACATTTCTTCCTCTTTCCCTACACTTTCCTCTCTGTCACAGAGCACATACCTGGGTCGAACCGTACCGCACGGTTCCTCAGCATCCTCCCAAATCAGTTCTGCTATGGATAGACAATCCTTAGTCTGTTTCACACCAGACGGGAAATTATCAGTCTTCAAAGTTATTGGCCACTTGGCGAGTGAACTGCCCATCTGTAATGTACTTTGTGATTACCAAGCGCACTCCTGGTCCAAGCTCACTGCATCTGAGATTTCCCTCTGCCGTTTCGCACCAGTTCTGAGGGCATCTGCTCATGCTTTAAGCTGCCACATACTGGAGCTACCTGCATCCCTGTCTTGTCACTGTTTCTGTCTTTAGTCTGCTTGCTTGCTTCTGTACTGTCCTTCTGCTGATCAGGCCTGATGCTGTGGATGGCTGGGCTTCCCCATTAGTGAACGTTGTGTGGTCGCTGCTATCGTCTCGGGCACTTAAGCCCATGTGGACTGTCTGGGCACCCTGGTCTTCTGGCTCAAATGAGGAAGTGCTCCCTCTCTTAGCTGCAGCTAACCCCTCCTACATTAACAAGTTTTTTATTTATATAACTCCTATCTAGTACTATGTACACTATTCTAAGGTACTCCAACTAGTGGGCAAACTTCAGTACTACGCTTTCCCTATTTAACAGGAATAGCAAATATATACATCTAGCAAATTGAAAGACCTAACACATATACAAGAAAGACAATATATAAACATATGTACATAGCAGCATATAGGACATAACTGCAATTACCATATATCAAGAGTACAATAAGAACCAAATCGGTTCTTAAAGGGGTAGGGGTGAGTACCAGTCCTTAGATCCCTTTACATATCTTCAGTTACTTGGGGCCCTGAGTCTGGTAGTTTGGTCCCCTGGATCCAGTATTTGGTGTTTTCCATCTCTCTGTACGGAGTGGTCAGTGGATGGTGCTGGTCCATATCTCCACTGTCTGACTCCTGGCCCCTGGAGTTCTGCAATCCCCGCGTGTTCGGTGCCTGCGACTCATCGGTTGCTGCTGTGTCTGGTAAATCCTTGTTTGTAGACATGTTCCATTTTCTTCTCTCCCCGGTGTCTCTCCAGGGATCCCTGACTCTGTGTATATATATATATCCTCTGCTGGTCTCCGGCATCTCTCCTCCATACTGTGTGCACATAGCACAGTGGTGAGTACAGGGGCCCATTGTATAGGTGACTATGGGAGGGGGTGGCCATGTTACTGGGGCTACTGCCTGACCTGTGACCGGGGGGATTACACTCCTGGGAACATTACACGGATATTGGGGTGAGTTATCGGGGAGACGTCGGCTCCGGGGATGACGCCCTGTTATACACCGCAGGGTCCGGCAGCTTCAGTGTCACCAGCTCTGACTGATACATTGTATCTGAGTGCAGCAGCAGTATACGGACCTGACACCTTCATTGTTACATTGTATCTGAGTGCAGCAGCAGTATACGGACCTGACACCTTCATTGTTACATTGTATCTGAGCGCAGCAGCAGTATACAGACCTGACGCCTTCATTGTTACATTGTATCTGAGCTCAGCAGCAGTATATGGACCTGACACCTTCATTGTTACATTGTATCTGAGTGCAGC
This sequence comes from Ranitomeya imitator, assembly GCF_032444005.1. Lineage (NCBI taxonomy): Eukaryota > Metazoa > Chordata > Amphibia > Anura > Dendrobatidae > Ranitomeya > Ranitomeya imitator. The sequence continues at coordinate 840,708,088 of NC_091284.1, read as the reverse complement.
AGCAGTATACGGACCTGACGCCTTCATTGTTACATTGTATCTGAGTGGAGCAGCAGTATACGGACCTGACACCTTCATTGTTACATTGTATCTGAGCACAGCAGCAGTATATGGACCTGACACCTTCATTGTTACATTGTATCTGAGCTCAGCAGCAGTATACAGACCTGACACCTTCATTGTTACATTGTATCTGAGTGCAGCAGCAGTATACGGAACTGACGCCTTCATTGTTACATTGTATCTGAGTGCAGCAGCAGTATATGGACCTGACACCTTCATTGTTACATTGTATCTGAGTGCAGCAGCAGTATATGGACCTGACACCTTCATTGTTACATTGTATCTGAGTGCAGCAGCAGTATACAGACCTGACACCTTCATTGTTACATTGTATCTGAGTGCAGCAGCAGTATACGGACCTGACACCTTCATTGTTACATTGTATCTGAGTGCAGCAGCAGTATACAGACCTGACACCTTCATTGTTACATTGTATCTGAGCGCAGCAGCAGTATACGGACCTGACGCCTTCATTGTTACATTGTATCTGAGTGCAGCAGCAGTATACGGACCTGACGCCTTCATTGTTACATTGTATCTGAGTGCAGCAGCAGTATACGGACCTGACGCCTTCATTGTTACATTGTATCTGAGTGCAGCAGCAGTATACGGACCTGACACCTTCATTGTTACATTGTATCTGAGTGCAGCAGCAGTATACAGACCTGACACCTTCATTGTTACATTGTATCTGAGTGCAGCAGCAGTATACGGACCTGACGCCTTCATTGTTACATTGTATCTGAGTGCAGCAGCAGTATACAGACCTGACACCTTCATTGTTACATTGTATCTGAGCGCAGCAGCAGTATACAGACCTGACACCTTCATTGTTACATTGTATCTGAGTGCAGCAGCAGTATACGGACCTGACACCTTCATTGTTACATTGTATCTGAGTGCAGCAGCAGTATACGGACCTGACACCTTCATTGTTACATTGTATCTGAGTGCAGCAGCAGTATACAGACCTGACACCTTCATTGTTACATTGTATCTGAGTGCAGCAGCAGTATACAGACCTGACACCTTCATTGTTACATTGTATCTGAGCGCAGCAGCAGTATACGGACCTGACACCTTCATTGTTACATTGTATCTGAGTGGAGCAGCAGTATACGGACCTGACACCTTCATTGTTACATTGTATCTGAGTGGAGCAGCAGTATAAGGACCTGACACCTTCATTGTTACATTGTATCTGAGTGGAGCAGCAGTATACGGACCTGACGCCTTCATTGTTACATTGTATCTGAGCACAGCAGCAGTATACGGACCTGACGCCTTCATTGTTACATTGTATCTGAGTGCAGCAGCAGTATAAGGACCTGACACCTTCATTGTTACATTGTATCTGAGTGGAGCAGCAGTATACGGACCTGACGCCTTCATTGTTACATTGTATCTGAGTGCAGCAGCAGTATACGGACCTGACGCCTTCATTGTTACATTGTATCTGAGTGCAGCAGCAGTATACGGACCTGACGCCTTCATTGTTACATTGTATCTGAGTGCAGCAGCAGTATACGGACCTGACACCTTCATTGTTACATTGTATCTGAGTGCAGCAGCAGTATACAGACCTGACACCTTCATTGTTACATTGTATCTGAGTGCAGCAGCAGTATACGGACCTGACGCCTTCATTGTTACATTGTATCTGAGTGCAGCAGCAGTATACAGACCTGACACCTTCATTGTTACATTGTATCTGAGCGCAGCAGCAGTATACAGACCTGACACCTTCATTGTTACATTGTATCTGAGTGCAGCAGCAGTATACGGACCTGACACCTTCATTGTTACATTGTATCTGAGTGCAGCAGCAGTATACAGACCTGACACCTTCATTGTTACATTGTATCTGAGCGCAGCAGCAGTATACAGACCTGACGCCTTCATTGTTACATTGTATCTGAGTGCAGCAGCAGTATACGGACCTGACGCCTTCATTGTTACATTGTATCTGAGTGCAGCAGCAGTATACGGACCTGACACCTTCATTGTTACATTGTATCTGAGTGCAGCAGCAGTATACGGACCTGACACCTTCATTGTTACATTGTATCTGAGTGCAGCAGCAGTATACGGACCTGACACCTTCATTGTTACATTGTATCTGAGCTCAGCAGCAGTATACGGACCTGACGCCTTCATTGTTACATTGTATCTGAGTGCAGCAGCAGTATACGGACCTGACACCTTCATTGTTACATTGTATCTGAGCGCAGCAGCAGTATACAGACCTGACACCTTCATTGTTACATTGTATCTGAGCGCAGCAGCAGTATATGGACCTGACACCTTCATTGTTACATTGTATCTGAGTGCAGCAGCAGTATACAGACCTGACACCTTCATTGTTACATTGTATCTGAGCTCAGCAGCAGTATACGGACCTGACACCTTCATTGTTACATTGTATCTGAGTGCAGCAGCAGTATACAGACCTGACACCTTCATTGTTACATTGTATCTGAGTGCAGCAGCAGTATACGGACCTGACACCTTCATTGTTACATTGTATCTGAGTGCAGCAGCAGTATACGGACCTGACGCCTTCATTGTTACATTGTATCTGAGCGCAGCAGCAGTATACGGACCTGACGCCTTCATTGTTACATTGTATCTGAGTGCAGCAGCAGTATACAGACCTGACACCTTCATTGTTACATTGTATCTGAGCGCAGCAGCAGTATACAGACCTGACACCTTCATTGTTACATTGTATCTGAGTGCAGCAGCAGTATACGGACCTGACGCCTTCATTGTTACATTGTATCTGAGTGCAGCAGCAGTATACGGACCTGACACCTTCATTGTTACATTGTATCTGAGTGCAGCAGCAGTATACAGACCTGACGCCTTCATTGTTACATTGTATCTGAGTGGAGCAGCAGTATACGGACCTGACGCCTTCATTGTTACATTGTATCTGAGTGCAGCAGCAGTATACGGACCTGACGCCTTCATTGTTACATTGTATCTGAGTGCAGCAGCAGTATACGGACCTGACACCTTCATTGTTACATTGTATCTGAGTGGAGCAGCAGTATACAGACCTGACACCTTCATTGTTACATTGTATCTGAGTGCAGCAGCAGTATACGGACCTGACGCCTTCATTGTTACATTGTATCTGAGCGCAGCAGCAGTATACGGACCTGACGCCTTCATTGTTACATTGTATCTGAGTGCAGCAGCAGTATACAGACCTGACGCCTTCATTGTTACATTGTATCTGAGTGCAGCAGCAGTATACGGACCTGACACCTTCATTGTTACATTGTATCTGAGTGCAGCAGCAGTATACGGACCTGACACCTTCATTGTTACATTGTATCTGAGTGCAGCAGCAGTATACGGACCTGACGCCTTCATTGTTACATTGTATCTGAGTGCAGCAGCAGTATACGGACCTGACGCCTTCATTGTTACATTGTATCTGAGTGCAGCAGCAGTATACAGACCTGACGCCTTCATTGTTACATTGTATCTGAGCGCAGCAGCAGTATACAGACCTGACACCTTCATTGTTACATTGTATCTGAGCGCAGCAGCAGTATATGGACCTGACACCTTCATTGTTACATTGTATCTGAGTGCAGCAGCAGTATACAGACCTGACACCTTCATTGTTACATTGTATCTGAGTGCAGCAGCAGTATACGGACCTGACACCTTCATTGTTACATTGTATCTGAGTGCAGCAGCAGTATATGGACCTGACACCTTCATTGTTACATTGTATCTGAGTGCAGCAGCAGTATACGGACCTGACGCCTTCATTGTTACATTGTATCTGAGTGCAGCAGCAGTATACAGACCTGACACCTTCATTGTTACATTGTATCTGAGTGCAGCAGCAGTATACGGACCTGACACCTTCATTGTTACATTGTATCTGAGTGCAGCAGCAGTATATGGACCTGACGCCTTCATTGTTACATTGTATCTGAGTGCAGCAGCAGTATACAGACCTGACACCTTCATTGTTACATTGTATCTGAGTGCAGCAGCAGTATACGGACCTGACGCCTTCATTGTTACATTGTATCTGAGTGCAGCAGCAGTATACGGACCTGACACCTTCATTGTTACATTGTATCTGAGTGCAGCAGCAGTATACGGACCTGACGCCTTCATTGTTACATTGTATCTGAGTGGAGCAGCAGTATACGGACCTGACACCTTCATTGTTACATTGTATCTGAGTGCAGCAGCAGTATACGGACCTGACGCCTTCATTGTTACATTGTATCTGAGTGCAGCAGCAGTATACGGACCTGACGCCTTCATTGTTACATTGTATCTGAGTGGAGCAGCAGTATACAGACCTGACGCCTTCATTGTTACATTGTATCTGAGCGCAGCAGCAGTATACGGACCTGACGCCTTCATTGTTACATTGTATCTGAGTGCAGCAGCAGTATACGGACCTGACGCCTTCATTGTTACATTGTATCTGAGTGGAGCAGCAGTATACAGACCTGACACCTTCATTGTTACATTGTATCTGAGTGCAGCAGCAGTATACGGACCTGACGCCTTCATTGTTACATTGTATCTGAGCGCAGCAGCAGTATACAGACCTGACGCCTTCATTGTTACATTGTATCTGAGTGCAGCAGCAGTATACGGACCTGACACCTTCATTGTTACATTGTATCTGAGTGCAGCAGCAGTATACGGACCTGACACCTTCATTGTTACATTGTATCTGAGTGCAGCAGCAGTATACGGACCTGACACCTTCATTGTTACATTGTATCTGAGCACAGCAGCAGTATACGGACCTGACGCCTTCATTGTTACATTGTATCTGAGTGCAGCAGCAGTATACGGACCTGACACCTTCATTGTTACATTGTATCTGAGCTCAGCAGCAGTATACGGACCTGACGCCTTCATTGTTACATTGTATCTGAGTGCAGCAGCAGTATACAGACCTGACGCCTTCATTGTTACATTGTATCTGAGTGCAGCAGCAGTATACGGACCTGACACCTTCATTGTTACATTGTATCTGAGCTCAGCAGCAGTATACAGACCTGACGCCTTCATTGTTACATTGTATCTGAGTGCAGCAGCAGTATACGGACCTGACGCCTTCATTGTTACATTGTATCTGAGTGCAGCAGCAGTATACGGACCTGACACCTTCATTGTTACATTGTATCTGAGTGCAGCAGCAGTATACGGACCTGACACCTTCATTGTTACATTGTATCTGAGTGCAGCAGCAGTATACGGACCTGACACCTTCATTGTTACATTGTATCTGAGCACAGCAGCAGTATACGGACCTGACGCCTTCATTGTTACATTGTATCTGAGTGCAGCAGCAGTATACGGACCTGACACCTTCATTGTTACATTGTATCTGAGCTCAGCAGCAGTATACGGACCTGACGCCTTCATTGTTACATTGTATCTGAGTGCAGCAGCAGTATACAGACCTGACGCCTTCATTGTTACATTGTATCTGAGTGCAGCAGCAGTATACGGACCTGACGCCTTCATTGTTACATTGTATCTGAGTGGAGCAGCAGTATACGGACCTGACACCTTCATTGTTACATTGTATCTGAGCACAGCAGCAGTATACGGACCTGACACCTTCATTGTTACATTGTATCTGAGTGCAGCAGCAGTATACGGACCTGACGCCTTCATTGTTACATTGTATCTGAGCGCAGCAGCAGTATACAGACCTGACACCTTCATTGTTACATTGTATCTGAGTGCAGCAGCAGTATACGGACCTGACGCCTTCATTGTTACATTGTATCTGAGCGCAGCAGCAGTATACAGACCTGACGCCTTCATTGTTACATTGTATCTGAGTGCAGCAGCAGTATACGGACCTGACACCTTCATTGTTACATTGTATCTGAGTGCAGCAGCAGTATACGGACCTGACACCTTCATTGTTACATTGTATCTGAGCACAGCAGCAGTATACGGACCTGACGCCTTCATTGTTACATTGTATCTGAGTGCAGCAGCAGTATACGGACCTGACACCTTCATTGTTACATTGTATCTGAGCTCAGCAGCAGTATACGGACCTGACGCCTTCATTGTTACATTGTATCTGAGTGCAGCAGCAGTATACAGACCTGACGCCTTCATTGTTACATTGTATCTGAGTGCAGCAGCAGTATACGGACCTGACACCTTCATTGTTACATTGTATCTGAGCTCAGCAGCAGTATACGGACCTGACGCCTTCATTGTTACATTGTATCTGAGTGCAGCAGCAGTATACGGACCTGACACCTTCATTGTTACATTGTATCTGAGTGCAGCAGCAGTATACGGACCTGACACCTTCATTGTTACATTGTATCTGAGTGCAGCAGCAGTATACGGACCTGACACCTTCATTGTTACATTGTATCTGAGCACAGCAGCAGTATACGGACCTGACGCCTTCATTGTTACATTGTATCTGAGTGCAGCAGCAGTATAAGGACCTGACGCCTTCATTGTTACATTGTATCTGAGCTCAGCAGCAGTATACGGAACTGACGCCTTCATTGTTACATTGTATCTGAGTGCAGCAGCAGTATACGGACCTGACGCCTTCATTGTTACATTGTATCTGAGTGCAGCAGCAGTATACAGACCTGACGCCTTCATTGTTACATTGTATCTGAGTGCAGCAGCAGTATACAGACCTGACACCTTCATTGTTACATTGTATCTGAGTGCAGCAGCAGTATAAGGACCTGACACCTTCATTGTTACATTGTATCTGAGCTCAGCAGCAGTATACGGAACTGACGCCTTCATTGTTACATTGTATCTGAGTGCAGCAGCAGTATACGGACCTGACGCCTTCATTGTTACATTGTATCTGAGTGCAGCAGCAGTATACAGACCTGACGCCTTCATTGTTACATTGTATCTGAGTGCAGCAGCAGTATACGGACCTGACGCCTTCATTGTTACATTGTATCTGAGTGCAGCAGCAGTATACGGACCTGACGCCTTCATTGTTACATTGTATCTGAGTGCAGCAGCAGTATACGGACCTGACGCCTTCATTGTTACATTGTATCTGAGTGCAGCAGCAGTATACGGACCTGACGCCTTCATTGTTACATTGTATCTGAGTGCAGCAGCAGTATACAGACCTGACACCTTCATTGTTACATTGTATCTGAGTGGAGCAGCAGTATACGGACCTGACACCTTCATTGTTACATTGTATCTGAGTGCAGCAGCAGTATACGGACCTGACACCTTCATTGTTACATTGTATCTGAGCGCAGCAGCAGTATACAGACCTGACGCCTTCATTGTTACATTGTATCTGAGTGCAGCAGCAGTATACGGACCTGACGCCTTCATTGTTACATTGTATCTGAGTGCAGCAGCAGTATACGGACCTGACACCTTCATTGTTACATTGTATCTGAGTGGAGCAGCAGTATACAGACCTGACACCTTCATTGTTACATTGTATCTGAGTGCAGCAGCAGTATACGGACCTGACACCTTCATTGTTACATTGTATCTGAGTGCAGCAGCAGTATACGGACCTGACACCTTCATTGTTACATTGTATCTGAGCTCAGCAGCAGTATACGGACCTGACACCTTCATTGTTACATTGTATCTGAGTGGAGCAGCAGTATACGGACCTGACACCTTCATTGTTACATTGTATCTGAGTGCAGCAGCAGTATACGGACCTGACACCTTCATTGTTACATTGTATCTGAGTGCAGCAGCAGTATACGGACCTGACACCTTCATTGTTACATTGTATCTGAGTGGAGCAGCAGTATACGGACCTGACACCTTCATTGTTACATTGTATCTGAGTGCAGCAGCAGTATACGGACCTGACGCCTTCATTGTTACATTGTATCTGAGCGCAGCAGCAGTATATAGACCTGACGCCTTCATTGTTACATTGTATCTGAGTGCAGCAGCAGTATACGGACCTGACACCTTCATTGTTACATTGTATCTGAGTGCAGCAGCAGTATACGGACCTGACACCTTCATTGTTACATTGTATCTGAGTGCAGCAGCAGTATACGGACCTGACGCCTTCATTGTTACATTGTATCTGAGTGCAGCAGCAGTATACAGACCTGACACCTTCATTGTTACATTGTATCTGAGTGCAGCAGCAGTATACAGACCTGACGCCTTCATTGTTACATTGTATCTGAGTGCAGCAGCAGTATACGGACCTGACGCCTTCATTGTTACATTGTATCTGAGTGCAGCAGCAGTATACGGACCTGACGCCTTCATTGTTACATTGTATCTGAGTGCAGCAGCAGTATACGGACCTGACGCCTTCATTGTTACATTGTATCTGAGTGCAGCAGCAGTATACAGACCTGACGCCTTCATTGTTACATTGTATCTGAGTGCAGCAGCAGTATACGGACCTGACGCCTTCATTGTTACATTGTATCTGAGTGCAGCAGCAGTATACGGACCTGACACCTTCATTGTTACATTGTATCTGAGCTCAGCAGCAGTATACGGACCTGACACCTTCATTGTTACATTGTATCTGAGTGCAGCAGCAGTATACGGACCTGACGCCTTCATTGTTACATTGTATCTGAGTGCAGCAGCAGTATACAGACCTGACGCCTTCATTGTTACATTGTATCTGAGTGCAGCAGCAGTATACGGACCTGACGCCTTCATTGTTACATTGTATCTGAGTGCAGCAGCAGTATACGGACCTGACACCTTCATTGTTACATTGTATCTGAGTGCAGCAGCAGTATACAGACCTGACACCTTCATTGTTACATTGTATCTGAGTGCAGCAGCAGTATACGGACCTGACGCCTTCATTGTTACATTGTATCTGAGTGCAGCAGCAGTATAAGGACCTGACGCCTTCATTGTTACATTGTATCTGAGCGCAGCAGCAGTATACGGACCTGACGCCTTCATTGTTACATTGTATCTGAGTGGAGCAGCAGTATAAGGACCTGACGCCTTCATTGTTACATTGTATCTGAGCACAGCAGCAGTATATGGACCTGACACCTTCATTGTTACATTGTATCTGAGCACAGCAGCAGTATACAGACCTGACACCTTCATTGTTACATTGTATCTGAGCACAGCAGCAGTATACAGACCTGACACCTTCATTGTTACATTGTATCTGAGCACAGCAGCAGTATATGGACCTGACGCCTTCATTGTTACATTGTATCTGAGTGCAGCAGCAGTATACAGACCTGACACCTTCATTGTTACATTGTATCTGAGTGCAGCAGCAGTATACGGACCTGACACCTTCATTGTTACATTGTATCTGAGCACAGCAGCAGTATACGGACCTGACGCCTTCATTGTTACATTGTATCTGAGTGCAGCAGCAGTATAAGGACCTGACGCCTTCATTGTTACATTGTATCTGAGCGCAGCAGCAGTATACGGACCTGACGCCTTCATTGTTACATTGTATCTGAGTGGAGCAGCAGTATAAGGACCTGACGCCTTCATTGTTACATTGTATCTGAGCACAGCAGCAGTATATGGACCTGACACCTTCATTGTTACATTGTATCTGAGCACAGCAGCAGTATACAGACCTGACACCTTCATTGTTACATTGTATCTGAGCACAGCAGCAGTATACAGACCTGACACCTTCATTGTTACATTGTATCTGAGCACAGCAGCAGTATATGGACCTGACGCCTTCATTGTTACATTGTATCTGAGTGCAGCAGCAGTATACGGACCTGACACCTTCATTGTTACATTGTATCTGAGTGCAGCAGCAGTATACAGACCTGACACCTTCATTGTTACATTGTATCTGAGTGCAGCAGCAGTATACGGACCTGACGCCTTCATTGTTACATTGTATCTGAGTGGAGCAGCAGTATACAGACCTGACGCCTTCATTGTTACATTGTATCTGAGTGCAGCAGCAGTATACGGACCTGACGCCTTCATTGTTACATTGTATCTGAGTGCAGCAGCAGTATACAGACCTGACGCCTTCATTGTTACATTGTATCTGAGTGGAGCAGCAGTATACGGACCTGACACCTTCATTGTTACATTGTATCTGAGTGCAGCAGCAGTATACGGACCTGACACCTTCATTGTTACATTGTATCTGAGCTCAGCAGCAGTATACAGACCTGACGCCTTCATTGTTACATTGTATCTGAGTGGAGCAGCAGTATATGGACCTGACACCTTCATTGTTACATTGTATCTGAGTGCAGCAGCAGTATACGGACCTGACACCTTCATTGTTACATTGTATCTGAGCTCAGCAGCAGTATACAGACCTGACACCTTCATTGTTACATTGTATCTGAGTGCAGCAGCAGTATACGGACCTGACGCCTTCATTGTTACATTGTATCTGAGTGCAGCAGCAGTATATGGACCTGACACCTTCATTGTTACATTGTATCTGAGTGCAGCAGCAGTATATGGACCTGACACCTTCATTGTTACATTGTATCTGAGTGCAGCAGCAGTATACGGACCTGACACCTTCATTGTTACATTGTATCTGAGCTCAGCAGCAGTATACGGACCTGACGCCTTCATTGTTACATTGTATCTGAGTGCAGCAGCAGTATACAGACCTGACACCTTCATTGTTACATTGTATCTGAGCTCAGCAGCAGTATACAGACCTGACACCTTCATTGTTACATTGTATCTGAGCTCAGCAGCAGTATACGGACCTGACACCTTCATTGTTACATTGTATCTGAGCTCAGCAGCAGTATACGGACCTGACACCTTCATTGTTACATTGTATCTGAGCTCAGCAGCAGTATACAGACCTGACACCTTCATTGTTACATTGTATCTGAGTGCAGCAGCAGTATACGGACCTGACGCCTTCATTGTTACATTGTATCTGAGTGCAGCAGCAGTATACGGACCTGACACCTTCATTGTTACATTGTATCTGAGTGCAGCAGCAGTATACGGACCTGACACCTTCATTGTTACATTGTATCTGAGTGCAGCAGCAGTATACGGACCTGACACCTTCATTGTTACATTGTATCTGAGCTCAGCAGCAGTATACAGACCTGACACCTTCATTGTTACATTGTATCTGAGTGCAGCAGCAGTATACGGACCTGACGCCTTCATTGTTACATTGTATCTGAGTGCAGCAGCAGTATACAGACCTGACACCTTCATTGTTACATTGTATCTGAGTGCAGCAGCAGTATACGGACCTGACACCTTCATTGTTACATTGTATCTGAGCTCAGCAGCAGTATACGGACCTGACGCCTTCATTGTTACATTGTATCTGAGCTCAGCAGCAGTATATGGACCTGACGCCTTCATTGTTACATTGTATCTGAGTGCAGCAGCAGTATACAGACCTGACGCCTTCATTGTTACATTGTATCTGAGTGCAGCAGCAGTATACGGACCTGACACCTTCATTGTTACATTGTATCTGAGTGCAGCAGCAGTATACGGACCTGACACCTTCATTGTTACATTGTATCTGAGCTCAGCAGCAGTATACAGACCTGACACCTTCATTGTTACATTGTATCTGAGTGCAGCAGCAGTATACGGACCTGACGCCTTCATTGTTACATTGTATCTGAGTGCAGCAGCAGTATACGGACCTGACACCTTCATTGTTACATTGTATCTGAGCTCAGCAGCAGTATACAGACCTGACACCTTCATTGTTACATTGTATCTGAGTGCAGCAGCAGTATACGGACCTGACGCCTTCATTGTTACATTGTATCTGAGTGCAGCAGCAGTATACGGACCTGACGCCTTCATTGTTACATTGTATCTGAGTGCAGCAGCAGTATACGGACCTGACACCTTCATTGTTACATTGTATCTGAGTGCAGCAGCAGTATACGGACCTGACACCTTCATTGTTACATTGTATCTGAGCTCAGCAGCAGTATACAGACCTGACACCTTCATTGTTACATTGTATCTGAGTGCAGCAGCAGTATACGGACCTGACACCTTCATTGTTACATTGTATCTGAGTGCAGCAGCAGTATACAGACCTGACACCTTCATTGTTACATTGTATCTGAGTGCAGCAGCAGTATACAGACCTGACACCTTCATTGTTACATTGTATCTGAGTGCAGCAGCAGTATACGGACCTGACGCCTTCATTGTTACATTGTATCTGAGTGCAGCAGCAGTATACAGACCTGACACCTTCATTGTTACATTGTATCTGAGTGCAGCAGCAGTATACAGACCTGACACCTTCATTGTTACATTGTATCTGAGTGCAGCAGCAGTATACAGACCTGACACCTTCATTGTTACATTGTATCTGAGCTCAGCAGCAGTATACGGACCTGACGCCTTCATTGTTACATTGTATCTGAGCACAGCAGCAGTATACGGACCTGACGCCTTCATTGTTACATTGTATCTGAGTGCAGCAGCAGTATACGGACCTGACGCCTTCATTGTTACATTGTATCTGAGTGCAGCAGCAGTATACAGACCTGACACCTTCATTGTTACATTGTATCTGAGTGCAGCAGCAGTATACAGACCTGACACCTTCATTGTTACATTGTATCTGAGTGCAGCAGCAGTATACGGACCTGACACCTTCATTGTTACATTGTATCTGAGCTCAGCAGCAGTATACGGACCTGACGCCTTCATTGTTACATTGTATCTGAGCACAGCAGCAGTATACAGACCTGACACCTTCATTGTTACATTGTATCTGAGTGCAGCAGCAGTATACAGACCTGACACCTTCATTGTTACATTGTATCTGAGCTCAGCAGCAGTATACGGACCTGACGCCTTCATTGTTACATTGTATCTGAGTGCAGCAGCAGTATACAGACCTGACACCTTCATTGTTACATTGTATCTGAGTGCAGCAGCAGTATACAGACCTGACACCTTCATTGTTACATTGTATCTGAGCTCAGCAGCAGTATACGGACCTGACGCCTTCATTGTTACATTGTATCTGAGCACAGCAGCAGTATACAGACCTGACACCTTCATTGTTACATTGTATCTGAGTGCAGCAGCAGTATACGGACCTGACACCTTCATTGTTACATTGTATCTGAGTGCAGCAGCAGTATACGGACCTGACACCTTCATTGTTACATTGTATCTGAGTGCAGCAGCAGTATACGGACCTGACACCTTCATTGTTACATTGTATCTGAGTGCAGCAGCAGTATACAGACCTGACGCCTTCATTGTTACATTGTATCTGAGTGGAGCAGCAGTATACGGACCTGACACCTTCATTGTTACATTGTATCTGAGTGGAGCAGCAGTATACGGACCTGACACCTTCATTGTTACATTGTATCTGAGTGCAGCAGCAGTATACAGACCTGACGCCTTCATTGTTACATTGTATCTGAGTGGAGCAGCAGTATACGGACCTGACACCTTCATTGTTACATTGTATCTGAGCACAGCAGAAGTATATGGACCTGACGCCTTCATTGTTACATTGTATCTGAGCTCAGCAGCAGTATACGGACCTGACACCTTCATTGTTACATTGTATCTGAGCACAGCAGCAGTATACAGACCTGACACCTTCATTGTTACATTGTATCTGAGTGCAGCAGCAGTATACGGAACTGACGCCTTCATTGTTACATTGTATCTGAGTGCAGCAGCAGTATACGGACCTGACGCCTTCATTGTTACATTGTATCTGAGTGCAGCAGCAGTATACGGACCTGACACCTTCATTGTTACATTGTATCTGAGCTCAGCAGCAGTATACGGACCTGACGCCTTCATTGTTACATTGTATCTGAGTGCAGCAGCAGTATATGGACCTGACACCTTCATTGTTACATTGTATCTGAGTGGAGCAGCAGTATACGGACCTGACACCTTCATTGTTACATTGTATCTGAGTGGAGCAGCAGTATACGGACCTGACACCTTCATTGTTACATTGTATCTGAGTGCAGCAGCAGTATACAGACCTGACGCCTTCATTGTTACATTGTATCTGAGTGCAGTAGCAGTATACGGACCTGACACCTTCATTGTTACATTGTATCTGAGTGCAGCAGCAGTATACGGACCTGACGCCTTCATTGTTACATTGTATCTGAGTGGAGCAGCAGTATACGGACCTGACGCCTTCATTGTTACATTGTATCTGAGCTCAGCAGCAGTATACGGACCTGACGCCTTCATTGTTACATTGTATCTGAGCTCAGCAGCAGTATACGGACCTGACGCCTTCATTGTTACATTGTATCTGAGTGCAGCAGCAGTATACGGACCTGACGCCTTCATTGTTACATTGTATCTGAGTGGAGCAGCAGTATACGGACCTGACGCCTTCATTGTTACATTGTATCTGAGCTCAGCAGCAGTATACAGACCTGACACCTTCATTGATACATTGTATCTGAGTGGAGCAGCAGTATACGGACCTGACGCCTTCATTGTTACATTGTATCTGAGTGCAGCAGCAGTATACGGACCTGACGCCTTCATTGTTACATTGTATCTGAGTGCAGCAGCAGTATACGGACCTGACGCCTTCATTGTTACATTGTATCTGAGCTCAGCAGCAGTATACGGACCTGACGCCTTCATTGTTACATTGTATCTGAGTGCAGCAGCAGTATACGGACCTGACGCCTTCATTGTTACATTGTATCTGAGTGCAGTAGCAGTATACGGACCTGACACCTTCATTGTTACATTGTATCTGAGCACAGCAGCAGTATACGGACCTGACGCCTTCATTGTTACATTGTATCTGAGTGCAGCAGCAGTATACGGAACTGACACCTTCATTGTTACATTGTATCTGAGTGCAGCAGCAGTATACGGACCTGACGCCTTCATTGTTACATTGTATCTGAGTGCAGTAGCAGTATACGGACCTGACACCTTCATTGTTACATTGTATCTGAGCACAGCAGCAGTATACGGACCTGACGCCTTCATTGTTACATTGTATCTGAGTGCAGCAGCAGTATACGGACCTGACACCTTCATTGTTACATTGTATCTGAGCACAGCAGCAGTATACGGACCTGACGCCTTCATTGTTACATTGTATCTGAGCTCAGCAGCAGTATACGGACCTGACGCCTTCATTGTTACATTGTATCTGAGTGCAGCAGCAGTATACGGACCTGACACCTTCATTGTTACATTGTATCTGAGTGCAGCAGCAGTATACGGACCTGACGCCTTCATTGTTACATTGTATCTGAGCTCAGCAGCAGTATACGGACCTGACGCCTTCATTGTTACATTGTATCTGAGTGCAGCAGCAGTATACGGACCTGACACCTTCATTGTTACATTGTATCTGAGTGCAGCAGCAGTATACGGACCTGACGCCTTCATTGTTACATTGTATCTGAGCTCAGCAGCAGTATACGGACCTGACGCCTTCATTGTTACATTGTATCTGAGTGCAGCAGCAGTATACGGACCTGACGCCTTCATTGTTACATTGTATCTGAGCTCAGCAGCAGTATACGGACCTGACACCTTCATTGTTACATTGTATCTGAGCACAGCAGCAGTATACAGACCTGACACCTTCATTGTTACATTGTATCTGAGTGCAGCAGCAGTATATGGACCTGACACCTTCATTGTTACATTGTATCTGAGTGGAGCAGCAGTATACGGACCTGACACCTTCATTGTTACATTGTATCTGAGTGCAGCAGCAGTATACGGAACTGACGCCTTCATTGTTACATTGTATCTGAGTGCAGCAGCAGTATATGGACCTGACACCTTCATTGTTACATTGTATCTGAGTGGAGCAGCAGTATACGGACCTGACACCTTCATTGTTACATTGTATCTGAGTGGAGCAGCAGTATACGGACCTGACACCTTCATTGTTACATTGTATCTGAGTGCAGCAGCAGTATACGGACCTGACACCTTCATTGTTACATTGTATCTGAGTGGAGCAGCAGTATACGGACCTGACACCTTCATTGTTACATTGTATCTGAGTGGAGCAGCAGTATACGGACCTGACACCTTCATTGTTACATTGTATCTGAGTGCAGCAGCAGTATACGGACCTGACACCTTCATTGTTACATTGTATCTGAGCTCAGCAGCAGTATATGGACCTGACGCCTTCATTGTTACATTGTATCTGAGCTCAGCAGCAGTATACGGACCTGACACCTTCATTGTTACATTGTATCTGAGCACAGCAGCAGTATACGGACCTGACACCTTCATTGTTACATTGTATCTGAGCACAGCAGCAGTATACGGACCTGACACCTTCATTGTTACATTGTATCTGAGCACAGCAGCAGTATACGGACCTGACACCTTCATTGTTACATTGTATCTGAGCTCAGCAGCAGTATACAGACCTGACGCCTTCATTGTTACATTGTATCTGAGTGCAGCAGCAGTATACGGACCTGACGCCTTCATTGTTACATTGTATCTGAGCACAGCAGCAGTATACGGACCTGACACCTTCATTGTTACATTGTATCTGAGCGCAGCAGCAGTATATGGACCTGACACCTTCATTGTTACATTGTATCTGAGCTCAGCAGCAGTATACGGACCTGACACCTTCATTGTTACATTGTATCTGAGTGCAGCAGCAGTATACGGACCTGACACCTTCATTGTTACATTGTATCTGAGCACAGCAGCAGTATACAGACCTGACGCCTTCATTGTTACATTGTATCTGAGTGCAGCAGCAGTATACGGACCTGACGCCTTCATTGTTACATTGTATCTGAGTGCAGCAGCAGTATACGGACCTGACACCTTCATTGTTACATTGTATCTGAGTGCAGCAGCAGTATACGGACCTGACACCTTCATTGTTACATTGTATCTGAGCTCAGCAGCAGTATACAGACCTGACACCTTCATTGTTACATTGTATCTGAGCGCAGCAGCAGTATATGGACCTGACACCTTCATTGTTACATTGTATCTGAGCTCAGCAGCAGTATACGGACCTGACACCTTCATTGTTACATTGTATCTGAGTGCAGCAGCAGTATACAGACCTGACACCTTCATTGTTACATTGTATCTGAGCACAGCAGCAGTATACAGACCTGACACCTTCATTGTTACATTGTATCTGAGCGCAGCAGCAGTATATGGACCTGACGCCTTCATTGTTACATTGTATCTGAGCTCAGCAGCAGTATACGGACCTGACACCTTCATTGTTACATTGTATCTGAGTGCTGCAGCAGTATACGGACCTGACACCTTCATTGTTACATTGTATCTGAGCACAGCAGCAGTATACAGACCTGACGCCTTCATTGTTACATTGTATCTGAGTGCAGCAGCAGTATACGGACCTGACGCCTTCATTGTTACATTGTATCTGAGTGCAGCAGCAGTATACGGACCTGACACCTTCATTGTTACATTGTATCTGAGTGCAGCAGCAGTATACGGACCTGACACCTTCATTGTTACATTGTATCTGAGCTCAGCAGCAGTATACGGACCTGACACCTTCATTGTTACATTGTATCTGAGTGCAGCAGCAGTATACGGACCTGACACCTTCATTGTTACATTGTATCTGAGCACAGCAGCAGTATACAGACCTGACGCCTTCATTGTTACATTGTATCTGAGTGCAGCAGCAGTATACGGACCTGACGCCTTCATTGTTACATTGTATCTGAGTGCAGCAGCAGTATACGGACCTGACACCTTCATTGTTACATTGTATCTGAGTGCAGCAGCAGTATACGGACCTGACACCTTCATTGTTACATTGTATCTGAGCTCAGCAGCAGTATACGGACCTGACACCTTCATTGTTACATTGTATCTGAGCTCAGCAGCAGTATACGGACCTGACACCTTCATTGTTACATTGTATCTGAGTGGAGCAGCAGTATACGGACCTGACACCTTCATTGTTACATTGTATCTGAGCTCAGCAGCAGTATATGGACCTGACGCCTTCATTGTTACATTGTATCTGAGCTCAGCAGCAGTATACGGACCTGACGCCTTCATTGTTACATTGTATCTGAGTGCAGCAGCAGTATACGGACCTGACGCCTTCATTGTTACATTGTATCTGAGTGCAGCAGCAGTATACGGACCTGACACCTTCATTGTTACATTGTATCTGAGTGCAGCAGCAGTATACGGACCTGACACCTTCATTGTTACATTGTATCTGAGCTCAGCAGCAGTATACGGACCTGACACCTTCATTGTTACATTGTATCTGAGCGCAGCAGCAGTATACGGACCTGACACCTTCATTGTTACATTGTATCTGAGTGCAGCAGCAGTATACGGACCTGACGCCTTCATTGTTACATTGTATCTGAGCTCAGCAGCAGTATACGGACCTGACGCCTTCATTGTTACATTGTATCTGAGCTCAGCAGCAGTATACGGACCTGACACCTTCATTGTTACATTGTATCTGAGTGCAGCAGCAGTATAAGGACCTGACGCCTTCATTGTTACATTGTATCTGAGTGCAGCAGCAGTATACGGACCTGACACCTTCATTGTTACATTGTATCTGAGTGCAGCAGCAGTATAAGGACCTGACGCCTTCATTGTTACATTGTATCTGAGTGCAGCAGCAGTATACGGACCTGACACCTTCATTGTTACATTGTATCTGAGTGCAGCAGCAGTATACGGACCTGACACCTTCATTGTTACATTGTATCTGAGTGCAGCAGCAGTATACGGACCTGACACCTTCATTGTTACATTGTATCTGAGTGCAGCAGCAGTATACGGACCTGACACCTTCATTGTTACATTGTATCTGAGTGCAGCAGCAGTATAAGGACCTGACGCCTTCATTGTTACATTGTATCTGAGTGCAGCAGCAGTATACGGACCTGACACCTTCATTGTTACATTGTATCTGAGCTCAGCAGCAGTATACGGACCTGACACCTTCATTGTTACATTGTATCTGAGCTCAGCAGCAGTATACGGACCTGACACCTTCATTGTTACATTGTATCTGAGTGCAGCAGCAGTATAAGGACCTGACGCCTTCATTGTTACATTGTATCTGAGTGCAGCAGCAGTATAAGGACCTGACGCCTTCATTGTTACATTGTATCTGAGTGCAGCAGCAGTATACGGACCTGACACCTTCATTGTTACATTGTATCTGAGCTCAGCAGCAGTATACGGAACTGACGCCTTCATTGTTACATTGTATCTGAGTGCAGCAGCAGTATACGGAACTGACGCCTTCATTGTTACATTGTATCTGAGTGCAGCAGCAGTATACGGACCTGACACCTTCATTGTTACATTGTATCTGAGTGCAGCAGCAGTATACGGACCTGACGCCTTCATTGTTACATTGTATCTGAGCTCAGCAGCAGTATACGGACCTGACGCCTTCATTGTTACATTGTATCTGAGCTCAGCAGCAGTATATGGACCTGACGCCTTCATTGTTACATTGTATCTGAGCTCAGCAGCAGTATACAGACCTGACACCTTCATTGTTACATTGTATCTGAGTGGAGCAGCAGTATACGGAACTGACACCTTCATTGTTACATTGTATCTGAGTGGAGCAGCAGTATACGGAACTGACGCCTTCATTGTTACATTGTATCTGAGTGGAGCAGCAGTATACGGAACTGACGCCTTCATTGTTACATTGTATCTGAGTGCAGCAGCAGTATACGGACCTGACACCTTCATTGTTACATTGTATCTGAGTGCAGCAGCAGTATACGGACCTGACGCCTTCATTGTTACATTGTATCTGAGTGCAGCAGCAGTATATGGACCTGACGCCTTCATTGTTACATTGTATCTGAGTGCAGCAGCAGTATATGGACCTGACGCCTTCATTGTTACATTGTATCTGAGTGCAGCAGCAGTATACGGACCTGACGCCTTCATTGTTACATTGTATCTGAGCTCAGCAGCAGTATATGGACCTGACGCCTTCATTGTTACATTGTATCTGAGCGCAGCAGCAGTATACGGACCTGACACCTTCATTGTTACATTGTATCTGAGTGCAGCAGCAGTATACAGACCTGACACCTTCATTGTTACATTGTATCTGAGCACAGCAGCAGTATACGGACCTGACACCTTCATTGTTACATTGTATCTGAGCTCAGCAGCAGTATACGGACCTGACACCTTCATTGTTACATTGTATCTGAGTGCAGCAGCAGTATACGGACCTGACGCCTTCATTGTTACATTGTATCTGAGCGCAGCAGCAGTATACGGACCTGACGCCTTCATTGTTACATTGTATCTGAGCTCAGCAGCAGTATACAGACCTGACACCTTCATTGTTACATTGTATCTGAGTGGAGCAGCAGTATACAGACCTGACACCTTCATTGTTACATTGTATCTGAGTGCAGCAGCAGTATACGGACCTGACGCCTTCATTGTTACATTGTATCTGAGCTCAGCAGCAGTATACAGACCTGACACCTTCATTGTTACATTGTATCTGAGCTCAGCAGCAGTATACGGAACTGACACCTTCATTGTTACATTGTATCTGAGCTCAGCAGCAGTATACAGACCTGACACCTTCATTGTTACATTGTATCTGAGTGCAGCAGCAGTATACAGACCTGACGCCTTCATTGTTACATTGTATCTGAGTGCAGCAGCAGTATACGGACCTGACGCCTTCATTGTTACATTGTATCTGAGTGGAGCAGCAGTATACAGACCTGACGCCTTCATTGTTACATTGTATCTGAGTGCAGCAGCAGTATACGGACCTGACACCTTCATTGATACATTGTATCTGAGTGCAGCAGCAGTATACGGACCTGACGCCTTCATTGTTACATTGTATCTGAGTGCAGCAGCAGTATACGGACCTGACGCCTTCATTGTTACATTGTATCTGAGCACAGCAGCAGTATACAGACCTGACACCTTCATTGTTACATTGTATCTGAGTGCAGCAGCAGTATACGGACCTGACGCCTTCATTGTTACATTGTATCTGAGTGCAGCAGCAGTATACGGACCTGACACCTTCATTGTTACATTGTATCTGAGTGCAGCAGCAGTATACAGACCTGACACCTTCATTGTTACATTGTATCTGAGCACAGCAGCAGTATATGGACCTGACGCCTTCATTGTTACATTGTATCTGAGTGCAGCAGCAGTATACGGACCTGACACCTTCATTGTTACATTGTATCTGAGTGGAGCAGCAGTATACGGACCTGACACCTTCATTGTTACATTGTATCTGAGTGCAGCAGCAGTATACGGACCTGACACCTTCATTGTTACATTGTATCTGAGTGGAGCAGCAGTATACAGACCTGACGCCTTCATTGTTACATTGTATCTGAGTGCAGCAGCAGTATACGGACCTGACACCTTCATTGTTACATTGTATCTGAGTGCAGCAGCAGTATACGGAACTGACGCCTTCATTGTTACATTGTATCTGAGTGCAGCAGCAGTATACGGACCTGACACCTTCATTGTTACATTGTATCTGAGCTCAGCAGCAGTATATGGACCTGACACCTTCATTGTTACATTGTATCTGAGTGCAGCAGCAGTATATGGACCTGACACCTTCATTGTTACATTGTATCTGAGTGCAGCAGCAGTATATGGACCTGACACCTTCATTCTTACATTGTATCTGAGTGCAGCAGCAGTATACAGACCTGACACCTTCATTGTTACATTGTATCTGAGTGCAGCAGCAGTATACAGACCTGACACCTTCATTGTTACATTGTATCTGAGTGCAGCAGCAGTATACAGACCTGACACCTTCATTGTTACATTGTATCTGAGTGCAGCAGCAGTATACAGACCTGACGCCTTCATTGTTACATTGTATCTGAGTGCAGCAGCAGTATACGGACCTGACACCTTCATTGTTACATTGTATCTGAGTGGAGCAGCAGTATATGGACCTGACGCCTTCATTGTTACATTGTATCTGAGTGCAGCAGCAGTATACAGACCTGACACCTTCATTGTTACATTGTATCTGAGTGGAGCAGCAGTATACAGACCTGACGCCTTCATTGTTACATTGTATCTGAGTGCAGCAGCAGTATACGGACCTGACACCTTCATTGTTACATTGTATCTGAGTGCAGCAGCAGTATACGGACCTGACACCTTCATTGTTACATTGTATCTGAGTGGAGCAGCAGTATACGGACCTGACACCTTCATTGTTACATTGTATCTGAGTGGAGCAGCAGTATATGGACCTGACGCCTTCATTGTTACATTGTATCTGAGTGGAGCAGCAGTATACAGACCTGACACCTTCATTGTTACATTGTATCTGAGTGGAGCAGCAGTATACGGACCTGACACCTTCATTGTTACATTGTATCTGAGTGGAGCAGCAGTATATGGACCTGACGCCTTCATTGTTACATTGTATCTGAGTGCAGCAGCAGTATACAGACCTGACACCTTCATTGTTACATTGTATCTGAGTGCAGCAGCAGTATACGGACCTGACACCTTCATTGTTACATTGTATCTGAGTGGAGCAGCAGTATACGGACCTGACACCTTCATTGTTACATTGTATCTGAGTGCAGCAGCAGTATACGGACCTGACACCTTCATTGTTACATTGTATCTGAGCACAGCAGCAGTATACGGACCTGACACCTTCATTGTTACATTGTATCTGAGTGGAGCAGCAGTATATGGACCTGACGCCTTCATTGTTACATTGTATCTGAGTGCAGCAGCAGTATACAGACCTGACGCCTTCATTGTTACATTGTATCTGAGTGCAGCAGCAGTATACGGACCTGACACCTTCATTGTTACATTGTATCTGAGTGCAGCAGCAGTATACGGACCTGACGCCTTCATTGTTACATTGTATCAGAGTGCAGCAGCAGTATACGGACCTGACACCTTCATTGTTACATTGTATCTGAGTGGAGCAGCAGTATACAGACCTGACGCCTTCATTGTTACATTGTATCTGAGTGCAGCAGCAGTATACGGACCTGACACCTTCATTGTTACATTGTATCTGAGTGCAGCAGCAGTATACGGAACTGACGCCTTCATTGTTACATTGTATCTGAGTGCAGCAGCAGTATACGGACCTGACACCTTCATTGTTACATTGTATCTGAGCTCAGCAGCAGTATATGGACCTGACACCTTCATTGTTACATTGTATCTGAGTGCAGCAGCAGTATACGGACCTGACACCTTCATTGTTACATTGTATCTGAGTGCAGCAGCAGTATACGGACCTGACGCCTTCATTGTTACATTGTATCTGAGCTCAGCAGCAGTATACGGAACTGACACCTTCATTGTTACATTGTATCTGAGCTCAGCAGCAGTATACGGAACTGACGCCTTCATTGTTACATTGTATCTGAGTGCAGCAGCAGTATACGGACCTGACACCTTCATTGTTACATTGTATCTGAGTGCAGCAGCAGTATACGGACCTGACACCTTCATTGTTACATTGTATCTGAGCTCAGCAGCAGTATACGGAACTGACACCTTCATTGTTACATTGTATCTGAGTGCAGCAGCAGTATACGGACCTGACGCCTTCATTGTTACATTGTATCTGAGTGCAGCAGCAGTATACGGACCTGACACCTTCATTGTTACATTGTATCTGAGTGGAGCAGCAGTATACGGACCTGACGCCTTCATTGTTACATTGTATCTGAGTGCAGCAGCAGTATACAGACCTGACACCTTCATTGTTACATTGTATCTGAGCTCAGCAGCAGTATACGGACCTGACACCTTCATTGTTACATTGTATCTGAGTGCAGCAGCAGTATACAGACCTGACACCTTCATTGTTACATTGTATCTGAGTGCAGCAGCAGTATACGGACCTGACACCTTCATTGTTACATTGTATCTGAGTGCAGCAGCAGTATATGGACCTGACGCCTTCATTGTTACATTGTATCTGAGCTCAGCAGCAGTATACAGACCTGACACCTTCATTGTTACATTGTATCTGAGTGCAGCAGCAGTATACAGACCTGACACCTTCATTGTTACATTGTATCTGAGCACAGCAGCAGTATACAGACCTGACACCTTCATTGTTACATTGTATCTGAGTGCAGCAGCAGTATACAGACCTGACACCTTCATTGTTACATTGTATCTGAGCACAGCAGCAGTATACGGACCTGACACCTTCATTGTTACATTGTATCTGAGTGCAGCAGCAGTATACAGACCTGACACCTTCATTGTTACATTGTATCTGAGCACAGCAGCAGTATACAGACCTGACACCTTCATTGTTACATTGTATCTGAGTGCAGCAGCAGTATACGGACCTGACACCTTCATTGTTACATTGTATCTGAGTGCAGCAGCAGTATATGGACCTGACACCTTCATTGTTACATTGTATCTGAGTGCAGCAGCAGTATATGGACCTGACGCCTTCATTGTTACATTGTATCTGAGCTCAGCAGCAGTATACAGACCTGACACCTTCATTGTTACATTGTATCTGAGTGCAGCAGCAGTATACAGACCTGACACCTTCATTGTTACATTGTATCTGAGCACAGCAGCAGTATACAGACCTGACACCTTCATTGTTACATTGTATCTGAGTGCAGCAGCAGTATATGGACCTGACACCTTCATTGTTACATTGTATCTGAGTGCAGCAGCAGTATACAGACCTGACACCTTCATTGTTACATTGTATCTGAGTGCAGCAGCAGTATACGGACCTGACACCTTCATTGTTACATTGTATCTGAGTGCAGCAGCAGTATATGGACCTGACACCTTCATTGTTACATTGTATCTGAGTGCAGCAGCAGTATACGGACCTGACACCTTCATTGATACATTGTATCTGAGCTCAGCAGCAGTATACGGACCTGACACCTTCATTGTTACATTGTATCTGAGCGCAGCAGCAGTATACGGAACTGACGCCTTCATTGTTACATTGTATCTGAGTGCAGCAGCAGTATACGGACCTGACGCCTTCATTGTTACATTGTATCTGAGTGCAGCAGCAGTATACAGACCTGACACCTTCATTGTTACATTGTATCTGAGTGCAGCAGCAGTATACGGACCTGACACCTTCATTGTTACATTGTATCTGAGTGCAGCAGCAGTATACGGACCTGACACCTTCATTGTTACATTGTATCTGAGTGCAGCAGCAGTATACGGACCTGACACCTTCATTGTTACATTGTATCTGAGTGCAGCAGCAGTATATGGACGTGACACCTTCATTGTTACATTGTATCTGAGTGCAGCAGCAGTATACGGACCTGACACCTTCATTGTTACATTGTATCTGAGCACAGCAGCAGTATACGGACCTGACACCTTCATTGTTACATTGTATCTGAGCACAGCAGCAGTATACAGACCTGACACCTTCATTGTTACATTGTATCTGAGTGCAGCAGCAGTATACGGAACTGACGCCTTCATTGTTACATTGTATCTGAGTGCAGCAGCAGTATACGGACCTGACGCCTTCATTGTTACATTGTATCTGAGTGCAGCAGCAGTATACGGACCTGACACCTTCATTGTTACATTGTATCTGAGCACAGCAGCAGTATACAGACCTGACACCTTCATTGTTACATTGTATCTGAGTGCAGCAGCAGTATACGGACCTGACACCTTCATTGTTACATTGTATCTGAGTGCAGCAGCAGTATACAGACCTGACACCTTCATTGTTACATTGTATCTGAGTGCAGCAGCAGTATACGGACCTGACACCTTCATTGTTACATTGTATCTGAGCACAGCAGCAGTATACAGACCTGACACCTTCATTGTTACATTGTATCTGAGTGCAGCAGCAGTATACAGACCTGACACCTTCATTGTTACATTGTATCTGAGTGCAGCAGCAGTATATGGACCTGACACCTTCATTGTTACATTGTATCTGAGTGGAGCAGCAGTATACGGACCTGACACCTTCATTGTTACATTGTATCTGAGTGCAGCAGCAGTATACGGACCTGACACCTTCATTGTTACATTGTATCTGAGCTCAGCAGCAGTATACGGACCTGACACCTTCATTGTTACATTGTATCTGAGTGGAGCAGCAGTATACGGACCTGACACCTTCATTGTTACATTGTATCTGAGTGCAGCAGCAGTATACGGACCTGACACCTTCATTGATACATTGTATCTGAGCTCAGCAGCAGTATACGGACCTGACACCTTCATTGTTACATTGTATCTGAGCGCAGCAGCAGTATACAGACCTGACACCTTCATTGTTACATTGTATCTGAGCACAGCAGCAGTATATGGACCTGACGCCTTCATTGTTACATTGTATCTGAGCACAGCAGCAGTATACGGACCTGACACCTTCATTGTTACATTGTATCTGAGCGCAGCAGCAGTATACAGACCTGACGCCTTCATTGTTACATTGTATCTGAGTGCAGCAGCAGTATACAGACCTGACGCCTTCATTGTTACATTGTATCTGAGCTCAGCAGCAGTATACGGACCTGACGCCTTCATTGTTACATTGTATCTGAGCACAGCAGCAGTATACGGACCTGACACCTTCATTGTTACATTGTATCTGAGTGCAGCAGCAGTATATGGACCTGACACCTTCATTGTTACATTGTATCTGAGTGCAGCAGCAGTATACGGACCTGACACCTTCATTGTTACATTGTATCTGAGTGCAGCAGCAGTATACAGACCTGACACCTTCATTGATACATTGTATCTGAGCGCAGCAGCAGTATACAGACCTGACACCTTCATTGATACATTGTATCTGAGCGCAGCAGCAGTATACGGACCTGACACCTTCATTGTTACATTGTATCTGAGTGCAGCAGCAGTATACAGACCTGACACCTTCATTGATACATTGTATCTGAGCGCAGCAGCAGTATACGGACCTGACACCTTCATTGATACATTGTATCTGAGCGCAGCAGCAGTATATGGACCTGACACCTTCATTGTTACATTGTATCTGAGTGCAGCAGCAGTATACGGACCTGACACCTTCATTGATACATTGTATCTGAGCGCAGCAGCAGTATACAGACCTGACACCTTCATTGATACATTGTATCTGAGCGCAGCAGCAGTATACAGACCTGACACCTTCATTGATACATTGTATCTGAGCGCAGCAGCAGTATACAGACCTGACACCTTCATTGTTACATTGTATCTGAGTGCAGCAGCAGTATATGGACCTGACACCTTCATTGATACATTGTATCTGAGCGCAGCAGCTGTATACAGACCTGACACCTTCATTGTTACATTGTATCTGAGCTCAGCAGCAGTATACAGACCTGACACCTTCATTGATACATTGTATCTGAGCGCAGCAGCAGTATACGGACCTGACACCTTCATTGATACATTGTATCTGAGCGCAGCAGCAGTATACAGACCTGACACCTTCATTGATACATTGTATCTGAGCGCAGCAGCAGTATACAGACCTGACACCTTCATTGATACATTGTATCTGAGCGCAGCAGCAGTATACAGACCTGACACCTTCATTGTTACATTGTATCTGAGTGCAGCAGCAGTATATGGACCTGACACCTTCATTGTTACATTGTATCTGAGTGCAGCAGCAGTATACGGACCTGACACCTTCATTGTTACATTGTATCTGAGTGCAGCAGCAGTATATGGACCTGACACCTTCATTGTTACATTGTATCTGAGTGCAGCAGCAGTATACGGACCTGACGCCTTCATTGTTACATTGTATCTGAGCGCAGCAGCAGTATATGGACCTGACACCTTCATTGTTACATTGTATCTGAGTGCAGCAGCAGTATACGGACCTGACACCTTCATTGATACATTGTATCTGAGCGCAGCAGCAGTATACAGACCTGACACCTTCATTGATACATTGTATCTGAGCGCAGCAGCAGTATACGGACCTGACACCTTCATTGTTACATTGTATCTGAGCTCAGCAGCAGTATACGGACCTGACACCTTCATTGTTACATTGTATCTGAGCGCAGCAGCAGTATACGGACCTGACACCTTCATTGTTACATTGTATCTGAGTGCAGCAGCAGTATACGGACCTGACACCTTCATTGTTACATTGTATCTGAGTGGAGCAGCAGTATACGGACCTGACACCTTCATTGTTACATTGTATCTGAGCGCAGCAGCAGTATATGGACCTGACACCTTCATTGTTACATTGTATCTGAGTGCAGCAGCAGTATACGGACCTGACACCTTCATTGTTACATTGTATCTGAGTGCAGCAGCAGTATATGGACCTGACACCTTCATTGTTACATTGTATCTGAGTGCAGCAGCAGTATACGGACCTGACACCTTCATTGATACATTGTATCTGAGCGCAGCAGCAGTATACAGACCTGACACCTTCATTGTTACATTGTATCTGAGCACAGCAGCAGTATACGGACCTGACACCTTCATTGTTACATTGTATCTGAGTGCAGCAGCAGTATACGGACCTGACACCTTCATTGTTACATTGTATCTGAGTGCAGCAGCAGTATACGGACCTGACACCTTCATTGTTACATTGTATCTGAGTGCAGCAGCAGTATACGGACCTGACACCTTCATTGTTACATTGTATCTGAGTGCAGCAGCAGTATACGGACCTGACACCTTCATTGTTACATTGTATCTGAGTGCAGCAGCAGTATACGGACCTGACACCTTCATTGTTACATTGTATCTGAGTGCAGCAGCAGTATACAGACCTGACACCTTCATTGTTACATTGTATCTGAGCGCAGCAGCAGTATACGGACCTGACGCCTTCATTGTTACATTGTATCTGAGTGCAGCAGTATACGGACCTGACGCCTTCATTGTTACATTGTATCTGAGTGCAGCAGCAGTATACGGACCTGACACCTTCATTGTTACATTGTATCTGAGTGCAGCAGCAGTATACGGACCTGACACCTTCATTGTTACATTGTATCTGAGTGCAGCAGCAGTATACGGACCTGACACCTTCATTGTTACATTGTATCTGAGTGCAGCAGCAGTATACAGACCTGACACCTTCATTGTTACATTGTATCTGAGCGCAGCAGCAGTATACAGACCTGACACCTTCATTGTTACATTGTATCTGAGCACAGCAGCAGTATACGGACCTGACACCTTCATTGTTACATTGTATCTGAGTGCAGCAGCAGTATATGGACCTGACGCCTTCATTGTTACATTGTATCTGAGTGCAGCAGCAGTATACGGACCTGACACCTTCATTGTTACATTGTATCTGAGTGCAGCAGCAGTATACGGACCTGACACCTTCATTGTTACATTGTATCTGAGTGCAGCAGCAGTATACGGACCTGACACCTTCATTGTTACATTGTATCTGAGTGCAGCAGCAGTATATGGACCTGACGCCTTCATTGTTACATTGTATCTGAGTGCAGCAGCAGTATACGGACCTGACACCTTCATTGTTACATTGTATCTGAGCACAGCAGCAGTATACGGAACTGACGCCTTCATTGTTACATTGTATCTGAGTGCAGCAGCAGTATACGGACCTGACACCTTCATTGTTACATTGTATCTGAGCTCAGCAGCAGTATACGGACCTGACATCTTCATTGTTACATTGTATCTGAGTGGAGCAGCAGTATACGGACCTGACACCTTCATTGTTACATTGTATCTGAGTGCAGCAGCAGTATACGGACCTGACACCTTCATTGATACATTGTATCTGAGCGCAGCAGCAGTATACAGACCTGACACCTTCATTGTTACATTGTATCTGAGCACAGCAGCAGTATACGGACCTGACACCTTCATTGTTACATTGTATCTGAGTGCAGCAGCAGTATACGGACCTGACACCTTCATTGTTACATTGTATCTGAGTGCAGCAGCAGTATACGGACCTGACACCTTCATTGTTACATTGTATCTGAGCACAGCAGCAGTATACGGAACTGACGCCTTCATTGTTACATTGTATCTGAGTGCAGCAGCAGTATACGGACCTGACACCTTCATTGTTACATTGTATCTGAGTGCAGCAGCAGTATACGGACCTGACACCTTCATTGTTACATTGTATCTGAGCTCAGCAGCAGTATACGGACCTGACACCTTCATTGTTACATTGTATCTGAGTGGAGCAGCAGTATACGGACCTGACACCTTCATTGTTACATTGTATCTGAGTGCAGCAGCAGTATACGGACCTGACACCTTCATTGTTACATTGTATCTGAGCACAGCAGCAGTATACGGACCTGACACCTTCATTGTTACATTGTATCTGAGTGCAGCAGCAGTATACGGACCTGACACCTTCATTGTTACATTGTATCTGAGTGCAGCAGCAGTATACGGACCTGACACCTTCATTGTTACATTGTATCTGAGCTCAGCAGCAGTATACGGACCTGACACCTTCATTGTTACATTGTATCTGAGTGGAGCAGCAGTATACGGACCTGACACCTTCATTGTTACATTGTATCTGAGTGCAGCAGCAGTATACGGACCTGACACCTTCATTGTTACATTGTATCTGAGCACAGCAGCAGTATACGGACCTGACACCTTCATTGTTACATTGTATCTGAGTGGAGCAGCAGTATACGGACCTGACACCTTCATTGTTACATTGTATCTGAGTGCAGCAGCAGTATACGGACCTGACACCTTCATTGTTACATTGTATCTGAGCACAGCAGCAGTATACGGAACTGACGCCTTCATTGTTACATTGTATCTGAGTGGAGCAGCAGTATACGGACCTGACACCTTCATTGTTACATTGTATCTGAGTGCAGCAGCAGTATACAGACCTGACACCTTCATTGTTACATTGTATCTGAGTGGAGCAGCAGTATACGGACCTGACACCTTCATTGTTACATTGTATCTGAGCGCAGCAGCAGTATACGGACCTGACGCCTTCATTGTTACATTGTATCTGAGTGCAGCAGCAGTATACGGACCTGACACCTTCATTGTTACATTGTATCTGAGTGGAGCAGCAGTATACGGACCTGACGCCTTCATTGTTACATTGTATCTGAGCGCAGCAGCAGTATACGGACCTGACGCCTTCATTGTTACATTGTATCTGAGTGCAGCAGCAGTATACGGACCTGACACCTTCATTGTTACATTGTATCTGAGCTCAGCAGCAGTATACGGACCTGACACCTTCATTGTTACATTGTATCTGAGCACAGCAGCAGTATACGGACCTGACGCCTTCATTGTTACATTGTATCTGAGCTCAGCAGCAGTATACGGACCTGACGCCTTCATTGTTACATTGTATCTGAGCTCAGCAGCAGTATACGGACCTGACACCTTCATTGTTACATTGTATCTGAGTGCAGCAGCAGTATACGGACCTGACGCCTTCATTGTTACATTGTATCTGAGTGCAGCAGCAGTATACGGACCTGACGCCTTCATTGTTACATTGTATCTGAGTGCAGCAGCAGTATACAGACCTGACACCTTCATTGTTACATTGTATCTGAGTGCAGCAGCAGTATACAGACCTGACACCTTCATTGTTACATTGTATCTGAGCGCAGCAGCAGTATACGGACCTGACACCTTCATTGTTACATTGTATCTGAGTGCAGCAGCAGTATACGGACCTGACACCTTCATTGTTACATTGTATCTGAGCTCAGCAGCAGTATATGGACCTGACGCCTTCATTGTTACATTGTATCTGAGCACAGCAGCAGTATACGGACCTGACACCTTCATTGTTACATTGTATCTGAGCACAGCAGCAGTATACGGACCTGACGCCTTCATTGTTACATTGTATCTGAGCTCAGCAGCAGTATACAGACCTGACACCTTCATTGTTACATTGTATCTGAGTGCAGCAGCAGTATACGGAACTGACGCCTTCATTGTTACATTGTATCTGAGTGCAGCAGCAGTATACAGACCTGACACCTTCATTGTTACATTGTATCTGAGTGCAGCAGCAGTATACAGACCTGACACCTTCATTGTTACATTGTATCTGAGCTCAGCAGCAGTATACGGACCTGACGCCTTCATTGTTACATTGTATCTGAGTGCAGCAGCAGTATACGGAACTGACGCCTTCATTGTTACATTGTATCTGAGTGCAGCAGCAGTATACAGACCTGACACCTTCATTGTTACATTGTATCTGAGTGCAGCAGCAGTATACAGACCTGACACCTTCATTGTTACATTGTATCTGAGCTCAGCAGCAGTATACGGACCTGACACCTTCATTGTTACATTGTATCTGAGCACAGCAGCAGTATACAGACCTGACACCTTCATTGTTACATTGTATCTGAGTGCAGCAGCAGTATACGGAACTGACACCTTCATTGTTACATTGTATCTGAGCTCAGCAGCAGTATACGGACCTGACACCTTCATTGTTACATTGTATCTGAGCACAGCAGCAGTATACGGACCTGACGCCTTCATTGTTACATTGTATCTGAGCTCAGCAGCAGTATACAGACCTGACACCTTCATTGTTACATTGTATCTGAGTGCAGCAGCAGTATACAGACCTGACACCTTCATTGTTACATTGTATCTGAGCTCAGCAGCAGTATACGGACCTGACGCCTTCATTGTTACATTGTATCTGAGTGCAGCAGCAGTATACAGACCTGACGCCTTCATTGTTACATTGTATCTGAGTGCAGCAGCAGTATACGGACCTGACGCCTTCATTGTTACATTGTATCTGAGTGCAGCAGCAGTATACAGACCTGACACCTTCATTGTTACATTGTATCTGAGTGCAGCAGCAGTATACGGACCTGACACCTTCATTGTTACATTGTATCTGAGTGCAGCAGCAGTATACAGACCTGACGCCTTCATTGTTACATTGTATCTGAGTGCAGCAGCAGTATACGGACCTGACACCTTCATTGTTACATTGTATCTGAGTGCAGCAGCAGTATACAGACCTGACGCCTTCATTGTTACATTGTATCTGAGTGCAGCAGCAGTATACGGACCTGACGCCTTCATTGTTACATTGTATCTGAGTGGAGCAGCAGTATACGGACCTGACACCTTCATTGTTACATTGTATCTGAGCTCAGCAGCAGTATACGGACCTGACACCTTCATTGTTACATTGTATCTGAGTGCAGCAGCAGTATACGGACCTGACACCTTCATTGTTACATTGTATCTGAGCGCAGCAGCAGTATACAGACCTGACGCCTTCATTGTTACATTGTATCTGAGTGCAGCAGCAGTATACGGACCTGACACCTTCATTGTTACATTGTATCTGAGCTCAGCAGCAGTATACGGACCTGACGCCTTCATTGTTACATTGTATCTGAGTGCAGCAGCAGTATACGGACCTGACGCCTTCATTGTTACATTGTATCTGAGTGCAGCAGCAGTATACGGACCTGACGCCTTCATTGTTACATTGTATCTGAGTGCAGCAGCAGTATACAGACCTGACACCTTCATTGTTACATTGTATCTGAGCTCAGCAGCAGTATACGGACCTGACACCTTCATTGTTACATTGTATCTGAGTGCAGCAGCAGTATACGGACCTGACACCTTCATTGTTACATTGTATCTGAGTGCAGCAGCAGTATACAGACCTGACGCCTTCATTGTTACATTGTATCTGAGTGCAGCAGCAGTATACGGACCTGACACCTTCATTGTTACATTGTATCTGAGTGCAGCAGCAGTATACAGACCTGACGCCTTCATTGTTACATTGTATCTGAGTGCAGCAGCAGTATACGGACCTGACACCTTCATTGTTACATTGTATCTGAGCTCAGCAGCAGTATACGGACCTGACGCCTTCATTGTTACATTGTATCTGAGTGCAGCAGCAGTATACGGACCTGACGCCTTCATTGTTACATTGTATCTGAGTGCAGCAGCAGTATACGGACCTGACGCCTTCATTGTTACATTGTATCTGAGTGCAGCAGCAGTATACAGACCTGACACCTTCATTGTTACATTGTATCTGAGCTCAGCAGCAGTATACGGACCTGACGCCTTCATTCTTACATTGTATCTGAGCTCAGCAGCAGTATACGGACCTGACGCCTTCATTGTTACATTGTATCTGAGTGCAGCAGCAGTATACGGACCTGACACCTTCATTGTTACATTGTATCTGAGCACAGCAGCAGTATACGGACCTGACACCTTCATTGTTACATTGTATCTGAGTGCAGCAGCAGTATACGGACCTGACACCTTCATTGTTACATTGTATCTGAGTGCAGCAGCAGTATACGGACCTGACGCCTTCATTGTTACATTGTATCTGAGTGCAGCAGCAGTATACGGACCTGACGCCTTCATTGTTACATTGTATCTGAGTGCAGCAGCAGTATACGGACCTGACACCTTCATTGTTACATTGTATCTGAGTGCAGCAGCAGTATACGGACCTGACACCTTCATTGTTACATTGTATCTGAGTGCAGCAGCAGTATACGGACCTGACACCTTCATTGTTACATTGTATCTGAGCTCAGCAGCAGTATACGGAACTGACGCCTTCATTGTTACATTGTATCTGAGCTCAGCAGCAGTATACGGACCTGACACCTTCATTGTTACATTGTATCTGAGCACAGCAGCAGTATACAGACCTGACACCTTCATTGTTACATTGTATCTGAGTGCAGCAGCAGTATACGGAACTGACGCCTTCATTGTTACATTGTATCTGAGTGCAGCAGCAGTATACGGACCTGACGCCTTCATTGTTACATTGTATCTGAGTGCAGCAGCAGTATACGGACCTGACACCTTCATTGTTACATTGTATCTGAGCACAGCAGCAGTATACGGACCTGACACCTTCATTGTTACATTGTATCTGAGCACAGCAGCAGTATACAGACCTGACACCTTCATTGTTACATTGTATCTGAGCACAGCAGCAGTATACGGACCTGACGCCTTCATTGTTACATTGTATCTGAGCACAGCAGCAGTATACAGACCTGACACCTTCATTGTTACATTGTATCTGAGCACAGCAGCAGTATACGGACCTGACGCCTTCATTGTTACATTGTATCTGAGTGCAGCAGCAGTATACGGACCTGACACCTTCATTGTTACATTGTATCTGAGTGCAGCAGCAGTATACGGAACTGACACCTTCATTGTTACATTGTATCTGAGTGCAGCAGCAGTATACGGACCTGACACCTTCATTGTTACATTGTATCTGAGTGCAGCAGCAGTATACGGACCTGACGCCTTCATTGTTACATTGTATCTGAGTGCAGCAGCAGTATACGGACCTGACACCTTCATTGTTACATTGTATCTGAGTGCAGCAGCAGTATACGGACCTGACGCCTTCATTGTTACATTGTATCTGAGCTCAGCAGCAGTATACAGACCTGACACCTTCATTGTTACATT
The DNA here is from genome assembly GCF_032444005.1 of Ranitomeya imitator. Lineage (NCBI taxonomy): Eukaryota > Metazoa > Chordata > Amphibia > Anura > Dendrobatidae > Ranitomeya > Ranitomeya imitator. The sequence goes on along the minus strand of NC_091284.1, from coordinate 840,672,559 downwards.
GTATCTGAGCACAGCAGCAGTATACGGACCTGACGCCTTCATTGTTACATTGTATCTGAGTGCAGCAGCAGTATACGGACCTGACACCTTCATTGTTACATTGTATCTGAGCACAGCAGCAGTATACAGACCTGACACCTTCATTGTTACATTGTATCTGAGCACAGCAGCAGTATACGGACCTGACGCCTTCATTGTTACATTGTATCTGAGTGCAGCAGCAGTATACGGACCTGACACCTTCATTGTTACATTGTATCTGAGTGCAGCAGCAGTATACAGACCTGACACCTTCATTGTTACATTGTATCTGAGCTCAGCAGCAGTATACGGACCTGACGCCTTCATTGTTACATTGTATCTGAGTGCAGCAGCAGTATACGGACCTGACACCTTCATTGTTACATTGTATCTGAGTGCAGCAGCAGTATACGGAACTGACACCTTCATTGTTACATTGTATCTGAGTGCAGCAGCAGTATATGGACCTGACGCCTTCATTGTTACATTGTATCTGAGTGCAGCAGCAGTATACGGAACTGACGCCTTCATTGTTACATTGTATCTGAGTGCAGCAGCAGTATACGGACCTGACGCCTTCATTGTTACATTGTATCTGAGTGCAGCAGCAGTATACGGACCTGACGCCTTCATTGTTACATTGTATCTGAGCTCAGCAGCAGTATACGGAACTGACGCCTTCATTGTTACATTGTATCTGAGTGCAGCAGCAGTATACGGACCTGACACCTTCATTGTTACATTGTATCTGAGTGCAGCAGCAGTATACGGACCTGACACCTTCATTGTTACATTGTATCTGAGTGCAGCAGCAGTATACGGACCTGACGCCTTCATTGTTACATTGTATCTGAGCTCAGCAGCAGTATACGGACCTGACACCTTCATTGTTACATTGTATCTGAGCTCAGCAGCAGTATACGGACCTGACGCCTTCATTGTTACATTGTATCTGAGCTCAGCAGCAGTATACGGACCTGACACCTTCATTGTTACATTGTATCTGAGCTCAGCAGCAGTATACGGAACTGACGCCTTCATTGTTACATTGTATCTGAGTGCAGCAGCAGTATACGGACCTGACACCTTCATTGTTACATTGTATCTGAGTGCAGCAGCAGTATACGGACCTGACACCTTCATTGTTACATTGTATCTGAGTGCAGCAGCAGTATACAGACCTGACACCTTCATTGTTACATTGTATCTGAGCTCAGCAGCAGTATATGGACCTGACACCTTCATTGTTACATTGTATCTGAGTGGAGCAGCAGTATACGGAACTGACGCCTTCATTGTTACATTGTATCTGAGCACAGCAGCAGTATACGGACCTGACACCTTCATTGTTACATTGTATCTGAGCACAGCAGCAGTATACAGACCTGACACCTTCATTGTTACATTGTATCTGAGTGCAGCAGCAGTATACGGACCTGACACCTTCATTGTTACATTGTATCTGAGTGCAGCAGCAGTATACGGACCTGACGCCTTCATTGTTACATTGTATCTGAGCACAGCAGCAGTATACGGACCTGACACCTTCATTGTTACATTGTATCTGAGCTCAGCAGCAGTATACGGAACTGACGCCTTCATTGTTACATTGTATCTGAGTGCAGCAGCAGTATACGGACCTGACACCTTCATTGTTACATTGTATCTGAGCTCAGCAGCAGTATACGGACCTGACGCCTTCATTGTTACATTGTATCTGAGCTCAGCAGCAGTATACAGACCTGACGCCTTCATTGTTACATTGTATCTGAGCTCAGCAGCAGTATACGGACCTGACGCCTTCATTGTTACATTGTATCTGAGTGCAGCAGCAGTATATGGACCTGACGCCTTCATTGTTACATTGTATCTGAGCTCAGCAGCAGTATACGGACCTGACACCTTCATTGTTACATTGTATCTGAGTGCAGCAGCAGTATATGGACCTGACGCCTTCATTGTTACATTGTATCTGAGTGCAGCAGCAGTATACAGACCTGACGCCTTCATTGTTACATTGTATCTGAGTGCAGCAGCAGTATACAGACCTGACGCCTTCATTGTTACATTGTATCTGAGCTCAGCAGCAGTATACGGACCTGACGCCTTCATTGTTACATTGTATCTGAGTGGAGCAGCAGTATATGGACCTGACGCCTTCATTGTTACATTGTATCTGAGTGCAGCAGCAGTATACAGACCTGACGCCTTCATTGTTACATTGTATCTGAGTGCAGCAGCAGTATACGGACCTGACGCCTTCATTGTTACATTGTATCTGAGTGGAGCAGCAGTATACGGACCTGACGCCTTCATTGTTACATTGTATCTGAGCTCAGCAGCAGTATATGCACCTGACGCCTTCATTCTTACATTGTATCTGAGTGGAGCAGCAGTATATGGACCTGACGCCTTCATTGTTACATTGTATCTGAGTGCAGCAGCAGTATACGGAACTGACACCTTCATTGTTACATTGTATCTGAGTGCAGCAGCAGTATACGGACCTGACGCCTTCATTGTTACATTGTATCTGAGTGCAGCAGCAGTATACGGACCTGACACCTTCATTGTTACATTGTATCTGAGTGCAGCAGCAGTATACGGACCTGACGCCTTCATTGTTACATTGTATCTGAGCTCAGCAGCAGTATACGGACCTGACACCTTCATTGTTACATTGTATCTGAGCGCAGCAGCAGTATACGGACCTGACACCTTCATTGTTACATTGTATCTGAGTGCAGCAGCAGTATACGGACCTGACGCCTTCATTGTTACATTGTATCTGAGCTCAGCAGCAGTATATGGACCTGACGCCTTCATTGTTACATTGTATCTGAGTGCAGCAGCAGTATACGGACCTGACACCTTCATTGTTACATTGTATCTGAGCGCAGCAGCAGTATACAGACCTGACACCTTCATTGTTACATTGTATCTGAGTGCAGCAGCAGTATACAGACCTGACACCTTCATTGTTACATTGTATCTGAGCGCAGCAGCAGTATACGGACCTGACGCCTTCATTGTTACATTGTATCTGAGTGCAGCAGCAGTATATGGAACTGACACCTTCATTGTTACATTGTATCTGAGTGCAGCAGCAGTATACGGACCTGACACCTTCATTGTTACATTGTATCTGAGTGCAGCAGCAGTATACGGACCTGACGCCTTCATTGTTACATTGTATCTGAGCTCAGCAGCAGTATACGGACATGACACTTTCATTGTTACATTGTATCTGAGTGCAGCAGCAGTATACGGACCTGACGCCTTCATTGTTACATTGTATCTGAGCTCAGCAGCAGTATACGGACCTGACACCTTCATTGTTACATTGTATCTGAGCGCAGCAGCAGTATACGGACCTGACACCTTCATTGTTACATTGTATCTGAGTGCAGCAGCAGTATACGGACCTGACGCCTTCATTGTTACATTGTATCTGAGTGCAGCAGCAGTATACAGACCTGACACCTTCATTGTTTCATTGTATCTGAGCTCAGCAGCAGTATACAGACCTGACACCTTCATTGTTACATTGTATCTGAGCTCAGCAGCAGTATACAGACCTGACACCTTCATTGTTACATTGTATCTGAGTGCAGCAGCAGTATACGGACCTGACACCTTCATTGTTACATTGTATCTGAGCTCAGCAGCAGTATATGGACCTGACACCTTCATTGTTACATTGTATCTGAGTGGAGCAGCAGTATACAGACCTGACACCTTCATTGTTACATTGTATCTGAGCTCAGCAGCAGTATACGGACCTGACACCTTCATTGTTACATTGTATCTGAGCTCAGCAGCAGTATATGGACCTGACGCCTTCATTGTTACATTGTATCTGAGCTCAGCAGCAGTATACAGACCTGACACCTTCATTGTTACATTGTATCTGAGTGCAGCAGCAGTATATGGACCTGACACCTTCATTGTTACATTGTATCTGAGCTCAGCAGCAGTATATGGACCTGACGCCTTCATTGTTACATTGTATCTGAGCTCAGCAGCAGTATACAGACCTGACACCTTCATTGTTACATTGTATCTGAGCTCAGCAGCAGTATACAGACCTGACACCTTCATTGTTACATTGTATCTGAGTGCAGCAGCAGTATATGGACCTGACACCTTCATTGTTACATTGTATCTGAGTGGAGCAGCAGTATACAGACCTGACACCTTCATTGTTACATTGTATCTGAGCTCAGCAGCAGTATACGGACCTGACACCTTCATTGTTACATTGTATCTGAGCTCAGCAGCAGTATATGGACCTGACGCCTTCATTGTTACATTGTATCTGAGTGCAGCAGCAGTATACGGACCTGACACCTTCATTGTTACATTGTATCTGAGTGCAGCAGCAGTATACGGACCTGACACCTTCATTGTTACATTGTATCTGAGCTCAGCAGCAGTATACAGACCTGACACCTTCATTGTTACATTGTATCTGAGCTCAGCAGCAGTATATGGACCTGACACCTTCATTGTTACATTGTATCTGAGTGGAGCAGCAGTATACAGACCTGACACCTTCATTGTTACATTGTATCTGAGCTCAGCAGCAGTATACGGACCTGACACCTTCATTGTTACATTGTATCTGAGCTCAGCAGCAGTATATGGACCTGACGCCTTCATTGTTACATTGTATCTGAGCTCAGCAGCAGTATACAGACCTGACACCTTCATTGTTACATTGTATCTGAGCTCAGCAGCAGTATATGGACCTGACACCTTCATTGTTACATTGTATCTGAGTGGAGCAGCAGTATACAGTCCTGACACCTTCATTGTTACATTGTATCTGAGCTCAGCAGCAGTATATGGACCTGACGCCTTCATTGTTACATTGTATCTGAGCTCAGCAGCAGTATACAGACCTGACACCTTCATTGTTACATTGTATCTGAGCTCAGCAGCAGTATATGGACCTGACACCTTCATTGTTACATTGTATCTGAGTGGAGCAGCAGTATACAGTCCTGACACCTTCATTGTTACATTGTATCTGAGCTCAGCAGCAGTATACAGACCTGACACCTTCATTGTTACATTGTATCTGAGTGCAGCAGCAGTATACGGACCTGACACCTTCATTGTTACATTGTATCTGAGTGCAGCAGCAGTATACAGACCTGACACCTTCATTGTTACATTGTATCTGAGTGCAGCAGCAGTATACGGACCTGACACCTTCATTGTTACATTGTATCTGAGTGGAGCAGCAGTATACGGACCTGACGCCTTCATTGTTACATTGTATCTGAGTGCAGCAGCAGTATACAGACCTGACACCTTCATTGTTACATTGTATCTGAGCACAGCAGCAGTATATGGACCTGACACCTTCATTGTTACATTGTATCTGAGTGCAGCAGCAGTATACGGACCTGACGCCTTCATTGTTACATTGTATCTGAGTGCAGCAGCAGTATACAGACCTGACACCTTCATTGTTACATTGTATCTGAGCACAGCAGCAGTATACAGACCTGACACCTTCATTGTTACATTGTATCTGAGCACAGCAGCAGTATATGGACCTGACACCTTCATTGTTACATTGTATCTGAGTGGAGCAGCAGTATACGGACCTGACGCCTTCATTGTTACATTGTATCTGAGTGCAGCAGCAGTATACAGACCTGACACCTTCATTGTTACATTGTATCTGAGCACAGCAGCAGTATACAGACCTGACACCTTCATTGTTACATTGTATCTGAGCACAGCAGCAGTATACAGACCTGACGCCTTCATTGTTACATTGTATCTGAGTGCAGCAGCAGTATACAGACCTGACGCCTTCATTGTTACATTGTATCTGAGTGCAGCAGCAGTATACGGACCTGACACCTTCATTGTTACATTGTATCTGAGTGGAGCAGCAGTATATGGACCTGACACCTTCATTGTTACATTGTATCTGAGTGCAGCAGCAGTATATGGACCTGACGCCTTCATTGTTACATTGTATCTGAGTGCAGCAGCAGTATACGGACCTGACACCTTCATTGTTACATTGTATCTGAGTGCAGCAGCAGTATACAGACCTGACACCTTCATTGTTACATTGTATCTGAGCACAGCAGCAGTATATGGACCTGACGCCTTCATTGTTACATTGTATCTGAGCGCAGCAGCAGTATACGGACCTGACACCTTCATTGTTACATTGTATCTGAGTGGAGCAGCAGTATACAGACCTGACACCTTCATTGTTACATTGTATCTGAGCTCAGCAGCAGTATACGGACCTGACACCTTCATTGTTACATTGTATCTGAGTGGAGCAGCAGTATACAGACCTGACACCTTCATTGTTACATTGTATCTGAGCTCAGCAGCAGTATACGGACCTGACACCTTCATTGTTACATTGTATCTGAGTGCAGCAGCAGTATACAGACCTGACACCTTCATTGTTACATTGTATCTGAGCACAGCAGCAGTATATGGACCTGACACCTTCATTGTTACATTGTATCTGAGTGCAGCAGCAGTATACGGACCTGACACCTTCATTGTTACATTGTATCTGAGTGCAGCAGCAGTATACAGACCTGACACCTTCATTGTTACATTGTATCTGAGCACAGCAGCAGTATATGGACCTGACACCTTCATTGTTACATTGTATCTGAGTGCAGCAGCAGTATACGGACCTGACGCCTTCATTGTTACATTGTATCTGAGCGCAGCAGCAGTATATGGACCTGACACCTTCATTGTTACATTGTATCTGAGTGCAGCAGCAGTATACGGACCTGACGCCTTCATTGTTACATTGTATCTGAGTGGAGCAGCAGTATACAGACCTGACACCTTCATTGTTACATTGTATCTGAGCTCAGCAGCAGTATACGGACCTGACGCCTTCATTGTTACATTGTATCTGAGCGCAGCAGCAGTATATGGACCTGACGCCTTCATTGTTACATTGTATCTGAGCGCAGCAGCAGTATACGGACCTGACGCCTTCATTGTTACATTGTATCTGAGTGCAGCAGCAGTATATGGACCTGACACCTTCATTGTTACATTGTATCTGAGTGCAGCAGCAGTATACGGACCTGACACCTTCATTGTTACATTGTATCTGAGTGGAGCAGCAGTATACAGACCTGACACCTTCATTGTTACATTGTATCTGAGTGCAGCAGCAGTATATGGACCTGACGCCTTCATTGTTACATTGTATCTGAGCGCAGCAGCAGTATATGGACCTGACACCTTCATTGTTACATTGTATCTGAGTGCAGCAGCAGTATACGGACCTGACACCTTCATTGTTACATTGTATCTGAGTGGAGCAGCAGTATACAGACCTGACACCTTCATTGTTACATTGTATCTGAGTGCAGCAGCAGTATACGGACCTGACACCTTCATTGTTACATTGTATCTGAGTGGAGCAGCAGTATATGGACCTGACACCTTCATTGTTACATTGTATCTGAGTGGAGCAGCAGTATACGGACCTGACACCTTCATTGTTACATTGTATCTGAGTGCAGCAGCAGTATACAGACCTGACGCCTTCATTGTTACATTGTATCTGAGTGCAGCAGCAGTATACGGACCTGACACCTTCATTGTTACATTGTATCTGAGTGGAGCAGCAGTATACAGACCTGACGCCTTCATTGTTACATTGTATCTGAGTGCAGCAGCAGTATACAGACCTGACACCTTCATTGTTACATTGTATCTGAGTGCTGCAGCAGTATACGGACCTGACACCTTCATTGTTACATTGTATCTGAGTGGAGCAGCAGTATACAGACCTGACGCCTTCATTGTTACATTGTATCTGAGTGCAGCAGCAGTATACAGACCTGACGCCTTCATTGTTACATTGTATCTGAGTGCAGCAGCAGTATACGGACCTGACACCTTCATTGTTACATTGTATCTGAGTGCAGCAGCAGTATATGGACCTGACGCCTTCATTGTTACATTGTATCTGAGTGCAGCAGCAGTATACGGACCTGACGCCTTCATTGTTACATTGTATCTGAGCGCAGCAGCAGTATACGGACCTGACACCTTCATTGTTACATTGTATCTGAGTGCAGCAGCAGTATACGGACCTGACACCTTCATTGTTACATTGTATCTGAGTGGAGCAGCAGTATACAGACCTGACGCCTTCATTGTTACATTGTATCTGAGTGCAGCAGCAGTATACGGACCTGACACCTTCATTGTTACATTGTATCTGAGTGCAGCAGCAGTATACGGACCTGACACCTTCATTGTTACATTGTATCTGAGTGGAGCAGCAGTATACGGACCTGACACCTTCATTGTTACATTGTATCTGAGTGCAGCAGCAGTATAGGACCTGACACCTTCATTGTTACATTGTATCTGAGTGCAGCAGCAGTATACGGACCTGACACCTTCATTGTTACATTGTATCTGAGTGCAGCAGCAGTATATGGACCTGACACCTTCATTGTTACATTGTATCTGAGTGCAGCAGCAGTATATGGACCTGACACCTTCATTCTTACATTGTATCTGAGTGCAGCAGCAGTATACAGACCTGACACCTTCATTGTTACATTGTATCTGAGTGCAGCAGCAGTATACGGACCTGACACCTTCATTGTTACATTGTATCTGAGCTCAGCAGCAGTATATGGACCTGACACCTTCATTGTTACATTGTATCTGAGTGCAGCAGCAGTATATGGACCTGACACCTTCATTCTTACATTGTATCTGAGTGCAGCAGCAGTATACAGACCTGACACCTTCATTGTTACATTGTATCTGAGCACAGCAGCAGTATACAGACCTGACACCTTCATTGTTACATTGTATCTGAGTGCAGCAGCAGTATACAGACCTGACACCTTCATTGTTACATTGTATCTGAGTGCAGCAGCAGTATACGGACCTGACGCCTTCATTGTTACATTGTATCTGAGTGCAGCAGCAGTATACGGACCTGACACCTTCATTGTTACATTGTATCTGAGCACAGCAGCAGTATACAGACCTGACACCTTCATTGTTACATTGTATCTGAGTGCAGCAGCAGTATACAGACCTGACGCCTTCATTGTTACATTGTATCTGAGTGCAGCAGCAGTATACGGACCTGACACCTTCATTGTTACATTGTATCTGAGTGCAGCAGCAGTATACGGACCTGACACCTTCATTGTTACATTGTATCTGAGTGGAGCAGCAGTATACAGACCTGACACCTTCATTGTTACATTGTATCTGAGTGGAGCAGCAGTATACAGACCTGACGCCTTCATTGTTACATTGTATCTGAGTGCAGCAGCAGTATACGGACCTGACACCTTCATTGTTACATTGTATCTGAGTGGAGCAGCAGTATACGGACCTGACACCTTCATTGTTACATTGTATCTGAGTGCAGCAGCAGTATACGGACCTGACGCCTTCATTGTTACATTGTATCTGAGCACAGCAGCAGTATACAGACCTGACACCTTCATTGTTACATTGTATCTGAGCTCAGCAGCAGTATACAGACCTGACACCTTCATTGTTACATTGTATCTGAGCGCAGCAGCAGTATACAGACCTGACGCCTTCATTGTTACATTGTATCTGAGTGCAGCAGCAGTATACAGACCTGACACCTTCATTGTTACATTGTATCTGAGCTCAGCAGCAGTATACAGACCTGACACCTTCATTGTTACATTGTATCTGAGCTCAGCAGCAGTATACGGACCTGACACCTTCATTGTTACATTGTATCTGAGTGGAGCAGCAGTATACGGACCTGACACCTTCATTGTTACATTGTATCTGAGTGGAGCAGCAGTATACGGACCTGACACCTTCATTGTTACATTGTATCTGAGCGCAGCAGCAGTATACGGACCTGACACCTTCATTGTTACATTGTATCTGAGCTCAGCAGCAGTATACGGAACTGACACCTTCATTGTTACATTGTATCTGAGCACAGCAGCAGTATACAGACCTGACACCTTCATTGTTACATTGTATCTGAGTGCAGCAGCAGTATACAGACCTGACACCTTCATTGTTACATTGTATCTGAGTGGAGCAGCAGTATACGGACCTGACACCTTCATTGTTACATTGTATCTGAGCGCAGCAGCAGTATACGGACCTGACACCTTCATTGTTACATTGTATCTGAGTGCAGCAGCAGTATACGGACCTGACACCTTCATTGTTACATTGTATCTGAGTGGAGCAGCAGTATACGGACCTGACACCTTCATTGTTACATTGTATCTGAGCGCAGCAGCAGTATACGGACCTGACACCTTCATTGTTACATTGTATCTGAGCTCAGCAGCAGTATACGGAACTGACACCTTCATTGTTACATTGTATCTGAGCACAGCAGCAGTATACAGACCTGACACCTTCATTGTTACATTGTATCTGAGTGCAGCAGCAGTATACAGACCTGACACCTTCATTGTTACATTGTATCTGAGCTCAGCAGCAGTATACGGACCTGACACCTTCATTGTTACATTGTATCTGAGTGCAGCAGCAGTATACAGACCTGACACCTTCATTGTTACATTGTATCTGAGCACAGAAGCAGTATACGGACCTGACACCTTCATTGTTACATTGTATCTGAGTGCAGCAGCAGTATACAGACCTGACACCTTCATTGTTACATTGTATCTGAGCTCAGCAGCAGTATACAGACCTGACGCCTTCATTGTTACATTGTATCTGAGTGCAGCAGCAGTATACAGACCTGACACCTTCATTGTTACATTGTATCTGAGCTCAGCAGCAGTATACGGACCTGACACCTTCATTGTTACATTGTATCTGAGCGCAGCAGCAGTATACAGACCTGACACCTTCATTGTTACATTGTATCTGAGCACAGCAGCAGTATACAGACCTGACACCTTCATTGTTACATTGTATCTGAGCGCAGCAGCAGTATACGGACCTGACACCTTCATTGTTACATTGTATCTGAGTGCAGCAGCAGTATACGGACCTGACACCTTCATTGTTACATTGTATCTGAGCACAGCAGCAGTATACAGACCTGACACCTTCATTGTTACATTGTATCTGAGCGCAGCAGCAGTATACAGACCTGACACCTTCATTGTTACATTGTATCTGAGCACAGCAGCAGTATACAGACCTGACACCTTCATTGTTACATTGTATCTGAGCTCAGCAGCAGTATATGGACCTGACGCCTTCATTGTTACATTGTATCTGAGTGCAGCAGCAGTATACAGACCTGACACCTTCATTGTTACATTGTATCTGAGTGCAGCAGCAGTATACGGACCTGACACCTTCATTGTTACATTGTATCTGAGTGCAGCAGCAGTATACGGACCTGACACCTTCATTGTTACATTGTATCTGAGTGCAGCAGCAGTATACGGACCTGACACCTTCATTGTTACATTGTATCTGAGTGGAGCAGCAGTATACGGACCTGACACCTTCATTGTTACATTGTATCTGAGTGGAGCAGCAGTATATGGACCTGACACCTTCATTGTTACATTGTATCTGAGTGCAGCAGCAGTATACGGAACTGACGCCTTCATTGTTACATTGTATCTGAGTGCAGCAGCAGTATACGGACCTGACACCTTCATTGTTACATTGTATCTGAGCTCAGCAGCAGTATACGGACCTGACACCTTCATTGTTACATTGTATCTGAGTGCAGCAGCAGTATACGGACCTGACACCTTCATTGTTACATTGTATCTGAGTGGAGCAGCAGTATACGGACCTGACACCTTCATTGTTACATTGTATCTGAGTGGAGCAGCAGTATATGGACCTGACACCTTCATTGTTACATTGTATCTGAGTGCAGCAGCAGTATACGGACCTGACGCCTTCATTGTTACATTGTATCTGAGCTCAGCAGCAGTATACGGACCTGACGCCTTCATTGTTACATTGTATCTGAGTGGAGCAGCAGTATATGGACCTGACACCTTCATTGTTACATTGTATCTGAGTGCAGCAGCAGTATACAGACCTGACACCTTCATTGTTACATTGTATCTGAGCTCAGCAGCAGTATACGGACCTGACGCCTTCATTGTTACATTGTATCTGAGTGCAGCAGCAGTATACAGACCTGACACCTTCATTGTTACATTGTATCTGAGTGGAGCAGCAGTATACGGACCTGACGCCTTCATTGTTACATTGTATCTGAGCTCAGCAGCAGTATACGGACCTGACACCTTCATTGTTACATTGTATCTGAGCTCAGCAGCAGTATACGGACCTGACACCTTCATTGTTACATTGTATCTGAGCTCAGCAGCAGTATACGGACCTGACACCTTCATTGTTACATTGTATCTGAGTGCAGCAGCAGTATACGGACCTGACACCTTCATTGTTACATTGTATCTGAGTGGAGCAGCAGTATACGGACCTGACACCTTCATTGTTACATTGTATCTGAGCTCAGCAGCAGTATACAGACCTGACACCTTCATTGTTACATTGTATCTGAGTGCAGCAGCAGTATACGGACCTGACACCTTCATTGTTACATAGTATCTGAGTGGAGCAGCAGTATATGGACCTGACACCTTCATTGTTACATTGTATCTGAGCGCAGCAGCAGTATACGGACCTGACACCTTCATTGTTACATTGTATCTGAGTGCAGCAGCAGTATACGGACCTGACACCTTCATTGTTACATTGTATCTGAGTGCAGCAGCAGTATACGGACCTGACACCTTCATTGTTACATTGTATCTGAGTGCAGCAGCAGTATATGGACCTGACACCTTCATTGTTACATTGTATCTGAGTGCAGCAGCAGTATACGGACCTGACACCTTCATTGATACATTGTATCTGAGCGCAGCAGCAGTATACAGACCTGACACCTTCATTGTTACATTGTATCTGAGCACAGCAGCAGTATACAGACCTGACGCCTTCATTGTTACATTGTATCTGAGTGCAGCAGCAGTATATGGACCTGACACCTTCATTGTTACATTGTATCTGAGTGGAGCAGCAGTATACGGACCTGACGCCTTCATTGTTACATTGTATCTGAGTGGAGCAGCAGTATACGGACCTGACACCTTCATTGTTACATTGTATCTGAGTGCAGCAGCAGTATACAGACCTGACGCCTTCATTGTTACATTGTATCTGAGTGCAGCAGCAGTATACGGACCTGACGCCTTCATTGTTACATTGTATCTGAGCGCAGCAGCAGTATACGGACCTGACGCCTTCATTGTTACATTGTATCTGAGTGCAGCAGCAGTATACGGACCTGACACCTTCATTGTTACATTGTATCTGAGTGCAGCAGCAGTATACGGACCTGACGCCTTCATTGTTACATTGTATCTGAGCTCAGCAGCAGTATACGGACCTGACACCTTCATTGTTACATTGTATCTGAGTGGAGCAGCAGTATACGGACCTGACACCTTCATTGTTACATTGTATCTGAGCTCAGCAGCAGTATACGGACCTGACACCTTCATTGTTACATAGTATCTGAGTGGAGCAGCAGTATATGGACCTGACACCTTCATTGTTACATTGTATCTGAGTGCAGCAGCAGTATACGGACCTGACGCCTTCATTGTTACATTGTATCTGAGTGGAGCAGCAGTATATGGACCTGACACCTTCATTGTTACATTGTATCTGAGTGCAGCAGCAGTATACGGACCTGACACCTTCATTGTTACATTGTATCTGAGTGGAGCAGCAGTATATGGACCTGACACCTTCATTGTTACATTGTATCTGAGCGCAGCAGCAGTATACGGACCTGACACCTTCATTGTTACATTGTATCTGAGTGCAGCAGCAGTATACGGACCTGACACCTTCATTGTTACATTGTATCTGAGTGCAGCAGCAGTATACGGACCTGACACCTTCATTGTTACATTGTATCTGAGTGCAGCAGCAGTATATGGACCTGACACCTTCATTGTTACATTGTATCTGAGTGCAGCAGCAGTATACGGACCTGACACCTTCATTGTTACATTGTATCTGAGCACAGCAGCAGTATACAGACCTGACACCTTCATTGTTACATTGTATCTGAGTGCAGCAGCAGTATACAGACCTGACGCCTTCATTGTTACATTGTATCTGAGTGCAGCAGCAGTATACGGACCTGACGCCTTCATTGTTACATTGTATCTGAGCACAGCAGCAGTATACAGACCTGACACCTTCATTGTTACATTGTATCTGAGTGCAGCAGCAGTATACAGACCTGACGCCTTCATTGTTACATTGTATCTGAGTGCAGCAGCAGTATACGGACCTGACGCCTTCATTGTTACATTGTATCTGAGCTCAGCAGCAGTATACGGACCTGACACCTTCATTGTTACATTGTATCTGAGTGCAGCAGCAGTATACAGACCTGACGCCTTCATTGTTACATTGTATCTGAGTGCAGCAGCAGTATACGGACCTGACGCCTTCATTGTTACATTGTATCTGAGCTCAGCAGCAGTATACAGACCTGACACCTTCATTGTTACATTGTATCTGAGTGCAGCAGCAGTATACAGACCTGACGCCTTCATTGTTACATTGTATCTGAGTGCAGCAGCAGTATACGGACCTGACGCCTTCATTGTTACATTGTATCTGAGCACAGCAGCAGTATACAGACCTGACACCTTCATTGTTACATTGTATCTGAGTGCAGCAGCAGTATACAGACCTGACGCCTTCATTGTTACATTGTATCTGAGTGCAGCAGCAGTATACGGACCTGACGCCTTCATTGTTACATTGTATCTGAGCTCAGCAGCAGTATACGGACCTGACGCCTTCATTGTTACATTGTATCTGAGCTCAGCAGCAGTATACGGACCTGACACCTTCATTGTTACATTGTATCTGAGTGCAGCAGCAGTATACAGACCTGACGCCTTCATTGTTACATTGTATCTGAGTGCAGCAGCAGTATACGGACCTGACGCCTTCATTGTTACATTGTATCTGAGCTCAGCAGCAGTATACAGACCTGACACCTTCATTGTTACATTGTATCTGAGTGGAGCAGCAGTATACGGACCTGACACCTTCATTGTTACATTGTATCTGAGTGGAGCAGCAGTATACGGACCTGACACCTTCATTGTTACATTGTATCTGAGTGGAGCAGCAGTATACGGACCTGACACCTTCATTGTTACATTGTATCTGAGTGCAGCAGCAGTATACGGACCTGACACCTTCATTGTTACATTGTATCTGAGTGGAGCAGCAGTATACAGACCTGACGCCTTCATTGTTACATTGTATCTGAGTGGAGCAGCAGTATACGGACCTGACGCCTTCATTGTTACATTGTATCTGAGCTCAGCAGCAGTATACGGACCTGACGCCTTCATTGTTACATTGTATCTGAGTGCAGCAGCAGTATACGGACCTGACACCTTCATTGTTACATTGTATCTGAGTGCAGCAGCAGTATACAGACCTGACACCTTCATTGTTACATTGTATCTGAGTGCAGCATCAGTATATGGACCTGACGCCTTCATTGTTACATTGTATCTGAGTGCAGCAGCAGTATACAGACCTGACGCCTTCATTGTTACATTGTATCTGAGCTCAGCAGCAGTATACGGACCTGACGCCTTCATTGTTACATTGTATCTGAGCACAGCAGCAGTATACAGACCTGACACCTTCATTGTTACATTGTATCTGAGTGCAGCATCAGTATACGGACCTGACACCTTCATTGTTACATTGTATCTGAGTGCAGCATCAGTATACGGACCTGACGCCTTCATTGTTACATTGTATCTGAGTGCAGCAGCATTATACGGACCTGACACCTTCATTGATACATTGTATCTGAGTGCAGCAGCAGTATACGGACCTGACACCTTCATTGTTACATTGTATCTGAGCTCAGCAGCAGTATACAGACCTGACGCCTTCATTGTTACATTGTATCTGAGTGCAGCAGCAGTATACAGACCTGACGCCTTCATTGTTACATTGTATCTGAGTGCAGCAGCAGTATACGGACCTGACACCTTCATTGTTACATTGTATCTGAGTGCAGCAGCAGTATACGGACCTGACACCTTCATTGTTACATTGTATCTGAGCTCAGCAGCAGTATACGGACCTGACGCCTTCATTGTTACATTGTATCTGAGCACAGCAGCAGTATACGGACCTGACGCCTTCATTGTTACATTGTATCTGAGCACAGCAGCAGTATACAGACCTGACACCTTCATTGTTACATTGTATCTGAGTGCAGCAGCAGTATACAGACCTGACACCTTCATTGTTACATTGTATCTGAGCACAGCAGCAGTATACGGACCTGACACCTTCATTGTTACATTGTATCTGAGCACAGCAGCAGTATACGGACCTCACGCCTTCATTGTTACATTGTATCTGAGTGCAGCAGCAGTATACGGACCTGACACCTTCATTGTTACATTGTATCTGAGCACAGCAGCAGTATACAGACCTGACACCTTCATTGTTACATTGTATCTGAGTGCAGCAGCAGTATACAGACCTGACACCTTCATTGTTACATTGTATCTGAGCGCAGCAGCAGTATACGGACCTGACACCTTCATTGTTACATTGTATCTGAGCACAGCAGCAGTATACAGACCTGACACCTTCATTGTTACATTGTATCTGAGCGCAGCAGCAGTATACAGACCTGACACCTTCATTGTTACATTGTATCTGAGTGCAGCAGCAGTATACAGACCTGACACCTTCATTGTTACATTGTATCTGAGCGCAGCAGCAGTATACGGACCTGACACCTTCATTGTTACATTGTATCTGAGTGCAGCAGCAGTATACGGAACTGACGCCTTCATTGTTACATTGTATCTGAGCACAGCAGCAGTATACGGACCTGACGCCTTCATTGTTACATTGTATCTGAGCACAGCAGCAGTATACGGAACTGACGCCTTCATTGTTACATTGTATCTGAGCACAGCAGCAGTATACGGACCTGACGCCTTCATTGTTACATTGTATCTGAGTGCAGCAGCAGTATACGGACCTGACACCTTCATTGATACATTGTATCTGAGCGCAGCAGCAGTATACGGACCTGACACCTTCATTGATACATTGTATCTGAGCGCAGCAGCAGTATACAGACCTGACACCTTCATTGTTACATTGTATCTGAGCGCAGCAGCAGTATACGGACCTGACACCTTCATTGTTACATTGTATCTGAGCACAGCAGCAGTATACGGACCTGACACCTTCATTGTTACATTGTATCTGAGCACAGCAGCAGTATACGGACCTGACGCCTTCATTGTTACATTGTATCTGAGTGCAGCAGCAGTATACAGACCTGACGCCTTCATTGTTACATTGTATCTGAGTGCAGCAGCAGTATACAGACCTGACACCTTCATTGTTACATTGTATCTGAGTGCAGCAGCAGTATACGGACCTGACACCTTCATTGTTACATTGTATCTGAGTGCAGCAGCAGTATACAGACCTGACACCTTCATTGTTACATTGTATCTGAGTGCAGCAGCAGTATACGGAACTGACGCCTTCATTGTTACATTGTATCTGAGCGCAGCAGCAGTATACAGACCTGACACCTTCATTGTTACATTGTATCTGAGTGGAGCAGCAGTATACAGACCTGACACCTTCATTGTTACATTGTATCTGAGCACAGCAGCAGTATACGGACCTGACACCTTCATTGTTACATTGTATCTGAGCGCAGCAGCAGTATACAGACCTGACACCTTCATTGTTACATTGTATCTGAGCGCAGCAGCAGTATACGGACCTGACACCTTCATTGTTACATTGTATCTGAGCACAGCAGCAGTATACGGACCTGACACCTTCATTGTTACATTGTATCTGAGCACAGCAGCAGTATACGGACCTGACGCCTTCATTGTTACATTGTATCTGAGTGCAGCAGCAGTATACAGACCTGACGCCTTCATTGTTACATTGTATCTGAGTGCAGCAGCAGTATACAGACCTGACACCTTCATTGTTACATTGTATCTGAGTGCAGCAGCAGTATACGGACCTGACACCTTCATTGTTACATTGTATCTGAGTGCAGCAGCAGTATACAGACCTGACACCTTCATTGTTACATTGTATCTGAGTGCAGCAGCAGTATACGGAACTGACGCCTTCATTGTTACATTGTATCTGAGCGCAGCAGCAGTATACAGACCTGACACCTTCATTGTTACATTGTATCTGAGTGGAGCAGCAGTATACAGACCTGACACCTTCATTGTTACATTGTATCTGAGCACAGCAGCAGTATACGGACCTGACACCTTCATTGTTACATTGTATCTGAGCTCAGCAGCAGTATATGGACCTGACACCTTCATTGTTACATTGTATCTGAGTGGAGCAGCAGTATACGGACCTGACGCCTTCATTGTTACATTGTATCTGAGTGCAGCAGCAGTATATGGACCTGACACCTTCATTGTTACATTGTATCTGAGTGCAGCAGCAGTATACGGACCTGACGCCTTCATTGTTACATTGTATCTGAGTGGAGCAGCAGTATACGGACCTGACACCTTCATTGATACATTGTATCTGAGCGCAGCAGCAGTATACAGACCTGACGCCTTCATTGTTACATTGTATCTGAGTGCAGCAGCAGTATACGGACCTGACACCTTCATTGTTACATTGTATCTGAGTGGAGCAGCAGTATATGGACCTGACACCTTCATTGTTACATTGTATCTGAGCACAGCAGCAGTATACGGACCTGACACCTTCATTGTTACATTGTATCTGAGTGCAGCAGCAGTATACGGACCTGACGCCTTCATTGTTACATTGTATCTGAGCACAGCAGCAGTATACGGACCTGACGCCTTCATTGTTACATTGTATCTGAGCTCAGCAGCAGTATATGGACCTGACACCTTCATTGTTACATTGTATCTGAGCGCAGCAGCAGTATACAGACCTGACGCCTTCATTGTTACATTGTATCTGAGCGCAGCAGCAGTATACAGACCTGACGCCTTCATTGTTACATTGTATCTGAGTGCAGCAGCAGTATACGGACCTGACACCTTCATTGTTACATTGTATCTGAGTGCAGCAGCAGTATACGGACCTGACGCCTTCATTGTTACATTGTATCTGAGTGCAGCAGCAGTATACGGACCTGACGCCTTCATTGTTACATTGTATCTGAGCACAGCAGCAGTATACAGACCTGACACCTTCATTGTTACATTGTATCTGAGCTCAGCAGCAGTATATGGACCTGACACCTTCATTGTTACATTGTATCTGAGCGCAGCAGCAGTATACAGACTAGACGCCTTCATTGTTACATTGTATCTGAGTGGAGCAGCAGTATATGGACCTGACACCTTCATTGTTACATTGTATCTGAGTGCAGCAGCAGTATACGGACCTGACACCTTCATTGATACATTGTATCTGAGCGCAGCAGCAGTATACGGACCTGACACCTTCATTGTTACATTGTATCTGAGTGCAGCAGCAGTATACAGACCTGACACCTTCATTGTTACATTGTATCTGAGTGCAGCAGCAGTATACGGACCTGACACCTTCATTGTTACATTGTATCTGAGCTCAGCAGCAGTATACGGACCTGACGCCTTCATTGTTACATTGTATCTGAGTGCAGCAGCAGTATACGGACCTGACACCTTCATTGTTACATTGTATCTGAGCACAGCAGCAGTATACGGACCTGACACCTTCATTGTTACATTGTATCTGAGTGCAGCAGCAGTATACAGACCTGACGCCTTCATTGTTACATTGTATCTGAGTGGAGCAGCAGTATACAGACCTGACACCTTCATTGTTACATTGTATCTGAGTGCAGCAGCAGTATACAGACCTGACGCCTTCATTGTTACATTGTATCTGAGTGGAGCAGCAGTATACGGACCTGACGCCTTCATTGTTACATTGTATCTGAGTGCAGCAGCAGTATACGGACCTGACACCTTCATTGTTACATTGTATCTGAGCACAGCAGCAGTATACAGACCTGACACCTTCATTGTTACATTGTATCTGAGCGCAGCAGCAGTATACAGACCTGACACCTTCATTGTTACATTGTATCTGAGTGCAGCAGCAGTATACGGACCTGACACCTTCATTGTTACATTGTATCTGAGCACAGCAGCAGTATACGGACCTGACACCTTCATTGTTACATTGTATCTGAGTGCAGCAGCAGTATACGGACCTGACACCTTCATTGTTACATTGTATCTGAGTGCAGCAGCAGTATACGGACCTGACACCTTCATTGTTACATTGTATCTGAGCGCAGCAGCAGTATACGGACCTGACGCCTTCATTGTTACATTGTATCTGAGTGCAGCAGCAGTATACGGACCTGACGCCTTCATTGTTACATTGTATCTGAGTGCAGCAGCAGTATACAGACCTGACGCCTTCATTGTTACATTGTATCTGAGCTCAGCAGCAGTATACGGACCTGACGCCTTCATTGTTACATTGTATCTGAGCTCAGCAGCAGTATACAGACCTGACGCCTTCATTGTTACATTGTATCTGAGTGGAGCAGCAGTATACGGACCTGACACCTTCATTGTTACATTGTATCTGAGTGCAGCAGCAGTATACGGACCTGACACCTTCATTGTTACATTGTATCTGAGCGCAGCAGCAGTATACAGACCTGACGCCTTCATTGTTACATTGTATCTGAGCTCAGCAGCAGTATACGGACCTGACGCCTTCATTGTTACATTGTATCTGAGCTCAGCAGCAGTATACAGACCTGACGCCTTCATTGTTACATTGTATCTGAGTGGAGCAGCAGTATACGGACCTGACGCCTTCATTGTTACATTGTATCTGAGCTCAGCAGCAGTATACGGACCTGACGCCTTCATTGTTACATTGTATCTGAGCTCAGCAGCAGTATACAGACCTGACACCTTCATTGTTACATTGTATCTGAGCACAGCAGCAGTATACAGACCTGACACCTTCATTGTTACATTGTATCTGAGTGCAGCAGCAGTATACAGACCTGACGCCTTCATTGTTACATTGTATCTGAGTGGAGCAGCAGTATACGGACCTGACACCTTCATTGTTACATTGTATCTGAGCACAGCAGCAGTATACAGACCTGACGCCTTCATTGTTACATTGTATCTGAGTGGAGCAGCAGTATACGGACCTGACACCTTCATTGTTACATTGTATCTGAGTGCAGCAGCAGTATACAGACCTGACGCCTTCATTGTTACATTGTATCTGAGTGGAGCAGCAGTATACGGACCTGACACCTTCATTGTTACATTGTATCTGAGCACAGCAGCAGTATACAGACCTGACACCTTCATTGTTACATTGTATCTGAGCGCAGCAGCAGTATACAGACCTGACGCCTTCATTGTTACATTGTATCTGAGTGGAGCAGCAGTATACGGACCTGACACCTTCATTGTTACATTGTATCTGAGCGCAGCAGCAGTATACAGACCTGACACCTTCATTGTTACATTGTATCTGAGTGCCGCAGCAGTATACGGACCTGACACCTTCATTGTTACATTGTATCTGAGCGCAGCAGCAGTATACAGACCTGACGCCTTCATTGTTACATTGTATCTGAGTGCCGCAGCAGTATACAGACCTGACACCTTCATTGTTACATTGTATCTGAGCGCAGCAGCAGTATACAGACCTGACACCTTCATTGTTACATTGTATCTGAGTGCCGCAGCAGTATACGGACCTGACACCTTCATTGTTACATTGTATCTGAGCGCAGCAGCAGTATACAGACCTGACGCCTTCATTGTTACATTGTATCTGAGCTCAGCAGCAGTATATGGACCTGACACCTTCATTGTTACATTGTATCTGAGCGCAGCAGCAGTATACAGACCTGACGCCTTCATTGTTACATTGTATCTGAGCGCAGCAGCAGTATACGGACCTGACGCCTTCATTGTTACATTGTATCTGAGTGCCGCAGCAGTATACGGACCTGACACCTTCATTGTTACATTGTATCTGAGCACAGCAGCAGTATACAGACCTGACACCTTCATTGTTACATTGTATCTGAGCGCAGCAGCAGTATACAGACCTGACACCTTCATTGTTACATTGTATCTGAGTGCCGCAGCAGTATACAGACCTGACACCTTCATTGTTACATTGTATCTGAGCGCAGCAGCAGTATACGGACCTGACACCTTCATTGTTACATTGTATCTGAGCGCAGCAGCAGTATACAGACCTGACGCCTTCATTGTTACATTGTATCTGAGCTCAGCAGCAGTATATGGACCTGACACCTTCATTGTTACATTGTATCTGAGCGCAGCAGCAGTATACAGACCTGACGCCTTCATTGTTACATTGTATCTGAGCTCAGCAGCAGTATACGGACCTGACGCCTTCATTGTTACATTGTATCTGAGTGGAGCAGCAGTATACAGACCTGACGCCTTCATTGTTACATTGTATCTGAGTGCAGCAGCAGTATACGGACCTGACGCCTTCATTGTTACATTGTATCTGAGTGGAGCAGCAGTATATGGACCTGACACCTTCATTGTTACATTGTATCTGAGTGCAGCAGCAGTATACGGACCTGACGCCTTCATTGTTACATTGTATCTGAGTGGAGCAGCAGTATACAGACCTGACACCTTCATTGTTACATTGTATCTGAGTGCAGCAGCAGTATACAGACCTGACGCCTTCATTGTTACATTGTATCTGAGTGGAGCAGCAGTATATGGACCTGACACCTTCATTGTTACATTGTATCTGAGTGCAGCAGCAGTATACAGACCTGACGCCTTCATTGTTACATTGTATCTGAGTGGAGCAGCAGTATATGGACCTGACACCTTCATTGTTACATTGTATCTGAGTGCAGCAGCAGTATACAGACCTGACGCCTTCATTGTTACATTGTATCTGAGTGCAGCAGCAGTATACGGACCTGACACCTTCATTGATACATTGTATCTGAGCGCAGCAGCAGTATACGGACCTGACACCTTCATTGTTACATTGTATCTGAGCGCAGCAGCAGTATACGGACCTGACGCCTTCATTGATACATTGTATCTGAGTGCAGCAGCAGTATACGGACCTGACACCTTCATTGATACATTGTATCTGAGCGCAGCAGCAGTATACGGACCTGACACCTTCATTGTTACATTGTATCTGAGTGCAGCAGCAGTATACAGACCTGACACCTTCATTGTTACATTGTATCTGAGTGCAGCAGCAGTATACGGACCTGACACCTTCATTGTTACATTGTATCTGAGCTCAGCAGCAGTATACGGACCTGAGGCCTTCATTGTTACATTGTATCTGAGTGCAGCAGCAGTATACGGAACTGACACCTTCATTGTTACATTGTATCTGAGCTCAGCAGCAGTATACAGACCTGACACCTTCATTGTTACATTGTATCTGAGTGCAGCAGCAGTATACGGACCTGACACCTTCATTGTTACATTGTATCTGAGCTCAGCAGCAGTATACGGACCTGACACCTTCATTGTTACATTGTATCTGAGTGCAGCAGCAGTATACAGACCTGACGCCTTCATTGTTACATTGTATCTGAGTGGAGCAGCAGTATACGGACCTGACGCCTTCATTGTTACATTGTATCTGAGTGCAGCAGCAGTATACGGAACTGACGCCTTCATTGTTACATTGTATCTGAGCACAGCAGCAGTATACGGACCTGACACCTTCATTGTTACATTGTATCTGAGTGCAGCAGCAGTATACAGACCTGACGCCTTCATTGTTACATTGTATCTGAGTGGAGCAGCAGTATACAGACCTGACACCTTCATTGTTACATTGTATCTGAGTGCAGCAGCAGTATACAGACCTGACGCCTTCATTGTTACATTGTATCTGAGTGGAGCAGCAGTATACGGACCTGACGCCTTCATTGTTACATTGTATCTGAGTGCAGCAGCAGTATACGGACCTGACACCTTCATTGTTACATTGTATCTGAGTGCAGCAGCAGTATACAGACCTGACACCTTCATTGTTACATTGTATCTGAGTGCAGCAGCAGTATACGGACCTGACACCTTCATTGTTACATTGTATCTGAGCTCAGCAGCAGTATACGGACCTGACGCCTTCATTGTTACATTGTATCTGAGTGCAGCAGCAGTATACGGAACTGACGCCTTCATTGTTACATTGTATCTGAGCACAGCAGCAGTATACGGACCTGACACCTTCATTGTTACATTGTATCTGAGTGCAGCAGCAGTATACAGACCTGACGCCTTCATTGTTACATTGTATCTGAGTGCAGCAGCAGTATACGGAACTGACACCTTCATTGTTACATTGTATCTGAGCTCAGCAGCAGTATACAGACCTGACACCTTCATTGTTACATTGTATCTGAGTGCAGCAGCAGTATACGGACCTGACACCTTCATTGTTACATTGTATCTGAGCTCAGCAGCAGTATACGGACCTGACACCTTCATTGTTACATTGTATCTGAGTGCAGCAGCAGTATACAGACCTGACGCCTTCATTGTTACATTGTATCTGAGTGGAGCAGCAGTATACGGACCTGACGCCTTCATTGTTACATTGTATCTGAGTGCAGCAGCAGTATACGGAACTGACGCCTTCATTGTTACATTGTATCTGAGCACAGCAGCAGTATACGGACCTGACACCTTCATTGTTACATTGTATCTGAGTGCAGCAGCAGTATACAGACCTGACGCCTTCATTGTTACATTGTATCTGAGTGGAGCAGCAGTATACAGACCTGACACCTTCATTGTTACATTGTATCTGAGTGCAGCAGCAGTATACAGACCTGACGCCTTCATTGTTACATTGTATCTGAGTGGAGCAGCAGTATACGGACCTGACGCCTTCATTGTTACATTGTATCTGAGTGCAGCAGCAGTATACGGACCTGACACCTTCATTGTTACATTGTATCTGAGTGCAGCAGCAGTATACGGACCTGACACCTTCATTGTTACATTGTATCTGAGCTCAGCAGCAGTATACGGACCTGACGCCTTCATTGTTACATTGTATCTGAGTGGAGCAGCAGTATACGGACCTGACGCCTTCATTGTTACATTGTATCTGAGTGCAGCAGCAGTATACAGACCTGACACCTTCATTGTTACATTGTATCTGAGTGCAGCAGCAGTATACGGACCTGACACCTTCATTGTTACATTGTATCTGAGCTCAGCAGCAGTATACGGACCTGACGCCTTCATTGTTACATTGTATCTGAGTGCAGCAGCAGTATACGGACCTGACGCCTTCATTGTTACATTGTATCTGAGTGCAGCAGCAGTATACGGACCTGACACCTTCATTGTTACATTGTATCTGAGCACAGCAGCAGTATACGGAACTGACGCCTTCATTGTTACATTGTATCTGAGTGCAGCAGCAGTATACGGACCTGACACCTTCATTGTTACATTGTATCTGAGCTCAGCAGCAGTATACGGACCTGACGCCTTCATTGTTACATTGTATCTGAGTGCAGCAGCAGTATACGGACCTGACGCCTTCATTGTTACATTGTATCTGAGTGCAGCAGCAGTATACGGACCTGACGCCTTCATTGTTACATTGTATCTGAGCTCAGCAGCAGTATACGGAACTGACGCCTTCATTGTTACATTGTATCTGAGCACAGCAGCAGTATACGGACCTGACACCTTCATTGTTACATTGTATCTGAGTGCAGCAGCAGTATACAGACCTGACACCTTCATTGTTACATTGTATCTGAGTGCAGCAGCAGTATACAGACCTGACGCCTTCATTGTTACATTGTATCTGAGTGGAGCAGCAGTATACGGACCTGACGCCTTCATTGTTACATTGTATCTGAGTGCAGCAGCAGTATACGGACCTGACGCCTTCATTGTTACATTGTATCTGAGCACAGCAGCAGTATACAGACCTGACACCTTCATTGTTACATTGTATCTGAGCGCAGCAGCAGTATACAGACCTGACACCTTCATTGTTACATTGTATCTGAGTGCAGCAGCAGTATACGGAACTGACGCCTTCATTGTTACATTGTATCTGAGCACAGCAGCAGTATACGGACCTGACACCTTCATTGTTACATTGTATCTGAGTGCAGCAGCAGTATACGGACCTGACACCTTCATTGTTACATTGTATCTGAGCACAGCAGCAGTATACGGACCTGACACCTTCATTGTTACATTGTATCTGAGTGCAGCAGCAGTATACGGACCTGACACCTTCATTGTTACATTGTATCTGAGTGCAGCAGCAGTATACGGACCTGACACCTTCATTGTTACATTGTATCTGAGCGCAGCAGCAGTATACAGACCTGACGCCTTCATTGTTACATTGTATCTGAGCGCAGCAGCAGTATACAGACCTGACACCTTCATTGTTACATTGTATCTGAGCGCAGCAGCAGTATACAGACCTGACGCCTTCATTGTTACATTGTATCTGAGTGCAGCAGCAGTATACGGACCTGACACCTTCATTGTTACATTGTATCTGAGCGCAGCAGCAGTATACAGACCTGACACCTTCATTGTTACATTGTATCTGAGTGCAGCAGCAGTATACGGACCTGACACCTTCATTGTTACATTGTATCTGAGCACAGCAGCAGTATACAGACCTGACGCCTTCATTGTTACATTGTATCTGAGCTCAGCAGCAGTATATGGACCTGACACCTTCATTGTTACATTGTATCTGAGCGCAGCAGCAGTATACAGACCTGACGCCTTCATTGTTACATTGTATCTGAGCGCAGCAGCAGTATACAGACCTGACGCCTTCATTGTTACATTGTATCTGAGCTCAGCAGCAGTATACAGACCTGACGCCTTCATTGTTACATTGTATCTGAGTGGAGCAGCAGTATACAGACCTGACGCCTTCATTGTTACATTGTATCTGAGTGCAGCAGCAGTATACGGACCTGACACCTTCATTGATACATTGTATCTGAGCGCAGCAGCAGTATACGGACCTGACACCTTCATTGTTACATTGTATCTGAGTGCAGCAGCAGTATACAGACCTGACACCTTCATTGTTACATTGTATCTGAGTGGAGCAGCAGTATACGGACCTGACACCTTCATTGTTACATTGTATCTGAGCACAGCAGCAGTATACGGACCTGACGCCTTCATTGATACATTGTATCTGAGCGCAGCAGCAGTATACAGACCTGACACCTTCATTGTTACATTGTATCTGAGCGCAGCAGCAGTATACAGACCTGACGCCTTCATTGATACATTGTATCTGAGCGCAGCAGCAGTATACAGACCTGACACCTTCATTGTTACATTGTATCTGAGTGCAGCAGCAGTATACGGACCTGACACCTTCATTGATACATTGTATCTGAGCGCAGCAGCAGTATACAGACCTGACGCCTTCATTGATACATTGTATCTGAGCGCAGCAGCAGTATACAGACCTGACACCTTCATTGTTACATTGTATCTGAGCACAGCAGCAGTATACGGACCTGACGCCTTCATTGTTACATTGTATCTGAGCTCAGCAGCAGTATACGGACCTGACGCCTTCATTGTTACATTGTATCTGAGTGCAGCAGCAGTATACAGACCTGACACCTTCATTGTTACATTGTATCTGAGCACAGCAGCAGTATACGGACCTGACGCCTTCATTGTTACATTGTATCTGAGCGCAGCAGCAGTATACAGACCTGACACCTTCATTGTTACATTGTATCTGAGCTCAGCAGCAGTATACAGACCTGACACCTTCATTGTTACATTGTATCTGAGCGCAGCAGCAGTATACGGACCTGACACCTTCATTGTTACATTGTATCTGAGTGCAGCAGCAGTATACGGACCTGACGCCTTCATTGTTACATTGTATCTGAGTGCAGCAGCAGTATATGGACCTGACGCCTTCATTCTTACATTGTATCTGAGCTCAGCAGCAGTATACGGACCTGACACCTTCATTGTTACATTGTATCTGAGTGCAGCAGCAGTATATGGACCTGACGCCTTCATTCTTACATTGTATCTGAGCTCAGCAGCAGTATACAGACCTGACGCCTTCATTGTTACATTGTATCTGAGTGCAGCAGCAGTATACAGACCTGACGCCTTCATTGTTACATTGTATCTGAGTGCAGCAGCAGTATATGGACCTGACGCCTTCATTCTTACATTGTATCTGAGCTCAGCAGCAGTATACGGACCTGACACCTTCATTGTTACATTGTATCTGAGTGCAGCAGCAGTATATGGACCTGACGCCTTCATTCTTACATTGTATCTGAGCTCAGCAGCAGTATACGGACCTGACACCTTCATTGTTACATTGTATCTGAGTGCAGCAGCAGTATATGGACCTGACGCCTTCATTCTTACATTGTATCTGAGCTCAGCAGCAGTATAGGGACCTGACACCTTCATTGTTACATTGTATCTGAGCTCAGCAGCAGTATACGGACCTGACGCCTTCATTGTTACATTGTATCTGAGTGCAGCAGCAGTATACGGACCTGACGCCTTCATTGTTACATTGTATCTGAGTGGAGCAGCAGTATACGGACCTGACACCTTCATTGTTACATTGTATCTGAGCTCAGCAGCAGTATACGGACCTGACGCCTTCATTGTTACATTGTATCTGAGTGCAGCAGCAGTATACGGACCTGACACCTTCATTGTTACATTGTATCTGAGCTCAGCAGCAGTATACAGACCTGACACCTTCATTGTTACATTGTATCTGAGCTCAGCAGCAGTATACGGACCTGACACCTTCATTGTTACATTGTATCTGAGTGCAGCAGCAGTATACGGACCTGACACCTTCATTGTTACATTGTATCTGAGCTCAGCAGCAGTATACGGACCTGACACCTTCATTGTTACATTGTATCTGAGTGGAGCAGCAGTATACGGACCTGACACCTTCATTGTTACATTGTATCTGAGCTCAGCAGCAGTATACGGACCTGACACCTTCATTGTTACATTGTATCTGAGTGCAGCAGCAGTATACGGACCTGACACCTTCATTGTTACATTGTATCTGAGCTCAGCAGCAGTATACGGACCTGACACCTTCATTGTTACATTGTATCTGAGTGGAGCAGCAGTATACGGACCTGACACCTTCATTGTTACATTGTATCTGAGCTCAGCAGCAGTATAGGGACCTGACACCTTCATTGTTACATTGTATCTGAGTGCAGCAGCAGTATACGGACCTGACACCTTCATTGTTACATTGTATCTGAGTGCAGCAGCAGTATACGGACCTGACGCCTTCATTGTTACATTGTATCTGAGTGCAGCAGCAGTATACGGACCTGACGCCTTCATTGTTACATTGTATCTGAGTGGAGCAGCAGTATACGGACCTGACACCTTCATTGTTACATTGTATCTGAGCTCAGCAGCAGTATACGGACCTGACGCCTTCATTGTTACATTGTATCTGAGTGCAGCAGCAGTATATGCACCTGACGCCTTCATTCTTACATTGTATCTGAGTGCAGCAGCAGTATACGGACCTGACACCTTCATTGTTACATTGTATCTGAGCACAGCAGCAGTATACGGACCTGACACCTTCATTGTTACATTGAATCTGAGCTCAGCAGCAGTATACAGACCTGACACCTTCATTGTTACATTGTATCTGAGCTCAGCAGCAGTATACGGACCTGACGCCTTCATTGTTACATTGTATCTGAGTGCAGCAGCAGTATATGCACCTGACGCCTTCATTCTTACATTGTATCTGAGCTCAGCAGCAGTATACAGACCTGACACCTTCATTGTTACATTGTATCTGAGCTCAGCAGCAGTATACGGACCTGACGCCTTCATTGTTACATTGTATCTGAGTGCAGCAGCAGTATATGCACCTGACGCCTTCATTCTTACATTGTATCTGAGCTCAGCAGCAGTATACAGACCTGACGCCTTCATTGTTACATTGTATCTGAGCACAGCAGCAGTATACGGACCTGACACCTTCATTGTTACATTGAATCTGAGCTCAGCAGCAGTATACAGACCTGACACCTTCATTGTTACATTGTATCTGAGCTCAGCAGCAGTATACGGACCTGACACCTTCATTGTTACATTGAATCTGAGCTCAGCAGCAGTATACAGACCTGACACCTTCATTGTTACATTGTATCTGAGCTCAGCAGCAGTATACGGACCTGACACCTTCATTGTTACATTGTATCTGAGTGCAGCAGCAGTATATGCACCTGACGCCTTCATTCTTACATTGTATCTGAGCTCAGCAGCAGTATACGGACCTGACGCCTTCATTGTTACATTGTATCTGAGTGCAGCAGCAGTATATGCACCTGACGCCTTCATTCTTACATTGTATCTGAGCTCAGCAGCAGTATACGGACCTGACGCCTTCATTGTTACATTGTATCTGAGTGCAGCAGCAGTATATGCACCTGACGCCTTCATTCTTACATTGTATCTGAGCTCAGCAGCAGTATACGGACCTGACACCTTCATTGTTACATTGTATCTGAGCTCAGCAGCAGTATACGGACCTGACGCCTTCATTGTTACATTGTATCTGAGTGCAGCAGCAGTATACGGACCTGACACCTTCATTGTTACATTGTATCTGAGTGCAGCAGCAGTATATGCACCTGACGCCTTCATTCTTACATTGTATCTGAGCTCAGCAGCAGTAT
The DNA here is from genome assembly GCF_032444005.1 of Ranitomeya imitator. Taxonomy (NCBI): domain Eukaryota; kingdom Metazoa; phylum Chordata; class Amphibia; order Anura; family Dendrobatidae; genus Ranitomeya; species Ranitomeya imitator. The sequence continues at coordinate 840,641,682 of NC_091284.1, read as the reverse complement.
ACGGACCTGACACCTTCATTGTTACATTGTATCTGAGTGCAGCAGCAGTATACGGACCTGACGCCTTCATTGTTACATTGTATCTGAGTGGAGCAGCAGTATACGGACCTGACACCTTCATTGTTACATTGTATCTGAGTGCAGCAGCAGTATACGGACCTGACACCTTCATTGTTACATTGTATCTGAGCTCAGCAGCAGTATACGGACCTGACGCCTTCATTGTTACATTGTATCTGAGTGCAGCAGCAGTATACGGACCTGACGCCTTCATTGTTACATTGTATCTGAGTGGAGCAGCAGTATACGGACCTGACACCTTCATTGTTACATTGTATCTGAGCTCAGCAGCAGTATACGGACCTGACGCCTTCATTGTTACATTGTATCTGAGTGCAGCAGCAGTATATGCACCTGACGCCTTCATTCTTACATTGTATCTGAGCTCAGCAGCAGTATACGGACCTGACACCTTCATTGTTACATTGTATCTGAGCTCAGCAGCAGTATACGGACCTGACACCTTCATTGTTACATTGTATCTGAGTGCAGCAGCAGTATATGCACCTGACGCCTTCATTCTTACATTGTATCTGAGCTCAGCAGCAGTATACGGACCTGACACCTTCATTGTTACATTGTATCTGAGTGGAGCAGCAGTATACGGACCTGACACCTTCATTGTTACATTGTATCTGAGCTCAGCAGCAGTATACGGACCTGACACCTTCATTGTTACATTGTATCTGAGTGCAGCAGCAGTATACGGACCTGACACCTTCATTGTTACATTATATCTGAGCTCAGCAGCAGTATACGGACCTGACACCTTCATTGTTACATTGTATCTGAGCTCAGCAGCAGTATACGGACCTGACACCTTCATTGTTACATTGTATCTGAGTGCAGCAGCAGTATATGCACCTGACGCCTTCATTCTTACATTGTATCTGAGCTCAGCAGCAGTATACGGACCTGACACCTTCATTGTTACATTGTATCTGAGTGCAGCAGCAGTATACGGACCTGACACCTTCATTGTTACATTGTATCTGAGCTCAGCAGCAGTATACGGACCTGACGCCTTCATTGTTACATTGTATCTGAGCTCAGCAGCAGTATACGGACCTGACACCTTCATTGTTACATTGTATCTGAGTGCAGCAGCAGTATACGGACCTGACACCTTCATTGTTACATTGTATCTGAGCTCAGCAGCAGTATACGGACCTGACGCCTTCATTGTTACATTGTATCTGAGTGCAGCAGCAGTATACGGAACTGACGCCTTCATTGTTACATTGTATCTGAGTGCAGCAGCAGTATACGGACCTGACACCTTCATTGTTACATTGTATCTGAGCACAGCAGCAGTATACAGACCTGACACCTTCATTGTTACATTGTATCTGAGTGCAGCAGCAGTATACAGACCTGACGCCTTCATTGTTACATTGTGTCACGATTCCCCTGACCGCTGTCACCACTGGGTCAGGATTCACACCGTGACCGTCACCCCTACGTCACGGATCAGGGTGACTTTAGGCCAACAGACGGCTATCACATGTGCAGGGGGGCTTATCTTAGTTATCCCTCCACTGCTAACAATGTGATGAAAAACCACACACAAGGCTATTGACCTCTTAGTTTACAGCAGGGGCTTATTCTAGGTATCCCACTGCTTTTCTATATACCACGAACTGCAGGGATTTATGTATATCCCGCTTACAGTTCCACTTAACACTTGCAGCTCTCTGGCGCCCCCTTACTCTCAGGTCAGATTAGGTACTGCACCCTGGGTAATTAGTCGCCAGAAAGGCTGCCTGCTATGTACTGGCTATTGGGCACGCTGCAGCGACGCGATAACTACTCCCACACAGGCAGGAACAATAATTATCAAACCCGCAGTTGCTTCAGCATAATCCAACCGTCAGCACACTTTCGCTGCCACCAGCTTCGATTAAACGGGTCCGAAGCTAACCCAACACAACAGTAACAGTAGCGTATTTTCCCTTCAAGAGACTTAGGGTACGGTTTAGAGCAGGAGAACTGAACTAACATATAATAGTATGTCCCCTTAAAAATAATTAGGCCGTGCTTTATCAAAAATAGTTTATAAAGATGTTACAAATGAGACAATTGCAAATATGTACATGGGTAATTATAACATAAAGGGAATAAATGAGAAAAGATAACACTCACATATTAAAAGCATTGCAGGCATCCAGGCTAGTGCAGTTTCCATACATCCCAGTCCATGGGATGTACCAGCTCTTCCAGGACAATAGGACAAAGCAGTCCAGAGGGAGAAATCAGCAAAAAGTGACTCCTCAGAGCCTGCCAGACACTTAAAACATTAAGGCTGTGACATCACAGAAAGGCTGGCTTATCCAGACCCTCCTCTCTCTACATTCTGCCTAAACTTTAAACTATTCTCTCTGATTTCTATAACTTCACTACAAAACATGTCAGCGTCCTAAAAAGCTCATCATTCATCTCAGATTAACGTGAGCATTCTAATGAGATCAAATATGTCCTATCTGGGATACATATTTACAGAGAAAACCCTACTTCTTTACCAGATGGAGTTAGAAACCCGAGTGTCATGAGATGTGTAGCTACACCGAGTGGGACTACGAATATATATTTTCGTATTTCTAGCTTAAATCGTTTGCCTAATATCTAACAAAAACTAAACAAAGAATCTTTCATGGATTTTTGGAGCCATTTTTCCTGTTCTAGCTGGACAAGAGCTTACACAGGAAATGCCAGTCGTAAATTCCGTTCGGCCATAAAACTTCCCCCAGTGCAGGGGCAAAGCAGCTCTTGGCTGAATGAAAGGGAAGGGGGGCTTGTTAGCCCACAGCCTTGAGCAAGAGAACTACTTATGATATTTCATACCATATCGTGACACCTCCCCCTTTTGGTGTGCGCTAGGGAGGCAGGACCTGATGGTTCTCCTCCATGCGCACCTCAGCAGGTTCACCCTGGTGGGCCAACCCATCACCATTGCCATGCTCTGGCTCCATGGTGCCTTCGCCTACCCGGTGCCCCAGGTAGTGAACCTCCCTCATGCCCATCTGACACTTTCCCGGCTTGATAGTCAGTCCTGCTTGGTGAATTCGCCTGAGCACCTCCTCGAGATGCTGCAGGTGTTCCTTCCAGGAGGGACTGAAGATGGCAATGTCATCCAAGTACGCCACGGCGTACGTCTCCAGTCCCTGAAGCAGGCGGTTGACCATCCACTGGAAAGTGGCAGGGGCATTCTTCATGCCGAAGGGCATGACCGTGGACTCGTACAGTCCAAAGGGTGTGATAAAGGCGGACTTCTCCTGCGCCTCGGGGCTCAGGGGAATCTGCCAGTATCCTCTACTCAAATCCATTATTGTCAGGTATTTTGCGCCAGCTAACTTCTCAAGCAGCTCCTCGATGCGCGGCATTGGGTGCGCATCCGAGGCTGTGATGGCGTTGAGCCCCCTGTAGTCCACGCAGAACCGTGTGGTCCGGTCCTTCTTTGGCACGAGAACTACAGGCGATGCCCACGCGCTCTTTGACCGTCGAATCACCCCCAGCTGTAACATCTCATCGATCTCTTGGCGCATAATCTGCTGCACCTGGTCAGAGATTCGATAGGGTGTTCGCCGTAGTGGGGCGTGATTCCCGGTGTCCACCTCGTGGACTGCTAACTCAGTCCTCCCAGGTCGGTTGGAGAACACGACCCGGAAGGGTTCCAGTGTGGTTTGCAACTGCACCCGCTGGGGTTCAGTTAACGAGGCGCTTACCTCCACATCCTCGATGGACCCATTGGCCTTGGCTTGGGCCAGCAAGTCCAGGAGGGTGTCTTCCTCACCGTCTTCGGGCAAGCTGCAGACCGGTAGGACGAAAGGTTCACGTTCGTGATGAGCCTTCATCATGTTGACGTGAAAGGCCTTTCGCCTACCCCGAGCGTGGTCAAGCGTGACCACGTATGTGACCGGGTTGAGCTGTTGGTGGACGACGTACGGGCCCTCCCAGGCTGCCTGAAGCTTATCCGTTGGTACGGGGACCAGCACCCACACCTTTTGACCCACGTGGTAGGTCCGCTCCCGGGCGTTCTGGTCGTACCAGTGCTTCTGATCAGCCTGAGCCTGCGTCATGTTGTCATGCACCAACTGCGTCAAGGTCTGCATCTGGTCACGGAAGCGCATGACATACTCCACTATGGACACTTCAGAAGGGTTCGGCTCCTCTTCCCAGGATTCTCTTACCAACCCAAGGGGTCCCCGAACTCGCCTGCCGTACAGGAGCTCGAAGGGGGAGAACCCCGTCGAGGCCTGCGGAACCTCTCGGTAAGCGAACAGCAGGTGTGGGAGGTACCGCTCCCAGTCGCGCCCTTGAGTCTCAACCAGCATGCGTAGCATCTGTTTGAGGGTACCATTGAAGCGTTCACACAAGCCATTGGTCTGTGGGTGGTACGCACTCGATACCAGGTGCTTCACCTGCATTTTCTTACAGAGAGCCTCCATTAGGCGAGACATAAATTGGGTCCCTTGATCAGTAAGCATTTCCCTGGGAAATCCTACACGTGAAAAGATGGCCAACAGGGCATCCGCCACCTTATCTGCCCTAGTGGACGACAGAGCTACTGCCTCTGGGTACCGGGTAGCATAGTCTACCACAGTAAGGATGTATTGCTTTCCAGAGCTGCTGGGGACGGCCAGCGGGCCCACAATGTCCACCGCGATCCTCTGGAAAGGCTCCTCTATCACTGGCAAAGGGATCAGGGGAGCCTTAAGAGCAGGCCCTGCCTTCCCCACTCTTTGACAGGTGACACAGGAGCGGCAGTAGTTTGACACATCTGTCCCCATCTTAGGCCAATAGAAGTGTTGAGACAGCCGGGCCTTAGTTTTGCTGATCCCCAAGTGTCCAGCTAGCGGGATCTCATGGGCAATCCGCAACAACTCACCCCGGAATTGCTGTGGGACGACCAGCTGTCTTTCCCTCAACCACTCCTTTTGTGATTCTCCGGGTACTGTCTCCCGGTACAACCTTCCTTGTTCCCAGAACACCCTCTCCTTATCAGTCACGGAGGTGGGCGTCTCGGCGAGTTGTCTCAAACTCTCTAGGCTCGCATCTGTGTGCAGAGCGGCCTGAAACTCCTGGCTAGGGGAAGCCAAAAGCGACGTCAGGGTCCCTTCCCCACGGGAACCCTCTTGGACCTGCTCTGGGTCCACCTCTGGTTCAGTCACAGTGATGACTGAGGAGGGTCCGGAAGGCAGACAGTTATCTGCGTTCCGGGCACTCTGACTGCGGGTGACAGCAGCTACGTAGGCTGTCTCCCCGGGGATTTCTACAGGCCCATCAGCCGGCGCTGCTATGGGCTCTACCTCCCCATTTCCTGTAGCACCGACACTTGCCCCTGTTAGGGGTTCCTCAGCCGTCTCACTCCGCAGAGCGACGTGGCTGGGCACACCTGTACCTATGGACACATTAACCTTCACAGAAAAATCATTATCAGGTTCAGCTGGCACAGGTACAACATTTTCACCATCAATCCTAGGGAAAAAATCATTAGTAGATGCATCAACACAAGATAAAGCATGGTCAGGTAACACATGCGATTTCCCATCATCATCATCATCAGGGTTAACTTTACCCTCATTAGTAGATTGGGGAGGGGTGTCAGGGACGTAGTATGCATACATCCTCCCCAAATCAGTCCCCAACAAAACATCAGTGGGCAAATTATCAGACAGCCCCACTTCCTTCACCCCGCTCCCAGCACCCCAATCAATAAAAACCCGGGCCATCGGTAAGGGACAGCTAATGCCCCCAATCCCAGTGACAGTTAGGGTTTTCCCCGGAATGATTTCTTCAGGGGCCGCCAGTTCGGGTCGGATGAGGGTTCGTTCAGCCCCGGTGTCCTTGAGGCCTGTAGCAACATGGCCTCCCACAGTGACGGGCTGTACGTTGTCACACACCCTCCCAACCACACCACCCACAAAAAGAACTGCTGCATTAGGCCCTGGGGCCTTGGCTGGGGGGTTCTTCGGCCTGTCTGGACAGAAGGTACTGATATGCCCAGGCCGCTTGCAGGTGTAACACGCGCGAGGTTCGGTGGTAGGTCTGGTGCTGTTGGCCACAGGGCCAGGACCTCGGGTGTGCTGGCTGGCAGGGGTACTGGCGTTGGTTGCAGGCTTACCCCCTCTCCAGCTGGTGGTGACTGGCTTCCGCGCTTCCGATCTACGGTTGGCCTCATAGGCATCGGCAATCTGCGCTGCTTTCGTCACGTCTTTGGGTTCTCTGTCCATCACGAACTGTCGCACCTCAGCTGGGCAAAGATGAAAAAACTGGTCTTTGATCATCAGGTCTCGCAGCTGTGCAAAGGTGGTCACTGACAGTCCTTGGGTCCACTGGTCAAAGTGGGTCCCCAGTCCATGCACCACATCACTGTAACTGTCGTGTGGGCCACGTTGGAGGGTCCGGAACTTTCTACGGTACACCTCGGGTGTAAGCTGGTACTTGGCTATCAGGGCCTGCTTGATGGCCTCATAGTCACCATCTTGTTCTTGAGGGAGGGCAGCAAACGCATCCAGAGCTTTACCTTTCAGCCCTGGTGTCAGGTATCGGGCCCATTCATCTGTAGGCAGCTGGTACTGCCTGCAGGCTTTCTCAAAGGCCCGCAGAAAAGTGTCCAAATCTCCGTCCTTCTCCATAACAGGAAAGTGATCAGGCCGGGGCTTCGGTGTCTGAGCGCTGCTAGGCTCACGGTTGGTCTGAGACAACCCCTGCATTTGCAGTCGGGCTAACTGCAGCTGGTACTCCCGCTCAGCTTGCCGCTCGGCTCGCTGGGCCTCTCTCTCAGCTCGGGCCTCTCTCTCGGCTCGCTCCTGGTATTGCTGGATCAGCTGCAGACGTCTCTCATGGTCGTCAATGGGGAATTCTTTCAAGGCCGCCTGCAGGTGGGGGTCCAATTCGCCCGGATTACTAACAGGGCCAGCATTCAGTGGTTGGACCTCTGCTGCAGCACCATGTTCGCTGGTGCTGGCTTCTGCGGCCTCTGAGCTCTGAGATTGGTCTCGAGCGGCTTCCCATTGCACCAGATCTGCGACCAGTTGGGCTTTGTTTTTGCTTGCAAAGTCAATGTGCTGTGTCTTGCATAAGGCAACAAGGGTGTCTCTGGTCTGCTGCTCATAAAAGGTTTCTCCCAGCCCAACCATGGTTGCCAAATAAAAGATAGGATAGAAAAACGAAGAGAAAGGGAGGGGATAATTACCAGTACACAATTGTCTCACAACTAAAAAGCACTGAGTTCGTTCTCCAAACTTATTTGCGCAGAGTCCTCGCAAGAACTTTCTGCAAGTTTTTAGTGAGAGGAATGATTACTCAAACCAAATCACTAATGCTCTAAGATATCCCACCGCCTTGCCACCAATTGTCACGATTCCCCTGACCGCTGTCACCACTGGGTCAGGATTCACACCGTGACCGTCACCCCTACGTCACGGATCAGGGTGACTTTAGGCCAACAGACGGCTATCACATGTGCAGGGGGGCTTATCTTAGTTATCCCTCCACTGCTAACAATGTGATGAAAAACCACACACAAGGCTATTGACCTCTTAGTTTACAGCAGGGGCTTATTCTAGGTATCCCACTGCTTTTCTATATACCACGAACTGCAGGGATTTATGTATATCCCGCTTACAGTTCCACTTAACACTTGCAGCTCTCTGGCGCCCCCTTACTCTCAGGTCAGATTAGGTACTGCACCCTGGGTAATTAGTCGCCAGAAAGGCTGCCTGCTATGTACTGGCTATTGGGCACGCTGCAGCGACGCGATAACTACTCCCACACAGGCAGGAACAATAATTATCAAACCCGCAGTTGCTTCAGCATAATCCAACCGTCAGTACACTTTCGCTGCCACCAGCTTCGATTAAACGGGTCCGAAGCTAACCCAACACAACAGTAACAGTAGCGTATTTTCCCTTCAAGAGACTTAGGGTACGGTTTAGAGCAGGAGAACTGAACTAACATATAATAGTATGTCCCCTTAAAAATAATTAGGCCGTGCTTTATCAAAAATAGTTTATAAAGATGTTACAAATGAGACAATTGCAAATATGTACATGGGTAATTATAACATAAAGGGAATAAATGAGAAAAGATAACACTCACATATTAAAAGCATTGCAGGCATCCAGGCTAGTGCAGTTTCCATACATCCCAGTCCATGGGATGTACCAGCTCTTCCAGGACAATAGGACAAAGCTCCCTAAGCTAGAAGATCGTTGGGTACAGCCGGGACCAGCTGCTTCGAAAGCATCACCAAACCAGGGATTCAAGCTTCAGGAGGCTAATTTGCATATTCCAGGTGCCTTCTGGGAGAAGCGAAGTCTCCCTAAGCTAGAAGATCGTTGGGTACAGCCGGGACCAGCTGCTTCGAAAGCATCACCAAACCAGGGATTCAAGCTTCAGGAGGCTAATTTGCATATTCCAGGTGCCTTCTGGGAGAAGCGAAGTCTCCCTAAGCTAGAAGATCGTTGGGTACAGCCGGGACCAGCTGCTTCGAAAGCATCATCAAACCAGGGATTCAAGCTTCAGGAGGCTAATTTGCATATTCCAGGTGCCTTCTGGGAGAAGCGAAGTCTCCCTAAGCTAGAAGATCGTTGGGTACAGCCGGGACCAGCTGCTTCGAAAGCATCACCAAACCAGGGATTCAAGCTTCAGGAGGCTAATTTGCATATTCCAGGTGCCTTCTGGGAGAAGCGAAGTCTCCCTAAGCTAGAAGATCGTTGGGTACAGCCGGGACCAGCTGCTTCGAAAGCATCTCCAAACCGCGCGCCTTACGGCGCGCAAATTTTTGCCTGTAGGACATTATTGCAAGAGAGCTTGGCTGAGTAGATTACACAAGAAGGAAAACACACAGCAAGTCAGCAGGATCTAGGAGCAACATGGCAGATGTGACAACCTACATGGTGAGCTGCAGCATGTGCTACATGTTCACAGATCGACCAGAAGAAGAATCCAATTTCACCTGTCAGAAGTGTAGACTAGTGGCCCTTTTAGAAGAAAAGGTGCGGGGTCTGGAAGAAAGAATAGCAACTTTGAAACTCATCAAAGAGAATGAAGACTTTCTAGACAGAACAGAAGCATCTCTACTGGTCACAGAAGGTGCAAAAAGTGTCAGAGAACCTCCAAAAGCAGATGAGTGGAAGCATGTGACCAAAAGAAGCAAGAAGACCATGGAGAAATCACCAACCACACAACTGAAGAACCGATATCAAATCTTTGTAGAGGATGAAGATGGCACACCTAAGAATGAAGCAATACCAGCAAGCAAAAAAGAAAAGGGCACACAGCAACAAGTGACAGCAAAAAGTACAGCCAAGAAGCAACGAAGAGTGGTGGTGGTGGGAGACTCACTACTGAGAGGCACAGAAGCAGCCATCTGCAGACCGGACATAACTGCAAGAGAAGTATGCTGCCTTCCAGGTGCGATGATCAAGGATGTGACCGATAGGATACCAAAGCTCTTCAGCTCCAAGGACGTCCACCCATTTCTTCTGATACATGTTGGCACCAATGACACGGCAAGGAAGGACCTACCGACAATCTGCAAGGACTTTGAAGAGTTGGGGAAGAAAGTAAAGGAACTGGATGCACAGGTAGTTTTTTCTTCTATCCTTCCAGTAGACGGGCATGGCACCAGGAGATGGAACAGGATCCTTGATGCAAACAACTGGCTAAGACGATGGTGCAGACAACAAGGATTTGGATTCCTGGACCACGGTGTGAATTACTGGTATGATGGACTCCTCGCCAGAGACGGACTACACCTCAACAAACCTGGGAAACACACATTCGCCAGAAGACTCGCTACACTCATCAGGAGGGCGTTAAACTAGAAGAAGAGGGGACGGGAAGAAAAACATTAGACTTGAACAAAGACGACCCAGGAAAACATACTCAGAAGGGAGGTAAGAACATTTCTAAAACAATCCACAGTGAGGAGATTGGAACAAAACAAAATCCTCTGAACTGCATGCTCGCAAACGCCAGAAGCCTGACAAACAAGATGGAAGAACTAGAAGCAGAAATATCTACAGGTAACTTTGACATAGTGGGAATAACCGAGACATGGTTAGATGAAAGCTATGACTGGGCAGTTAACTTACAGGGTTACAGTCTGTTTAGAAAGGATCGTAAAAATCGGAGAGGAGGAGGGGTTTGTCTCTATGTAAAGTCTTGTCTAAAGTCCACTTTAAGGGAGGATATTAGCGAAGGGAATGAGGATGTCGAGTCCATATGGGTTGAAATTCATGGAGGGAAAAATGGTAACAAAATTCTCATTGGGGTCTGTTACAAACCCCCAAATATAACAGAAAGCATGGAAAGTCTACTTCTAAAGCAGATAGATGAAGCTGCAACCCATAATGAGGTCCTGGTTATGGGGGACTTTAACTACCCGGATATTAACTGGGAAACAGAAACCTGTGAAACCCATAAAGGCAACAGGTTTCTGCTAATAACCAAGAAAAATTATCTTTCACAATTGGTGCAGAATCCAACCAGAGGAGCAGCACTTTTAGACCTAATACTATCTAATAGACCTGACAGAATAACAAATCTGCAGGTGGTTGGGCATTTAGGAAATAGCGACCACAATATTGTGCAGTTTCACCTGTCTTTCACTAGGGGGACTTGTCAGGGAGTCACAAAAACATTGAACTTTAGGAAGGCAAAGTTTGAACAGCTTAGAGATGCCCTTAATCTGGTAGACTGGGACAATATCCTCAGAAATGAGAATACAGATAATAAATGGGAAATGTTTAAGAACATCCTAAATAGGCAGTGTAAGCGGTTTATACCTTGTGGGAATAAAAGGACTAGAAATAGGAAAAACCCAATGTGGCTAAACAAAGAAGTAAGACAGGCAATTAACAGTAAAAAGAAAGCATTTGCACTACTAAAGCAGGATGGCACCATTGAAGCTCTAAAAAACTATAGGGAGAAAAATACTTTATCTAAAAAACTAATTAAAGCTGCCAAAAAGGAAACAGAGAAGCACATTGCTAAGGAGAGTAAAACTAATCCCAAACTGTTCTTCAACTATATCAATAGTAAAAGAATAAAAACTGAAAATGTAGGCCCCTTAAAAAATAGTGAGGAAAGAATGGTTGTAGATGACGAGGAAAAAGCTAACATATTAAACACCTTCTTCTCCACGGTATTCACGGTGGAAAATGAAATGCTAGGTGAAATCCCAAGAAACAATGAAAACCCTATATTAAGGGTCACCAATCTAACCCAAGAAGAGGTGCGAAACCGGCTAAATAAGATTAAAATAGATAAATCTCCGGGTCCGGATGGCATACACCCACGAGTACTAAGAGAACTAAGTAATGTAATAGATAAACCATTATTTCTTATTTTTAGTGACTCTATAGCGACAGGGTCTGTTCCGCAGGACTGGCGCATAGCAAATGTGGTGCCAATATTCAAAAAGGGCTCTAAAAGTGAACCTGGAAATTATAGGCCAGTAAGTCTAACCTCTATTGTTGGTAAAATATTTGAAGGGTTTCTGAGGGATGTTATTCTGGATTATCTCAATGAGAATAACTGTTTAACTCCATATCAGCATGGGTTTATGAGAAATCGCTCCTGTCAAACCAATCTAATCAGTTTTTATGAAGAGGTAAGCTATAGGCTGGACCACGGTGAGTCATTGGACGTGGTATATCTCGATTTTTCCAAAGCGTTTGATACCGTGCCGCACAAGAGGTTGGTACACAAAATGAGAATGCTTGGTCTGGGGGAAAATGTGTGTAAATGGGTTAGTAACTGGCTTAGTGATAGAAAGCAGAGGGTGGTTATAAATGGTATAGTCTCTAACTGGGTCGCTGTGACCAGTGGGGTACCGCAGGGGTCAGTATTGGGACCTGTTCTCTTCAACATATTCATTAATGATCTGGTAGAAGGTTTACACAGTAAAATATCGATATTTGCAGATGATACAAAACTATGTAAAGCAGTTAATACAAGAGAAGATAGTATTCTGCTACAGATGGATCTGGATAAGTTGGAAACTTGGGCTGAAAGGTGGCAGATGAGGTTTAACAATGATAAATGTAAGGTTATACACATGGGAAGAGGGAATCAATATCACCATTACACACTGAACGGGAAACCACTGGGTAAATCTGACAGGGAGAAGGACTTGGGGATCCTAGTTAATGATAAACTTACCTGGAGCAGCCAGTGCCAGGCAGCAGCTGCCAAGGCAAACAGGATCATGGGGTGCATTAAAAGAGGTCTGGATACACATGATGAGAGCATTATACTGCCTCTGTACAAATCCCTAGTTAGACCGCACATGGAGTACTGTGTCCAGTTTTGGGCACCGGTGCTCAGGAAGGATATAATGGAACTAGAGAGAGTACAAAGGAGGGCAACAAAATTAATAAAGGGGATGGGAGAACTACAATACCCAGATAGATTAGCGAAATTAGGATTATTTAGTCTAGAAAAAAGACGACTGAGGGGCGATCTAATAACCATGTATAAGTATATAAGGGGACAATACAAATATCTCGCTGAGGATCTGTTTATACCAAGGAAGGTGACGGGCACAAGAGGGCATTCTTTGCGTCTGGAGGAGAGAAGGTTTTTCCACCAACATAGAAGAGGATTCTTTACTGTTAGGGCAGTGAGAATCTGGAATTGCTTGCCTGAGGAGGTGGTGATGGCGAACTCAGTCGAGGGGTTCAAGAGAGGCCTGGATTTCTTCCTGGAGCAGAACAATATTGTATCATACAATTATTAGGTTCTGTAGAAGGACGTAGATCTGGGTATTTATTATAATGGAATATAGGCTGAACTGGATGGACAAATGTCTTTTTTCGGCCTTACTAACTATGTTACTATGTTACTAAAGCAGTCCAGAAGGAGAAATCAGCAAAAAGTGACTCCTCAGAGCCTGCCAGACACTTAAAACATTAAGGCTGTGACATCACAGAAAGGCTGGCTTATCCAGACCCTCCTCTCTCTACATTCTGCCTAAACTTTAAACTATTCTCTCTAATTTCTATAACTTCACTACAAAACATGACAGAGTCATACCAAACCCATAATTCATCTCGGATTAACGTGAGCATTCTAATGAGATCAAATATGTCCTATCTGGGATACATATTTACAGAGAAAACCCTACTTCTTTACCAGATGGAGTTAGAAACCCGAGTGTCATGAGATGTGTAGCTACACCGAGTGGGACTACGAATATATATTTTCGTATTTCTAGCTTAAATCGTTTGCCTAATATCTAACAAAAACTAAACAAAGAATCTTTCATGGATTTTTGGAGCCATTTTTCCTGTTCTAGCTGGACAAGAGCTTACACAGGAAATGCCAGTCGTAAATTCCGTTCGGCCATAAAACTTCCCCCAGTGCAGGGGCAAAGCAGCTCTTGGCTGAATGAAAGGGAAGGGGGGCTTGTTAGCCCACAGCCTTGAGCAAGAGAACTACTTATGATATTTCATACCATATCGTGACACATTGTATCTGAGTGCAGCAGCAGTATATGGACCTGACGCCTTCATTGTTACATTGTATCTGAGTGCAGCAGCAGTATACAGACCTGACACCTTCATTGTTACATTGTATCTGAGTGGAGCAGCAGTATACAGACCTGACACCTTCATTGTTACATTGTATCTGAGTGCAGCAGCAGTATACGGACCTGACACCTTCATTGTTACATTGTATCTGAGTGCAGCAGCAGTATACAGACCTGACGCCTTCATTGTTACATTGTATCTGAGCGCAGCAGCAGTATACGGACCTGACACCTTCATTGTTACATTGTATCTGAGTGCAGCAGCAGTATACAGACCTGACGCCTTCATTGTTACATTGTATCTGAGTGGAGCAGCAGTATACAGACCTGACACCTTCATTGTTACATTGTATCTGAGTGGAGCAGCAGTATACGGACCTGACACCTTCATTGTTACATTGTATCTGAGTGCAGCAGCAGTATACGGACCTGACACCTTCATTGTTACATTGTATCTGAGTGCAGCAGTATACAGACCTGACGCCTTCATTGTTACATTGTATCTGAGCGCAGCAGCAGTATACGGACCTGACACCTTCATTGTTACATTGTATCTGAGTGCAGCAGCAGTATACAGACCTGACGCCTTCATTGTTACATTGTATCTGAGTGGAGCAGCAGTATACAGACCTGACACCTTCATTGTTACATTGTATCTGAGTGCAGCAGCAGTATACGGACCTGACACCTTCATTGTTACATTGTATCTGAGTGCAGCAGCAGTATACAGACCTGACGCCTTCATTGTTACATTGTATCTGAGTGCAGCAGCAGTATACAGACCTGACACCTTCATTGTTACATTGTATCTGAGTGCAGCAGCAGTATACAGACCTGACGCCTTCATTGTTACATTGTATCTGAGTGCAGCAGCAGTATACGGACCTGACACCTTCATTGTTACATTGTATCTGAGTGCAGCAGCAGTATACGGACCTGACACCTTCATTGTTACATTGTATCTGAGTGCAGCAGCAGTATACGGACCTGACACCTTCATTGTTACATTGTATCTGAGTGCAGCAGCAGTATACAGACCTGACGCCTTCATTGTTACATTGTATCTGAGTGCAGCAGCAGTATACGGACCTGACACCTTCATTGTTACATTGTATCTGAGTGCAGCAGCAGTATACAGACCTGACACCTTCATTGTTACATTGTATCTGAGCACAGCAGCAGTATACGGACCTGACACCTTCATTGTTACATTGTATCTGAGTGCAGCAGCAGTATACGGACCTGACACCTTCATTGTTACATTGTATCTGATTGCAGCAGCAGTATACAGACCTGACGCCTTCATTGTTACATTGTATCTGAGTGCAGCAGCAGTATACAGACCTGACGCCTTCATTGTTACATTGTATCTGAGCGCAGCAGCAGTATACGGACCTGACACCTTCATTGTTACATTGTATCTGAGTGCAGCAGCAGTATACAGACCTGACACCTTCATTGTTACATTGTATCTGAGTGCAGCAGCAGTATACGGACCTGACACCTTCATTGTTACATTGTATCTGAGCACAGCAGCAGTATACGGACCTGACACCTTCATTGTTACATTGTATCTGAGTGCAGCAGCAGTATACGGACCTGACACCTTCATTGTTACATTGTATCTGAGTGCAGCAGCAGTATACGGACCTGACACCTTCATTGTTACATTGTATCTGAGTGGAGCAGCAGTATACGGACCTGACGCCTTCATTGTTACATTGTATCTGAGTGCAGCAGCAGTATACAGACCTGACACCTTCATTGTTACATTGTATCTGAGTGCAGCAGCAGTATACAGACCTGACGCCTTCATTGTTACATTGTATCTGAGTGCAGCAGCAGTATACGGACCTGACACCTTCATTGTTACATTGTATCTGAGTGCAGCAGCAGTATACGGACCTGACACCTTCATTGTTACATTGTATCTGAGTGCAGCAGCAGTATACGGACCTGACACCTTCATTGTTACATTGTATCTGAGTGCAGCAGCAGTATACGGACCTGACACCTTCATTGTTACATTGTATCTGAGTGCAGCAGCAGTATACGGACCTGACACCTTCATTGTTACATTGTATCTGAGTGCAGCAGCAGTATACGGACCTGACGCCTTCATTGTTACATTGTATCTGAGTGCAGCAGCAGTATACAGACCTGACACCTTCATTGTTACATTGTATCTGAGTGCAGCAGCAGTATACGGACCTGACACCTTCATTGTTACATTGTATCTGAGTGCAGCAGCAGTATACAGACCTGACACCTTCATTGTTACATTGTATCTGAGTGCAGCAGCAGTATATGGACCTGACACCTTCATTGTTACATTGTATCTGAGCACAGCAGCAGTATATGGACCTGACACCTTCATTGTTACATTGTATCTGAGTGCAGCAGCAGTATACGGACCTGACACCTTCATTGTTACATTGTATCTGAGTGCAGCAGCAGTATACAGACCTGACACCTTCATTGTTACATTGTATCTGAGTGCAGCAGCAGTATACGGACCTGACACCTTCATTGTTACATTGTATCTGAGTGGAGCAGCAGTATACGGACCTGACACCTTCATTGTTACATTGTATCTGAGTGCAGCAGCAGTATACAGACCTGACGCCTTCATTGTTACATTGTATCTGAGTGCAGCAGCAGTATACAGACCTGACACCTTCATTGTTACATTGTATCTGAGCTCAGCAGCAGTATATGGACCTGACGCCTTCATTGTTACATTGTATCTGAGTGCAGCAGCAGTATACAGACCTGACGCCTTCATTGTTACATTGTATCTGAGTGCAGCAGCAGTATACGGACCTGACACCTTCATTGTTACATTGTATCTGAGCACAGCAGCAGTATACAGACCTGACACCTTCATTGTTACATTGTATCTGAGCTCAGCAGCAGTATATGGACCTGACACCTTCATTGTTACATTGTATCTGAGTGCAGCAGCAGTATATGGACCTGACGCCTTCATTGTTACATTGTATCTGAGCACAGCAGCAGTATACAGACCTGACACCTTCATTGTTACATTGTATCTGAGTGCAGCAGCAGTATACGGACCTGACGCCTTCATTGTTACATTGTATCTGAGCTCAGCAGCAGTATACGGACCTGACACCTTCATTGTTACATTGTATCTGAGCTCAGCAGCAGTATACGGACCTGACACCTTCATTGTTACATTGTATCTGAGTGCAGCAGCAGTATATGGACCTGACGCCTTCATTGTTACATTGTATCTGAGCACAGCAGCAGTATACAGACCTGACACCTTCATTGTTACATTGTATCTGAGTGCAGCAGCAGTATACAGACCTGACGCCTTCATTGTTACATTGTATCTGAGCTCAGCAGCAGTATACGGACCTGACACCTTCATTGTTACATTGTATCTGAGCTCAGCAGCAGTATACGGACCTGACACCTTCATTGTTACATTGTATCTGAGTGCAGCAGCAGTATATGGACCTGACGCCTTCATTGTTACATTGTATCTGAGCACAGCAGCAGTATACAGACCTGACACCTTCATTGTTACATTGTATCTGAGTGCAGCAGCAGTATACGGACCTGACGCCTTCATTGTTACATTGTATCTGAGCTCAGCAGCAGTATACGGACCTGACACCTTCATTGTTACATTGTATCTGAGCTCAGCAGCAGTATACGGACCTGACACCTTCATTGTTACATTGTATCTGAGCTCAGCAGCAGTATACGGACCTGACACCTTCATTGTTACATTGTATCTGAGCTCAGCAGCAGTATACGGACCTGACGCCTTCATTGTTACATTGTATCTGAGTGCAGCAGCAGTATACGGACCTGACACCTTCATTGTTACATTGTATCTGAGCTCAGCAGCAGTATACGGACCTGATGCCTTCATTGTTACATTGTATCTGAGCTCAGCAGCAGTATACGGACCTGACACCTTCATTGTTACATTGTATCTGAGCTCAGCAGCAGTATACGGACCTGACGCCTTCATTGTTACATTGTATCTGAGCACAGCAGCAGTATACAGACCTGACGCCTTCATTGTTACATTGTATCTGAGTGCAGCAGCAGTATACGGACCTGACACCTTCATTGTTACATTGTATCTGAGCTCAGCAGCAGTATACGGACCTGACACCTTCATTGTTACATTGTATCTGAGCTCAGCAGCAGTATACGGACCTGACACCTTCATTGTTACATTGTATCTGAGCTCAGCAGCAGTATACGGAACTGACGCCTTCATTGTTACATTGTATCTGAGTGCAGCAGCAGTATACGGACCTGACGCCTTCATTGTTACATTGTATCTGAGTGCAGCAGCAGTATACGGACCTGACACCTTCATTGTTACATTGTATCTGAGTGCAGCAGCAGTATACGGACCTGACACCTTCATTGTTACATTGTATCTGAGCTCAGCAGCAGTATACGGAACTGACGCCTTCATTGTTACATTGTATCTGAGTGCAGCAGCAGTATACGGACCTGACGCCTTCATTGTTACATTGTATCTGAGTGGAGCAGCAGTATACGGACCTGACACCTTCATTGTTACATTGTATCTGAGTGCAGCAGCAGTATACGGACCTGACACCTTCATTGTTACATTGTATCTGAGTGCAGCAGCAGTATACGGACCTGACGCCTTCATTGTTACATTGTATCTGAGTGCAGCAGCAGTATACGGACCTGACACCTTCATTGTTACATTGTATCTGAGTGCAGCAGCAGTATACGGACCTGACACCTTCATTGTTACATTGTATCTGAGTGCAGCAGCAGTATACGGACCTGACACCTTCATTGTTACATTGTATCTGAGTGCAGCAGCAGTATACGGACCTGACACCTTCATTGTTACATTGTATCTGAGTGGAGCAGCAGTATATGGACCTGACGCCTTCATTGTTACATTGTATCTGAGTGGAGCAGCAGTATATGGACCTGACGCCTTCATTGTTACATTGTATCTGAGTGGAGCAGCAGTATATGGACCTGACGCCTTCATTGTTACATTGTATCTGAGCACAGCAGCAGTATACGGACCTGACGCCTTCATTGTTACATTGTATCTGAGCACAGCAGCAGTATACGGACCTGACACCTTCATTGATACATTGTATCTGAGCTCAGCAGCAGTATACGGACCTGACACCTTCATTGTTACATTGTATCTGAGCTCAGCAGCAGTATACGGACCTGACGCCTTCATTCTTACATTGTATCTGAGCTCAGCAGCAGTATACGGACCTGACGCCTTCATTGTTACATTGTATCTGAGCACAGCAGCAGTATACGGACCTGACGCCTTCATTGTTACATTGTATCTGAGCACAGCAGCAGTATACGGACCTGACACCTTCATTGATACATTGTATCTGAGCTCAGCAGCAGTATACGGACCTGACACCTTCATTGTTACATTGTATCTGAGCTCAGCAGCAGTATACGGACCTGACGCCTTCATTCTTACATTGTATCTGAGCTCAGCAGCAGTATACGGACCTGACGCCTTCATTGTTACATTGTATCTGAGCGCAGCAGCAGTATACAGACCTGACACCTTCATTGTTACATTGTATCTGAGTGCAGCAGCAGTATACGGACCTGACACCTTCATTGTTACATTGTATCTGAGCGCAGCAGCAGTATACAGACCTGACGCCTTCATTGTTACATTGTATCTGAGCTCAGCAGCAGTATACAGACCTGACACCTTCATTGTTACATTGTATCTGAGTGCAGCAGCAGTATACGGACCTGACACCTTCATTGTTACATTGTATCTGAGTGCAGCAGCAGTATACGGACCTGACACCTTCATTGTTACATTGTATCTGAGCACAGCAGCAGTATACGGACCTGACGCCTTCATTGTTACATTGTATCTGAGCACAGCAGCAGTATACGGACCTGACACCTTCATTGTTACATTGTATCTGAGTGGAGCAGCAGTATACGGACCTGACACCTTCATTGTTACATTGTATCTGAGCTCAGCAGCAGTATACGGACCTGACGCCTTCATTGTTACATTGTATCTGAGTGCAGCAGCAGTATACGGACCTGACACCTTCATTGTTACATTGTATCTGAGCACAGCAGCAGTATACGGACCTGACACCTTCATTGATACATTGTATCTGAGCTCAGCAGCAGTATACGGACCTGACACCTTCATTGATACATTGTATCTGAGCTCAGCAGCAGTATACGGACCTGACGCCTTCATTGTTACATTGTATCTGAGTGGAGCAGCAGTATATGGACCTGACGCCTTCATTGTTACATTGTATCTGAGTGGAGCAGCAGTATATGGACCTGACGCCTTCATTGTTACATTGTATCTGAGTGGAGCAGCAGTATATGGACCTGACGCCTTCATTGTTACATTGTATCTGAGCACAGCAGCAGTATACGGACCTGACGCCTTCATTGTTACATTGTATCTGAGCACAGCAGCAGTATACGGACCTGACACCTTCATTGATACATTGTATCTGAGCTCAGCAGCAGTATACGGACCTGACACCTTCATTGATACATTGTATCTGAGCACAGCAGCAGTATACGGACCTGACACCTTCATTGATACATTGTATCTGAGCTCAGCAGCAGTATACGGACCTGACGCCTTCATTGTTACATTGTATCTGAGTGCAGCAGCAGTATACGGACCTGACGCCTTCATTGTTACATTGTATCTGAGCTCAGCAGCAGTATACGGACCTGACGCCTTCATTGTTACATTGTATCTGAGCTCAGCAGCAGTATACGGACCTGACGCCTTCATTGTTACATTGTATCTGAGCTCAGCAGCAGTATACGGACCTGACGCCTTCATTGTTACATTGTATCTGAGCTCAGCAGCAGTATACGGACCTGACACCTTCATTGTTACATTGTATCTGAGTGCAGCAGCAGTATACGGAACTGACGCCTTCATTGTTACATTGTATCTGAGTGCAGCAGCAGTATACGGACCTGACACCTTCATTGTTACATTGTATCTGAGCACAGCAGCAGTATACAGACCTGACACCTTCATTGTTACATTGTATCTGAGTGCAGCAGCAGTATACGGAACTGACGCCTTCATTGTTACATTGTATCTGAGTGCAGCAGCAGTATACGGACCTGACGCCTTCATTGTTACATTGTATCTGAGTGCAGCAGCAGTATACGGACCTGACATCTTCATTGTTACATTGTATCTGAGCTCAGCAGCAGTATACAGACCTGACGCCTTCATTGTTACATTGTATCTGAGTGCAGCAGCAGTATACGGACCTGACGCCTTCATTGTTACATTGTATCTGAGCACAGCAGCAGTATACAGACCTGACACCTTCATTGTTACATTGTATCTGAGTGCAGCAGCAGTATACGGACCTGACACCTTCATTGTTACATTGTATCTGAGTGCAGCAGCAGTATACGGACCTGACACCTTCATTGTTACATTGTATCTGAGTGCAGCAGCAGTATACGGACCTGACACCTTCATTGTTACATTGTATCTGAGTGCAGCAGCAGTATACGGACCTGACACCTTCATTGTTACATTGTATCTGAGTGCAGCAGCAGTATACGGACCTGACACCTTCATTGTTACATTGTATCTGAGTGCAGCAGCAGTATACGGAACTGACGCCTTCATTGTTACATTGTATCTGAGTGCAGCAGCAGTATACGGACCTGACGCCTTCATTGTTACATTGTATCTGAGTGCAGCAGCAGTATACGGACCTGACATCTTCATTGTTACATTGTATCTGAGCTCAGCAGCAGTATACAGACCTGACGCCTTCATTGTTACATTGTATCTGAGTGCAGCAGCAGTATATGGACCTGACACCTTCATTGTTACATTGTATCTGAGTGGAGCAGCAGTATACGGACCTGACACCTTCATTGTTACATTGTATCTGAGTGGAGCAGCAGTATATGGACCTGACGCCTTCATTGTTACATTGTATCTGAGCTCAGCAGCAGTATACGGACCTGACGCCTTCATTGTTACATTGTATCTGAGTGGAGCAGCAGTATACGGACCTGACACCTTCATTGTTACATTGTATCTGAGTGCAGCAGCAGTATACGGACCTGACATCTTCATTGTTACATTGTATCTGAGCTCAGCAGCAGTATACGGACCTGACACCTTCATTGTTACATTGTATCTGAGTGGAGCAGCAGTATATGGACCTGACACCTTCATTGTTACATTGTATCTGAGTGCAGCAGCAGTATACGGACCTGACACCTTCATTGTTACATTGTATCTGAGTGCAGCAGCAGTATACGGACCTGACACCTTCATTGTTACATTGTATCTGAGTGCAGCAGCAGTATACGGACCTGACATCTTCATTGTTACATTGTATCTGAGCTCAGCAGCAGTATACGGACCTGACACCTTCATTGTTACATTGTATCTGAGCACAGCAGCAGTATACGGACCTGACACCTTCATTGTTACATTGTATCTGAGTGCAGCAGCAGTATACAGACCTGACGCCTTCATTGTTACATTGTATCTGAGTGCAGCAGCAGTATACGGACCTGACACCTTCATTGTTACATTGTATCTGAGTGCAGCAGCAGTATACGGACCTGACACCTTCATTGTTACATTGTATCTGAGCTCAGCAGCAGTATACGGACCTGACGCCTTCATTGTTACATTGTATCTGAGTGGAGCAGCAGTATACGGACCTGACACCTTCATTGTTACATTGTATCTGAGTGCAGCAGCAGTATACGGACCTGACACCTTCATTGTTACATTGTATCTGAGTGCAGCAGCAGTATACGGACCTGACATCTTCATTGTTACATTGTATCTGAGCTCAGCAGCAGTATACAGACCTGACGCCTTCATTGTTACATTGTATCTGAGTGCAGCAGCAGTATACGGACCTGACACCTTCATTGTTACATTGTATCTGAGTGCAGCAGCAGTATACGGACCTGACACCTTCATTGTTACATTGTATCTGAGTGCAGCAGCAGTATATGGACCTGACACCTTCATTGTTACATTGTATCTGAGTGGAGCAGCAGTATACGGACCTGACACCTTCATTGTTACATTGTATATGAGTGGAGCAGCAGTATATGGACCTGACGCCTTCATTGTTACATTGTATCTGAGCTCAGCAGCAGTATACGGACCTGACGCCTTCATTGTTACATTGTATCTGAGTGGAGCAGCAGTATACGGACCTGACACCTTCATTGTTACATTGTATCTGAGCGCAGCAGCAGTATACGGAACTGACACCTTCATTGTTACATTGTATCTGAGTGGAGCAGCAGTATACGGACCTGACACCTTCATTGTTACATTGTATATGAGTGGAGCAGCAGTATATGGACCTGACACCTTCATTGTTACATTGTATATGAGTGCAGCAGCAGTATATGGACCTGACACCTTCATTGTTACATTGTATCTGAGTGGAGCAGCAGTATACGGACCTGACGCCTTCATTGTTACATTGTATCTGAGCTCAGCAGCAGTATACGGACCTGACGCCTTCATTGTTACATTGTATCTGAGCTCAGCAGCAGTATACGGACCTGACGCCTTCATTGTTACATTGTATCTGAGTGGAGCAGCAGTATACGGACCTGACACCTTCATTGTTACATTGTATATGAGTGGAGCAGCAGTATATGGACCTGACGCCTTCATTGTTACATTGTATCTGAGTGCAGCAGCAGTATACGGACCTGACACCTTCATTGTTACATTGTATATGAGTGGAGCAGCAGTATATGGACCTGACGCCTTCATTGTTACATTGTATCTGAGCTCAGCAGCAGTATACGGACCTGACACCTTCATTGTTACATTGTATCTGAGCTCAGCAGCAGTATACGGACCTGACACCTTCATTGTTACATTGTATCTGAGTGGAGCAGCAGTATATGGACCTGACACCTTCATTGTTACATTGTATCTGAGTGCAGCAGCAGTATACGGACCTGACACCTTCATTGTTACATTGTATCTGAGTGGAGCAGCAGTATATGGACCTGACACCTTCATTGTTACATTGTATCTGAGTGCAGCAGCAGTATACGGACCTGACGCCTTCATTGTTACATTGTATCTGAGCTCAGCAGCAGTATACGGACCTGACACCTTCATTGTTACATTGTATCTGAGCTCAGCAGCAGTATACAGACCTGACACCTTCATTGTTACATTGTATCTGAGCTCAGCAGCAGTATACGGACCTGACACCTTCATTGTTACATTGTATATGAGTGCAGCAGCAGTATATGGACCTGACACCTTCATTGTTACATTGTATCTGAGTGCAGCAGCAGTATACGGACCTGACACCTTCATTGTTACATTGTATATGAGTGGAGCAGCAGTATATGGACCTGACGCCTTCATTGTTACATTGTATCTGAGCTCAGCAGCAGTATACGGACCTGACACCTTCATTGTTACATTGTATCTGAGTGGAGCAGCAGTATATGGACCTGACACCTTCATTGTTACATTGTATCTGAGTGCAGCAGCAGTATACGGACCTGACACCTTCATTGTTACATTGTATCTGAGTGGAGCAGCAGTATATGGACCTGACACCTTCATTGTTACATTGTATCTGAGTGCAGCAGCAGTATACGGACCTGACGCCTTCATTGTTACATTGTATCTGAGCTCAGCAGCAGTATACAGACCTGACACCTTCATTGTTACATTGTATCTGAGCTCAGCAGCAGTATACGGACCTGACACCTTCATTGTTACATTGTATATGAGTGCAGCAGCAGTATATGGACCTGACACCTTCATTGTTACATTGTATCTGAGTGCAGCAGCAGTATACGGACCTGACACCTTCATTGTTACATTGTATCTGAGCTCAGCAGCAGTATACAGACCTGACACCTTCATTGTTACATTGTATCTGAGCTCAGCAGCAGTATACGGACCTGACACCTTCATTGTTACATTGTATATGAGTGCAGCAGCAGTATATGGACCTGACACCTTCATTGTTACATTGTATCTGAGTGCAGCAGCAGTATACGGACCTGACACCTTCATTGTTACATTGTATATGAGTGGAGCAGCAGTATATGGACCTGACGCCTTCATTGTTACATTGTATCTGAGCTCAGCAGCAGTATACGGACCTGACACCTTCATTGTTACATTGTATCTGAGTGCAGCAGCAGTATATGGACCTGACACCTTCATTGTTACATTGTATCTGAGCTCAGCAGCAGTATACGGACCTGACACCTTCATTGTTACATTGTATCTGAGTGGAGCAGCAGTATATGGACCTGACACCTTCATTGTTACATTGTATCTGAGTGCAGCAGCAGTATACGGACCTGACGCCTTCATTGTTACATTGTATCTGAGTGCAGCAGCAGTATACGGAACTGACGCCTTCATTGTTACATTGTATCTGAGTGGAGCAGCAGTATACAGACCTGACACCTTCATTGTTACATTGTATCTGAGTGCAGCAGCAGTATACGGACCTGACACCTTCATTGTTACATTGTATCTGAGCTCAGCAGCAGTATACAGACCTGACACCTTCATTGTTACATTGTATCTGAGTGGAGCAGCAGTATACAGACCTGACGCCTTCATTGTTACATTGTATCTGAGTGCAGCAGCAGTATACGGAACTGACGCCTTCATTGTTACATTGTATCTGAGTGGAGCAGCAGTATACAGACCTGACACCTTCATTGTTACATTGTATCTGAGTGGAGCAGCAGTATACGGACCTGACGCCTTCATTGTTACATTGTATCTGAGTGCAGCAGCAGTATACGGAACTGACGCCTTCATTGTTACATTGTATCTGAGTGGAGCAGCAGTATACGGACCTGACGCCTTCATTGTTACATTGTATCTGAGTGCAGCAGCAGTATACGGACCTGACGCCTTCATTGTTACATTGTATCTGAGTGCAGCAGCAGTATACGGACCTGACACCTTCATTGTTACATTGTATCTGAGTGCAGCAGCAGTATACGGACCTGACGCCTTCATTGTTACATTGTATCTGAGCTCAGCAGCAGTATATGGACCTGACGCCTTCATTGTTACATTGTATCTGAGTGCAGCAGCAGTATACGGACCTGACACCTTCATTGTTACATTGTATCTGAGTGCAGCAGCAGTATACGGACCTGACGCCTTCATTGTTACATTGTATCTGAGCTCAGCAGCAGTATACGGACCTGACACCTTCATTGTTACATTGTATCTGAGTGCAGCAGCAGTATACGGACCTGACACCTTCATTGTTACATTGTATCTGAGCACAGCAGCAGTATACGGACCTGACGCCTTCATTGTTACATTGTATCTGAGTGCAGCAGCAGTATACGGACCTGACGCCTTCATTGTTACATTGTATCTGAGTGGAGCAGCAGTATACAGACCTGACACCTTCATTGTTACATTGTATCTGAGTGCAGCAGCAGTATACGGACCTGACACCTTCATTGTTACATTGTATCTGAGTGGAGCAGCAGTATACAGACCTGACACCTTCATTGTTACATTGTATCTGAGCGCAGCAGCAGTATACAGACCTGACGCCTTCATTGTTACATTGTATCTGAGTGCAGCAGCAGTATATGGACCTGACACCTTCATTGTTACATTGTATCTGAGTGGAGCAGCAGTATACGGACCTGACACCTTCATTGTTACATTGTATCTGAGTGGAGCAGCAGTATACGGACCTGACGCCTTCATTGTTACATTGTATCTGAGTGCAGCAGCAGTATACAGACCTGACGCCTTCATTGTTACATTGTATCTGAGTGCAGCAGCAGTATACGGACCTGACACCTTCATTGTTACATTGTATCTGAGCTCAGCAGCAGTATACAGACCTGACACCTTCATTGTTACATTGTATCTGAGCTCAGCAGCAGTATACGGACCTGACACCTTCATTGTTACATTGTATCTGAGTGGAGCAGCAGTATACGGACCTGACACCTTCATTGTTACATTGTATCTGAGTGGAGCAGCAGTATACGGACCTGACACCTTCATTGTTACATTGTATCTGAGTGGAGCAGCAGTATACGGACCTGACATCTTCATTGTTACATTGTATCTGAGCACAGCAGCAGTATACGGACCTGACGCCTTCATTGTTACATTGTATCTGAGTGGAGCAGCAGTATACGGACCTGACACCTTCATTGTTACATTGTATCTGAGTGGAGCAGCAGTATACAGACCTGACACCTACATTGTTACATTGTATCTGAGCTCAGCAGCAGTATACGGACCTGACACCTTCATTGTTACATTGTATCTGAGTGGAGCAGCAGTATACAGACCTGACACCTTCATTGTTACATTGTATCTGAGCGCAGCAGCAGTATACAGACCTGACACCTTCATTGTTACATTGTATCTGAGTGGAGCAGCAGTATACGGAACTGACGCCTTCATTGTTACATTGTATCTGAGTGCAGCAGCAGTATACGGACCTGACACCTTCATTGTTACATTGTATCTGAGTGCAGCAGCAGTATATGGACCTGACACCTTCATTGTTACATTGTATCTGAGTGCAGCAGCAGTATACGGACCTGACGCCTTCATTGTTACATTGTATCTGAGTGCAGCAGCAGTATACGGACCTGACGCCTTCATTGTTACATTGTATCTGAGTGCAGCAGCAGTATACAGACCTGACACCTTCATTGTTACATTGTATCTGAGCTCAGCAGCAGTATACGGACCTGACACCTTCATTGTTACATTGTATCTGAGTGCAGCAGCAGTATACAGACCTGACGCCTTCATTGTTACATTGTATCTGAGTGCAGCAGCAGTATACAGACCTGACACCTTCATTGTTACATTGTATCTGAGCTCAGCAGCAGTATACGGACCTGACACCTTCATTGTTACATTGTATCTGAGTGCAGCAGCAGTATACGGACCTGACGCCTTCATTGTTACATTGTATCTGAGTGGAGCAGCAGTATACGGACCTGACACCTTCATTGTTACATTGTATCTGAGTGGAGCAGCAGTATACGGACCTGACACCTTCATTGTTACATTGTATCTGAGTGGAGCAGCAGTATACGGACCTGACACCTTCATTGTTACATTGTATCTGAGTGCAGCAGCAGTATACAGACCTGACACCTTCATTGTTACATTGTATCTGAGTGGAGCAGCAGTATACAGACCTGACACCTTCATTGTTACATTGTATCTGAGTGCAGCAGCAGTATACGGACCTGACACCTTCATTGTTACATTGTATCTGAGTGCAGCAGCAGTATACGGACCTGACGCCTTCATTGTTACATTGTATCTGAGCGCAGCAGCAGTATACGGACCTGACGCCTTCATTGTTACATTGTATCTGAGCTCAGCAGCAGTATACGGAACTGACGCCTTCATTGTTACATTGTATCTGAGCACAGCAGCAGTATACGGACCTGACGCCTTCATTGTTACATTGTATCTGAGCTCAGCAGCAGTATACGGACCTGACACCTTCATTGTTACATTGTATCTGAGCTCAGCAGCAGTATACGGACCTGACACCTTCATTGTTACATTGTATCTGAGTGCAGCAGCAGTATATGGACCTGACACCTTCATTGTTACATTGTATCTGAGTGGAGCAGCAGTATACGGACCTGACACCTTCATTGTTACATTGTATCTGAGTGGAGCAGCAGTATACAGACCTGACGCCTTCATTGTTACATTGTATCTGAGTGGAGCAGCAGTATATGGACCTGACGCCTTCATTGTTACATTGTATCTGAGTGGAGCAGCAGTATACGGACCTGACACCTTCATTGTTACATTGTATCTGAGTGGAGCAGCAGTATATGGACCTGACGCCTTCATTGTTACATTGTATCTGAGTGCAGCAGCAGTATACGGACCTGACACCTTCATTGTTACATTGTATCTGAGTGCAGCAGCAGTATACAGACCTGACACCTTCATTGTTACATTGTATCTGAGTGCAGCAGCAGTATACGGACCTGACGCCTTCATTGTTACATTGTATCTGAGTGCAGCAGCAGTATACGGACCTGACACCTTCATTGTTACATTGTATCTGAGTGCAGCAGCAGTATACGGACCTGACGCCTTCATTGTTACATTGTATCTGAGTGCAGCAGCAGTATACGGACCTGACACCTTCATTGTTACATTGTATCTGAGTGCAGCAGCAGTATACGGACCTGACACCTTCATTGTTACATTGTATCTGAGTGGAGCAGCAGTATACAGACCTGACGCCTTCATTGTTACATTGTATCTGAGTGGAGCAGCAGTATATGGACCTGACACCTTCATTGTTACATTGTATCTGAGCGCAGCAGCAGTATACGGACCTGACACCTTCATTGTTACATTGTATCTGAGTGGAGCAGCAGTATACGGACCTGACACCTTCATTGTTACATTGTATCTGAGTGGAGCAGCAGTATATGGACCTGACGCCTTCATTGTTACATTGTATCTGAGTGCAGCAGCAGTATACGGACCTGACGCCTTCATTGTTACATTGTATCTGAGCACAGCAGCAGTATACGGACCTGACACCTTCATTGTTACATTGTATCTGAGTGCAGCAGCAGTATACAGACCTGACGCCTTCATTGTTACATTGTATCTGAGTGCAGCAGCAGTATACGGAACTGACGCCTTCATTGTTACATTGTATCTGAGTGCAGCAGCAGTATACGGACCTGACACCTTCATTGTTACATTGTATCTGAGCACAGCAGCAGTATACAGACCTGACACCTTCATTGTTACATTGTATCTGAGTGCAGCAGCAGTATACGGAACTGACGCCTTCATTGTTACATTGTATCTGAGTGCAGCAGCAGTATACGGACCTGACGCCTTCATTGTTACATTGTATCTGAGTGCAGCAGCAGTATACGGACCTGACGCCTTCATTGTTACATTGTATCTGAGTGCAGCAGCAGTATACAGACCTGACATCTTCATTGTTACATTGTATCTGAGCTCAGCAGCAGTATACGGACCTGACACCTTCATTGTTACATTGTATCTGAGCTCAGCAGCAGTATACGGACCTGACACCTTCATTGTTACATTGTATCTGAGCTCAGCAGCAGTATACGGACCTGACACCTTCATTGTTACATTGTATCTGAGCTCAGCAGCAGTATACGGACCTGACACCTTCATTGTTACATTGTATCTGAGTGCAGCAGCAGTATACGGACCTGACACCTTCATTGTTACATTGTATCTGAGCTCAGCAGCAGTATACGGACCTGACACCTTCATTGTTACATTGTATCTGAGCTCAGCAGCAGTATACAGACCTGACGCCTTCATTGTTACATTGTATCTGAGTGCAGCAGCAGTATACGGACCTGACACCTTCATTGTTACATTGTATCTGAGTGCAGCAGCAGTATACGGACCTGACGCCTTCATTGTTACATTGTATCTGAGTGCAGCAGCAGTATACGGACCTGACACCTTCATTGTTACATTGTATCTGAGTGCAGCAGCAGTATACAGACCTGACACCTTCATTGTTACATTGTATCTGAGCTCAGCAGCAGTATACGGACCTGACACCTTCATTGTTACATTGTATCTGAGTGCAGCAGCAGTATATGGACCTGACGCCTTCATTGTTACATTGTATCTGAGTGCAGCAGCAGTATACGGACCTGACACCTTCATTGTTACATTGTATCTGAGCTCAGCAGCAGTATACAGACCTGACGCCTTCATTGTTACATTGTATCTGAGTGCAGCAGCAGTATATGGACCTGACGCCTTCATTGTTACATTGTATCTGAGTGCAGCAGCAGTATACGGACCTGACACCTTCATTGTTACATTGTATCTGAGCTCAGCAGCAGTATACGGACCTGACACCTTCATTGTTACATTGTATCTGAGTGCAGCAGCAGTATATGGACCTGACACCTTCATTGTTACATTGTATCTGAGCACAGCAGCAGTATACGGACCTGACACCTTCATTGTTACATTGTATCTGAGCACAGCAGCAGTATACAGACCTGACACCTTCATTGTTACATTGTATCTGAGCTCAGCAGCAGTATACGGACCTGACACCTTCATTGTTACATTGTATCTGAGCACAGCAGCAGTATACAGACCTGACACCTTCATTGTTACATTGTATCTGAGTGCAGCAGCAGTATACGGACCTGACACCTTCATTGTTACATTGTATCTGAGCTCAGCAGCAGTATACAGACCTGACGCCTTCATTGTTACATTGTATCTGAGTGCAGCAGCAGTATACGGACCTGACGCCTTCATTGTTACATTGTATCTGAGCACAGCAGCAGTATACGGACCTGACGCCTTCATTGTTACATTGTATCTGAGTGCAGCAGCAGTATACAGACCTGACACCTTCATTGTTACATTGTATCTGAGCTCAGCAGCAGTATATGGACCTGACACCTTCATTGTTACATTGTATCTGAGCTCAGCAGCAGTATACGGACCTGACACCTTCATTGTTACATTGTATCTGAGCTCAGCAGCAG
Source organism: Ranitomeya imitator (assembly GCF_032444005.1). Taxonomy (NCBI): domain Eukaryota; kingdom Metazoa; phylum Chordata; class Amphibia; order Anura; family Dendrobatidae; genus Ranitomeya; species Ranitomeya imitator. Next base: position 840,610,478 of record NC_091284.1, on the reverse strand, counting down.
TATACGGACCTGACGCCTTCATTGTTACATTGTATCTGAGTGCAGCAGCAGTATACGGACCTGACACCTTCATTGTTACATTGTATCTGAGTGCAGCAGCAGTATACGGACCTGACACCTTCATTGTTACATTGTATCTGAGCTCAGCAGCAGTATACGGACCTGACACCTTCATTGTTACATTGTATCTGAGCTCAGCAGCAGTATACGGACCTGACGCCTTCATTGTTACATTGTATCTGAGCTCAGCAGCAGTATACGGACCTGACACCTTCATTGTTACATTGTATCTGAGCTCAGCAGCAGTATACGGACCTGACACCTTCATTGTTACATTGTATCTGAGCTCAGCAGCAGTATACGGACCTGACGCCTTCATTGTTACATTGTATCTGAGCTCAGCAGCAGTATACGGACCTGACGCCTTCATTGTTACATTGTATCTGAGCTCAGCAGCAGTATACGGACCTCACGCCTTCATTGTTACATTGTATCTGAGTGCAGCAGCAGTATACGGACCTGACGCCTTCATTGTTACATTGTATCTGAGTGCAGCATCAGTATACAGACCTGACGCCTTCATTGTTACATTGTATCTGAGCTCAGCAGCAGTATACGGACCTGACACCTTCATTGTTACATTGTATCTGAGCTCAGCAGCAGTATACGGACCTGACACCTTCATTGTTACATTGTATCTGAGTGCAGCAGCAGTATACGGACCTGACACCTTCATTGTTACATTGTATCTGAGCTCAGCAGCAGTATACAGACCTGACGCCTTCATTGTTACATTGTATCTGAGTGCAGCAGCAGTATACGGACCTGACGCCTTCATTGTTACATTGTATCTGAGCACAGCAGCAGTATACAGACCTGACGCCTTCATTGTTACATTGTATCTGAGTGCAGCAGCAGTATACGGACCTCACGCCTTCATTGTTACATTGTATCTGAGTGCAGCAGCAGTATACGGACCTGACGCCTTCATTGTTACATTGTATCTGAGTGCAGCAGCAGTATACAGACCTGACACCTTCATTGTTACATTGTATCTGAGCTCAGCAGCAGTATACGGACCTGACACCTTCATTGTTACATTGTATCTGAGCTCAGCAGCAGTATACGGACCTGACACCTTCATTGTTACATTGTATCTGAGCTCAGCAGCAGTATACGGACCTGACGCCTTCATTGTTACATTGTATCTGAGCTCAGCAGCAGTATACGGACCTGACACCTTCATTGTTACATTGTATCTGAGCTCAGCAGCAGTATACGGACCTGACACCTTCATTGTTACATTGTATCTGAGCTCAGCAGCAGTATACGGACCTGACGCCTTCATTGTTACATTGTATCTGAGCTCAGCAGCAGTATACGGACCTGACGCCTTCATTGTTACATTGTATCTGAGCTCAGCAGCAGTATACGGACCTCACGCCTTCATTGTTACATTGTATCTGAGTGCAGCAGCAGTATACGGACCTGACGCCTTCATTGTTACATTGTATCTGAGTGCAGCAGCAGTATATGGACCTGACACCTTCATTGTTACATTGTATCTGAGTGCAGCAGCAGTATACAGACCTGACACCTTCATTGTTACATTGTATCTGAGTGCAGCAGCAGTATACGGACCTGACACCTTCATTGTTACATTGTATCTGAGTGCAGCAGCAGTATACGGACCTGACACCTTCATTGTTACATTGTATCTGAGTGCAGCATCAGTATACAGACCTGACGCCTTCATTGTTACATTGTATCTGAGCTCAGCAGCAGTATACGGACCTGACGCCTTCATTGTTACATTGTATCTGAGTGCAGCATCAGTATACAGACCTGACGCCTTCATTGTTACATTGTATCTGAGCTCAGCAGCAGTATACAGACCTGACGCCTTCATTGTTACATTGTATCTGAGTGCAGCAGCAGTATACGGACCTGACGCCTTCATTGTTACATTGTATCTGAGTGCAGCAGCAGTATACAGACCTGACACCTTCATTGTTACATTGTATCTGAGCTCAGCAGCAGTATACGGAACTGACGCCTTCATTGTTACATTGTATCTGAGCTCAGCAGCAGTATACAGACCTGACACCTTCATTGTTACATTGTATCTGAGTGCAGCAGCAGTATACGGACCTGACGCCTTCATTGTTACATTGTATCTGAGCTCAGCAGCAGTATACAGACCTGACGCCTTCATTGTTACATTGTATCTGAGTGCAGCAGCAGTATACGGACCTGACACCTTCATTGTTACATTGTATCTGAGCTCAGCAGCAGTATACAGACCTGACACCTTCATTGTTACATTGTATCTGAGTGCAGCAGCAGTATACGGACCTGACACCTTCATTGTTACATTGTATCTGAGCTCAGCAGCAGTATACGGACCTGACGCCTTCATTGTTACATTGTATCTGAGCTCAGCAGCAGTATACGGACCTCACGCCTTCATTGTTACATTGTATCTGAGTGCAGCAGCAGTATACGGACCTGACGCCTTCATTGTTACATTGTATCTGAGTGCAGCATCAGTATACAGACCTGACGCCTTCATTGTTACATTGTATCTGAGTGCAGCAGTATACAGACCTGACACCTTCATTGTTACATTGTATCTGAGTGCAGCAGCAGTATACGGACCTGACACCTTCATTGTTACATTGTATCTGAGTGGAGCAGCAGTATACGGACCTGACACCTTCATTGTTACATTGTATCTGAGCTCAGCAGCAGTATACGGACCTGACGCCTTCATTGTTACATTGTATCTGAGTGCAGCAGCAGTATACAGACCTGACACCTTCATTGTTACATTGTATCTGAGCTCAGCAGCAGTATACGGAACTGACGCCTTCATTGTTACATTGTATCTGAGCTCAGCAGCAGTATACGGACCTGACACCTTCATTGTTACATTGTATCTGAGTGCAGCAGCAGTATACGGACCTGACACCTTCATTGTTACATTGTATCTGAGCTCAGCAGCAGTATACAGACCTGACACCTTCATTGTTACATTGTATCTGAGCTCAGCAGCAGTATACAGACCTGACACCTTCATTGTTACATTGTATCTGAGCTCAGCAGCAGTATACAGACCTGACACCTTCATTGTTACATTGTATCTGAGCTCAGCAGCAGTATACAGACCTGACACCTTCATTGTTACATTGTATCTGAGTGCAGCAGCAGTATACGGACCTGACGCCTTCATTGTTACATTGTATCTGAGCTCAGCAGCAGTATACGGACCTGACGCCTTCATTGTTACATTGTATCTGAGTGCAGCAGCAGTATACGGACCTGACGCCTTCATTGTTACATTGTATCTGAGCTCAGCAGCAGTATACGGACCTGACGCCTTCATTGTTACATTGTATCTGAGTGCAGCAGCAGTATACGGACCTGACACCTTCATTGTTACATTGTATCTGAGCTCAGCAGCAGTATACGGACCTGACGCCTTCATTGTTACATTGTATCTGAGCTCAGCAGCAGTATACGGACCTGACACCTTCATTGTTACATTGTATCTGAGTGCAGCAGCAGTATACGGACCTGACACCTTCATTGTTACATTGTATCTGAGCTCAGCAGCAGTATACGGACCTGACACCTTCATTGTTACATTGTATCTGAGCTCAGCAGCAGTATACGGACCTGACGCCTTCATTGTTACATTGTATCTGAGCTCAGCAGCAGTATACGGACCTGACGCCTTCATTGTTACATTGTATCTGAGTGCAGCAGCAGTATACGGAACTGACGCCTTCATTGTTACATTGTATCTGAGTGCAGCAGCAGTATACGGACCTGACGCCTTCATTGTTACATTGTATCTGAGTGCAGCAGCAGTATACGGACCTGACGCCTTCATTGTTACATTGTATCTGAGTGCAGCAGCAGTATACGGACCTGACGCCTTCATTGTTACATTGTATCTGAGTGCAGCAGCAGTATACGGACCTGACGCCTTCATTGTTACATTGTATCTGAGCTCAGCAGCAGTATACGGACCTGACACCTTCATTGTTACATTGTATCTGAGCTCAGCAGCAGTATACGGACCTGACGCCTTCATTGTTACATTGTATCTGAGTGCAGCAGCAGTATACGGACCTGACACCTTCATTGTTACATTGTATCTGAGCTCAGCAGCAGTATACGGACCTGACGCCTTCATTGTTACATTGTATCTGAGTGCAGCAGCAGTATACGGACCTGACACCTTCATTGTTACATTGTATCTGAGCTCAGCAGCAGTATACGGACCTGACACCTTCATTGTTACATTGTATCTGAGCTCAGCAGCAGTATACGGACCTGACGCCTTCATTGTTACATTGTATCTGAGCTCAGCAGCAGTATACGGACCTGACACCTTCATTGTTACATTGTATCTGAGCTCAGCAGCAGTATACGGACCTGACGCCTTCATTATTACATTGTATCTGAGTGCAGCAGCAGTATACGGAACTGACGCCTTCATTGTTACATTGTATCTGAGCGCAGCAGCAGTATACAGACCTGACACCTTCATTGTTACATTGTATCTGAGTGCAGCAGCAGTATACGGACCTGACACCTTCATTGTTACATTGTATCTGAGTGGAGCAGCAGAATATGGACCTGACACCTTCATTGTTACATTGTATCTGAGTGCAGCAGCAGTATACAGACCTGACGCCTTCATTGTTACATTGTATCTGAGCGCAGCAGCAGTATACGGACCTGACACCTTCATTGTTACATTGTATCTGAGCACAGCAGCAGTATACGGACCTGACGCCTTCATTGTTACATTGTATCTGAGTGGAGCAGCAGTATACGGACCTGACACCTTCATTGTTACATTGTATCTGAGCTCAGCAGCAGTATACGGACCTGACACCTTCATTGTTACATTGTATCTGAGCTCAGCAGCAGTATACGGACCTGACACCTTCATTGTTACATTGTATCTGAGTGCAGCAGCAGTATACGGAACTGACGCCTTCATTGTTACATTGTATCTGAGTGCAGCAGCAGTATACGGACCTGACGCCTTCATTGTTACATTGTATCTGAGTGGAGCAGCAGTATACAGACCTGACACCTTCATTGATACATTGTATCTGAGCGCAGCAGCAGTATACGGAACTGACGCCTTCATTGTTACATTGTATCTGAGTGCAGCAGCAGTATACGGACCTGACACCTTCATTGTTACATTGTATCTGAGTGCAGCAGCAGTATACGGAACTGACGCCTTCATTGTTACATTGTATCTGAGTGCAGCAGCAGTATACGGACCTGACGCCTTCATTGTTACATTGTATCTGAGTGGAGCAGCAGTATACAGACCTGACACCTTCATTGATACATTGTATCTGAGCGCAGCAGCAGTATATGGACCTGACACCTTCATTGTTACATTGTATCTGAGCGCAGCAGCAGTATACGGACCTGACACCTTCATTGTTACATTGTATCTGAGTGGAGCAGCAGTATACGGACCTGACACCTTCATTGATACATTGTATCTGAGCGCAGCAGCAGTATACGGAACTGACGCCTTCATTGTTACATTGTATCTGAGTGGAGCAGCAGTATACGGACCTGACACCTTCATTGTTACATTGTATCTGAGCGCAGCAGCAGTATACGGACCTGACGCCTTCATTGTTACATTGTATCTGAGTGCAGCAGCAGTATATGGAACTGACACCTTCATTGATACATTGTATCTGAGCGCAGCAGCAGTATACGGAACTGACGCCTTCATTGTTACATTGTATCTGAGTGGAGCAGCAGTATACGGACCTGACGCCTTCATTGTTACATTGTATCTGAGCGCAGCAGCAGTATACAGACCTGACACCTTCATTGTTACATTGTATCTGAGTGCAGCAGCAGTATAAGGACCTGACGCCTTCATTGTTACATTGTATCTGAGCACAGCAGCAGTATATGGACCTGACGCCTTCATTGTTACATTGTATCTGAGCACAGCAGCAGTATAAGGACCTGACGCCTTCATTGTTACATTGTATCTGAGTGCAGCAGCAGTATATGGACCTGACGCCTTCATTCTTACATTGTATCTGAGTGGAGCAGCAGTATAAGGACCTGACGCCTTCATTGTTACATTGTATCTGAGTGCAGCAGCAGTATACGGACCTGACACCTTCATTCTTACATTGTATAAATATGTACAGGGCTTTGAAAAAGTCTTCATTCCCTGTGAATGTTTCCACATTTTTTTTCATGTTACACTCAAACTTATTGGGATTATCTGTGATACAAAGTAACAAGTATTAGTGACATGTAAAGGAAATGGTGCAGGGGTGTACTAATTATTCTACAAATATAAATCTGAGAATTGTGAAGTTCATTTGTATTCAGCCCCTGAGTCAGTACTTTCTCTGCAGTCTTTTGGGGTCTGTCTCTCCTCCTTTCTCTGCAGTCTTTTGGGGTCTGTCTCTCCTCCTTTCTCTGCAGTCTTTTGGGGTCTGTCTCTCCTCCTTTCTCTGCAGTCTTTTGGGGTCTGTCTCTCCTCCTTTCTCTGCAGTCTTTTGGGGTCTGTCTCTCCTCCTTTCTCTGCAGTCTTTTGGGGTCTGTCTCTCCCTCCTTTCTCTGCAGTCTTTTGGGGTCTGTCTCTCCTCCTTTCTCTGCAGTCTTTTGGGGTCTGTCTCTCCTCCTTTCTCTGCAGTCTTTTGGGGTCTGTCTCTCCTCCTTTCTCTGCAGTCTTTTGGGGTCTGTCTCTCCTCCTTTCTCTGCAGTCTTTTGGGGTCTGTCTCTCCACCTTTCTCTGCAGTATTTTGGGGTCTGTCTCTCCTCCTTTCTCTGCAGTCTTTTGGGGTCTGTCTCTCCCTCCTTTCTCTGCAGTCTTTTGGGGTCTGTCTCTCCTCCTTTCTCTGCAGTCTTTTGGGGTCTGTCTCTCCTCCTTTCTCTGCAGTCTTTTGGGGTCTGTCTCTCCTCCTTTCTCTGCAGTCTTTTGGGGTCTGTCTCTCCTCCTTTCTCTGCAGTCTTTTGGGGTCTGTCTCTCCACCTTTCTCTGCAGTATTTTGGGGTCTGTCTCTCCACCTTTCTCTGCAGTCTTTTGGGGTCTGTCTCTCCTCCTTTCTCTGCAGTCTTTTGGGGTCTGTCTCTCCTCCTTTCTCTCCAGTCTTTTGGGGTCTGTCTCTCCTCCTTTCTCTGCAGTCTTTTGGGGTCTGTCTCTCCTCCTTTCTCTGCAGTCTTTTGGGGTCTGTCTCTCCACCTTTCTCTGCAGTATTTTGGGATCTGTCTCTCCACCTTTCTCTGCAGTCTTTTGGGGTCTGTCTCTCCTCCTTTCTCTGCAGTCTTTTGGGGTTTGTCTCTCCTCCTTTCTCTGCAGTCTTTTGGGGTCTGTCTCTCCTCCTTTCTCTGCAGTCTTTTGGGGTCTGTCTCTCCTCCTTTCTCTGCAGTCTTTTGGGGTCTGTCTCTCCTCCTTTCTCTGCAGTCTTTTGGGGTCTGTCTCTCCACCTTTCTCTGCAGTATTTTGGGGTCTGTCTCTCCACCTTTCTCTGCAGTCTTTTGGGGTCTGTCTCTCCTCCTTTCTCTGCAGTCTTTTGGGGTCTGTCTCTCCTCCTTTCTCTCCAGTCTTTTGGGGTCTGTCTCTCCTCCTTTCTCTGCAGTCTTTTGGGGTCTGTCTCTCCTCCTTTCTCTGCAGTCTTTTGGGGTCTGTCTCTCCTCCTTTCTCTGCAGTCTTTTGGGGTCTGTCTCTCCACCTTTCTCTGCAGTATTTTGGGGTCTGTCTCTCCTCCTTTCTCTGCAGTCTTTTGGGGTCTGTCTCTCCTCCTTTCTCTGCAGTCTTTTGGGGTCTGTCTCTCTCCTTTCTCTGCAGTCTTTTGGGGTCTGTCTCTTCTCCTTTCTCTGCAGTCTTTTGGGGTCTGTCTCTCCTCCTTTCTCTGCAGTCTTTTGGGGTCTGTCTCTCCTTTCTCTGCAGTCTTTTGGGGTCTGTCTCTCCACCTTTCTCTGCAGTCTTTTGGGGTCTGTCTCTCCTTTCTCTGCAGTCTTTTGGGGTCTGTCTCTCTCCTTTCTCTGCAGTCTTTTGGGGTCTGTCTCTCCACCTTTCTCTGCAGTCTTTTGGGGTCTGTCTCTCCACCTTTCTCTGCAGTCTTTTGGGGTCTGTCTCTCCTCCTTTCTCTGCAGTCTTTTGGGGTCTGTCTCTCCTCCTTTCTCTGCAGTCTTTTGGGGTCTGTCTCTCCTCCTTTCTCTGCAGTCTTTTGGGGTCTGTCTCTCCTCCTTTCTCTGCAGTCTTTTGGGGTCTGTCTCTCTCCTTTCTCTGCAGTCTTTTGGGGTCTGTCTCTCTCCTTTCTCTGCAGTCTTTTGGGGTCTGTCTCTTCTCCTTTCTCTGCAGTCTTTTGGGGTCTGTCTCTCCTCCTTTCTCTGCAGTCTTTTGGGGTCTGTCTCTCCTTTCTCTGCAGTCTTTTGGGGTCTGTCTCTCCACCTTTCTCTGCAGTCTTTTGGGGTCTGTCTCTCCTTTCTCTGCAGTCTTTTGGGGTCTGTCTCTCCACCTTTCTCTGCAGTCTTTTGGGGTCTGTCTCTCTCCTTTCTCTGCAGTCTTTTGGGGTCTGTCTCTTCTCCTTTCTCTGCAGTCTTTTGGGGTCTGTCTCTCCTCCTTTCTCTGCAGTCTTTTGGGGTCTGTCTCTCCTCCTTTCTCTGCAGTCTTTTGGGGTCTGTCTCTCCTCCTTTCTCTGCAGTCTTTTGGGGTCTGTCTCTCCTCCTTTCTCTGCAGTCTTTTTGGGTCTGTCTCTCCTCCTTTCTCTGCAGTCTTTTGGGGTCTGTCTCTCCTCCTTTCTCTGCAGTCTTTTGGGGTCTGTCTCCCATCTTTCTCTGCAGTCTTTTGGGGTCTGTCTCTCCTCCTTTCTCTGCAGTCTTTTGGGGTCTGTCTCTCTCCTTTCTCTGCAGTCTTTTGAGGTCTGTCTCTCCACCTTTCTCTGCAGTCTTTTGGGGTCTGTCTCTCCTCCTTTCTCTGCAGTCTTTTGGGGTCTGTCTCTCCTCCTTTCTCTGCAGTCTTTTGGGGTCTGTCTCTCCTCCTTTCTCTGCAGTCTTTTGGGGTCTGTCTCTCCTCCTTTCTCTCCAGTCTTTTGGGTTCTGTCTCTCCACCTTTCTCTGCAGTCTTTTGTGGTCTGTCTCTCCTCCTTTCTCTGCAGTCTTTTGGGGTCTGTCTCTCCTCTTTTCTCTGCAGTCTTTTGGGGTCTGTCTCTCCCACCTTTCTCTGCAGTCTTTTGGGGTCTGTCTCTCTCCTTTCTCTGCAGTCTTTTGAGGTCTGTCTCTCCACCTTTCTCTGCAGTCTTTTGGGGTCTGTCTCTCCCCCTTTCTCTGCAGTCTTTTGGGGTCTGTCTCTCCTCCTTTCTCTGCAGTCTTTTGGGGTCTGTCTCTCCACCTTTCTCTGCAGTCTTTTGGGGTCTGTCTCTCCACCTTTCTCTGCAGTCTTTTGGGGTCTGTCTCTCTCCTTTCTCTGCAGTCTTTTGAGGTCTGTCTCTCCACCTTTCTCTGCAGTCTTTTGGGGTCTGTCTCTCCTCCTTTCTCTGCAGTCTTTTGGGGTCTGTCTCTCCTCCTTTCTCTGCAGTCTTTTGGGGTCTGTCTCTCCTCCTTTCTCTGCAGTCTTTTGGGGTCTGTCTCTCCTCCTTTCTCTGCAGTCTTTTGGGGTCTGTCTCTCCTCCTTTCTCTGCAGTCTTTTGGGGTCTGTCTCTCCACCTTTCTCTGCAGTCTTTTGGGGTCTGTCTCTCCACCTTTCTCTGCAGTCTTTTGGGGTCTGTCTCTCCCTCCTTTCTCTGCAGTCTTTTGGGGTCTGTCTCTCCCTCCTTTCTCTGCAGTCTTTTGGGGTCTGTCTCTCCACCTTTCTCTGCAGTCTTTTGGGGTCTGTCTCTCCACCTTTCTCTGCAGTCTTTTGGGGTCTGTCTCTCTCCTTTCTCTGCAGTCTTTTGGGGTCTGTCTCTCTCCTTTCTCTGCAGTCTTTTGGAGTCTGTCTCTCCACCTTTCTCTGCAGTCTTTTGGGGTCTGTCTCTCCTCCTTTCTCTGCAGTCTTTTGGGGTCTGTCTCTCCACCTTTCTCTGCAGTCTTTTGGGGTCTGTCTCTCCACCTTTCTCTGCAGTCTTTTGGGGTCTGTCTCTCCTCCTTTCTCTGCAGTCTTTTGGGGTCTGTCTCTCCTCCTTTCTCTGCAGTCTTTTGGGGTCTGTCTCTCCTCCTTTCTCTGCAGTCTTTTGGGGTCTGTCTCTCCACCTTTCTCTGCAGTCTTTTGGGGTCTGTCTCTCCTCCTTTCTCTGCAGTCTTTTGGGGTCTGTCTCTCCTCCTTTCTCTGCAGTCTTTTGAGGTCTGTCTCTCCACCTTTCTCTGCAGTCTTTTTGGGGTCTGTCTCTCCTCCTTTCTCTGCAGTCTTTTGGGGTCTGTCTCTCCTCCTTTCTCTGCAGTCTTTTGGGGTCTGTCTCTCCTCCTTTCTCTGCAGTCTTTTGGGGTCTGTCTCTCCTCCTTTCTCTGCAGTCTTTTGGGGTCTGTCTCTCCTCCTTTCTCTGCAGTCTTTTGGGGTCTGTCTCTCCTCCTTTCTCTGCAGTCTTTTGGGGTCTGTCTCTCCACCTTTCTCTGCAGTCTTTTGGGGTCTGTCTCTCCACCTTTCTCTGCAGTCTTTTGGGGTCTGTCTCTCCCTCCTTTGTCTGCAGTCTTTTGGGGTCTGTCTCTCCCTCCTTTCTCTGCAGTCTTTTGGGGTCTGTCTCTCCCTCCTTTCTCTGCAGTCTTTTGGGGTCTGTCTCTCCACCTTTCTCTGCAGTCTTTTGGGGTCTGTCTCTCCTCCTTTCTCTGCAGTCTTTTGGGGTGTCTCCTCCTTTCTCTGCAGTCTTTTGGGGTCTGTCTCTCCTCCTTTCTCTACAGTCTTTTGGGGTCTGTCTCTCCACCTTTCTCTGCAGTCTTTTGGGGTCTGTCTCTCCACCTTTCTATGCAGTCTTTTGAGGTCTGTCTCTCCTCCTTTCTCTGCAGTCTTTTTGGGTCTGTCTCTCCTCCTTTATCTGCAGTCTTTTGGGGTCTGTCTCTCCTCCTTTCTCTGCAGTCTTTTGGGGTCTGTCTCTCCACCTTTCTCTGCAGTCTTTCGGGGTCTGTCTCTCCACCTTTCTCTGCAGTCTTTTGGGGTCTGTCTCTCCACCTTTCTCTGCAGTCTTTTGGGGTCTGTTTCTCCTCCTTTTTCTGCAGTCTTTTGGGGTCTGTCTCTCCTCCATTCTCTTGAGTCTTTTGGGGTCTGTCTCTCCTACTTTCTCTGCAGTCTTTTGGGGTCTGTCTCTCCTCCTGTCTCTGCAGTCTTTTGGGATCTGTCTCTCCTCCTTTCTCTGCAGTCTTTTGGGGTCTGTCTCTCCTCCATTCTCTTGAGTCTTTTGGGGTCTGTCTCTCCACCTTTCTCTGCAGTCTTTTGGGGTCTGTCTCTCCTCCTTTCTCTGCAGTCTTTTGGGGTCTGTCTCTCCACCTTTCTCTGCAGTCTTTTGGGGTCTGTCTCTCCACCTTTCTCTGCAGTCTTTTGGGGTCTGTCTCTCTCCTTTCTCTGCAGTCTTTTGAGGTCTGTCTCTCCACCTTTCTCTGCAGTCTTTTGGGGTCTGTCTCTCCTCCTTTCTCTGCAGTCTTTTGGGGTCTGTCTCTCCTCCTTTCTCTGCAGTCTTTTGGGGTCTGTCTCTCCTCCTTTCTCTGCAGTCTTTTGGGGTCTGTCTCTCCTCCTTTCTCTGCAGTCTTTTGGGGTCTGTCTCTCCTCCTTTCTCTGCAGTCTTTTGGGGTCTGTCTCTCCTCCTTTCTCTGCAGTCTTTTGGGGTCTGTCTCTCCTCCTTTCTCTGCAGTCTTTTGGGGTCTGTCTCTCCACCTTTCTCTGCAGTCTTTTGGGGTCTGTCTCTCCACCTTTCTCTGCAGTCTTTTGGGGTCTGTCTCTCCCTCCTTTCTCTGCAGTCTTTTGGGGTCTGTCTCTCCCTCCTTTCTCTGCAGTCTTTTGGGGTCTGTCTCTCCACCTTTCTCTGCAGTCTTTTGGGGTCTGTCTCTCCACCTTTCTCTGCAGTCTTTTGGGGTCTGTCTCTCTCCTTTCTCTGCAGTCTTTTGGGGTCTGTCTCTCTCCTTTCTCTGCAGTCTTTTGGAGTCTGTCTCTCCACCTTTCTCTGCAGTCTTTTGGGGTCTGTCTCTCCTCCTTTCTCTGCAGTCTTTTGGGGTCTGTCTCTCCTCCTTTCTCTGCAGTCTTTTGGGGTCTGTCTCTCCACCTTTCTCTGCAGTCTTTTGGGGTCTGTCTCTCCACCTTTCTCTGCAGTCTTTTGGGGTCTGTCTCTCCTCCTTTCTCTGCAGTCTTTTGGGGTCTGTCTCTCCTCCTTTCTCTGCAGTCTTTTGGGGTCTGTCTCTCCTCCTTTCTCTGCAGTCTTTTGGGGTCTGTCTCTCCACCTTTCTCTGCAGTCTTTTGGGGTCTGTCTCTCCTCCTTTCTCTGCAGTCTTTTGGGGTCTGTCTCTCCTCCTTTCTCTGCAGTCTTTTGGGGTCTGTCTCTCCACCTTTCTCTGCAGTCTTTTGGGGTCTGTCTCTCCACCTTTCTCTGCAGTCTTTTGGGGTCTGTCTCTCCTCCTTTCTCTGCAGTCTTTTGGGGTCTGTCTCTCCTCCTTTCTCTGCAGTCTTTTGGTGTCTGTCTCTCCACCTTTCTCTGCAGTCTTTTGGGGTCTGTCTCTCCACCTTTCTCTGCAGTCTTTTGGGGTCTGTCTCTCCACCTTTCTCTGCAGTCTTTTGGGGTCTGTCTCTCCACCTTTCTCTGCAGTCTTTTGGGGTCTGTCTCTCCTCCTTTCTCTGCAGTCTTTTGGGGTCTGTCTCTCCTCCTTTCTCTGCAGTCTTTTGGGGTCTGTCTCTCCTCCTTTCTCTGCAGTCTTTTGGGGTCTGTCTCTCCACCTTTCTCTGCAGTCTTTTGGGGTCTGTCTCTCCACCTTTCTCTGCAGTCTTTTGGGGTCTGTCTCTCCTCCTTTCTCTGCAGTCTTTTGGGGTCTGTCTCTCCTCCTTTCTCTGCAGTCTTTTGGGGTCTGTCTCTCCTCTTTTCTCTGCAGTCTCTTATGGTCTGTCTCTCCTTTCTCTGCAGTCTTTAGGGGTCTGTCTCTCCTCCATTCTCTTGAGTCTTTTGATGTCTGTCTCTCCTCCTTTCTCTGCAGTCTTTTGGGGTCTGTCTCTCCTCCTTTCTCTGCAGTCTATTGGGGTCTGTCTCTCTCACCTTTCTCTGCAGTCTTTTGGGGTCTGTCTCTACAACTTTATCTGCAGTCTTTTGGGGTCTGTCTCTTCCTCCTTTCTCTGCAGTCTTTTGGGGTCTTCCTAATTTATTGTTTGTGTTGGTGTCACATAAAATACCAATAAAATAAATTGAAGTTAGATTAATAAATCTGTGTCCATCATGATGGAGCCATGATGTCTTGGCTGCTGTCCTGTCCCTGATCCTTTGGATGTCTTGGCTGAATCTCTGACTGTCTCTTTCTCTCTGTGTCTCTATAGAGAGGCATGTAGGCTATTTTTATATTGAACAAGTGTCCTTCATTCAGTATTTACATTAAGGGTAAGAATCGAGATGAGATCAAGTAGCATTATTTGATTATTTAATCAATTTATATAGTTATTCCTCCTCTGTTTTCGAAGTCAACAAACTATCTGCCAATGACAATATATATTTAGCATATCAGTAAACATCACTAGTCATCCAGTATAAGAGCACAATATGTTATATCAAATGTCAACTTACAAGTCAATATAAGGCTACGTTCACATTAGCGTTGCGTCGGGGGCAGCCGCGGCGACGCATGCGTCATGCACCCCTATATTTAACATGGGGGGCGCATGGACATGCGTTGCTCTTGCGTTTTGTGATTTTTCTTGCAAAAAGATGAAGGACTTCAGTAGAGATGTCAGTGGTGAGTCAGTGTGTTACCTGTACACTGACACTATATACAGAGCTCCTGTGTATAATGTCACTGGTGATCCTCGTATTATCTGTACACTATATACAAAGCTCCTTTTTTATAATGTCACTGGTGATCACTGTGACTGTCAGGGCGCAGAGGACGCTGTATGATGCCGTTTTTTCTGCGCCAAAAATCATGCAAAAGTGAACGCATGTGTCACAAAACGCTGCGTTGTGCATGCGTTTACATTTGCGTTGTGCGTTGTGTCGACGATGCTGCACCGCACAATCCGAATGTGAACGTAGCCTTACAGGCTTACAGAAGCAAAAGTCTGTTTTCTTGCCCAATCGGAAAGAAACACAAATTCAAAAGTCAACATATAGATAACAGTCTATTCTTTCAGGCTCCTGCCTAAGCTCGCGCACACATCGAAGTACGAACTCAGTGGAAGCATCTTCTCCTGTTGTCTGCCTTCCTTCTGTATCTTAGTTCGATAGTATCTGATCCCTTGTAGTGTTTGGATTTGTGCTGGCTTCAGCCATGTGTTTGTTAGTCGTCTTATCGTTGTCTGTTGCCACCGGTGGATATGGTGATTGTGTCCATGGGTGTGCAGCTCTCGTGTGTTCTTTCATAAATGCTGATCTGCCTTCGTATTTGCTATCACCAATCTTCCTTCCAGGATAGGACACTTGTCACCTTGTAATAGCTCGCTGAATCCTCCTATGTATTATGGAAATGACTCATCCTTCTACACTGGGAAAGCACAACATGTCCTTTAACGTCACATATTATATATATAATTTCTTTCTGTTTATTAAATTGTTGGAATTTTTCTGGGAATATCTATAATAAAGCTATTTATATGTTTTATAATTTTGATTGTGTTGCTACTTCATTTGCTCTATTGGTTATAAGTTATTGGTTGTGAAGAGGATCATAGTTGATTAACCCCTTCACGACATGCGCCGTACTTGTACTGCGCATGCCGTGAATCCCCCTTTGATGTGGGCTCCGGCGGTGAGCCCACATCAAAGTCGCGACATGTCAGATGTTTTGTACAGCTGACATGTGCGCGCAATAGCGGCGGGTGAAATCGCTATTCACCCGCCACTATTAACCTGTTAAATGCTGCTGTCAAACGCAGACAGCGGCATTTAACTACCGCATCCGGCCGGGCGGCAGGATATGACGTCATCGCCGACCCCCGTCACATGATCGGGGGTCGGCGATGCATCAGGAAGGTAACCATAGAGGTCCTTGAGACTTCTATGGTTACTGATGCAGGCCTGCTGTGAGCGCCCCCCTGTGGTCGGCGCTCACAGCACACCTGCATTTCAGCTACATAGCAGCAATCTGATGATCGCTGCTATGCAGCAGAGCCGATCCAGTGGTACCAGCTTCTAGCCTCCCATGGAGGCTATTGAAGCATGGCACAAATAAAAAAAAAATGTTTTTAAAAATATGAAAAAAATATAAAAAATATAAAAGTTTAAATCACTCCCCCTTTCGCCCCATCCTAAATAAAGCAATAAAAAAAAATCAAACATACACATATTTGGTATCGCCGTGTTCAGAATCGCCCGATCTATCAATTAAAAAAAAGCATTAACCTGATCGCTAAACGGCGTAGCGAGAGAAAAATCCGAAACGCCAGAATTACGTTTTTTTGGTCGCCGCGACATTGCATTAAAATGCAATAACGGGCGATCAAAAGAACGTATCTGCGCAAAAATGGTATCATTAAAAACATCAGCTCGGCACGCAAAAAATAAGCCCTCACCCGACCCCAGACCACGAAAAATGGAGACGCTACGGGTATCGGAAAATGGCACTTTTTTTTTTAGCAAAGTTTGGAATTTTTTTTCACCACTTAGATAAAAAATAACCTAGACATGTTAGGTGTCTATGAACTCGTAATGACCTGGAGAATCATAATGGCAGGTTAGTTTTAGCATTTAGTGAACCTAGCAAAAAAGCCAAACAAAAAACAAGTGTGGGATTGCACTTTTTTTGCAATTTCACCGCACTTGGATTTTTTTTCCCGTTTTTTAGTAAAAGACATGGTAAAACTAATAGTGTCGTTCAATAGTACAACTTGTCGCACAAAAAATAAGCCCTCACATGGCCAAATTGACGGAAAAATAAAAAAGTTATGGCTCAGGGAAGGAGGGAAGTGAAAAACGAAAACACAAAAATGAAAAAGGGCCGCGACTTGAAGGGGTTAATTTATAGAGGAATTGCTTTGGTTGTATGTCCTTTACTAAATTGCTAATTGCTGATTGATAAATTCTATCCATTATTACTGGGGCACATGATGGCTCCATGTCAAGAACCTTTGGAGTTTATTCTGCTTCCATTAATAAGATACTTTATTTCCTTGTTATTTCATTCAAGTTCTGATAAAAAGTTTCTATGCCTTGTGATGAGAGTTGTTCCAGAGTCGATGCAAGTTGATCCTTGTAATAGTCATTTTTAAGGCACCTTTCCAATTATCTGCACATAGTGTAGCGTTTCGCCTACTACGTGTCTTGGGGGACACTCGCTTGTCGTGGAATTCAAGCACTCGGGTCCCGGTTTCCTCATATAAATCAGTCTCAGGTTTATTAACCCCTTCAAGACCCAGCCTATTTTGACCTTAAAGACCTTGCCGTTTTTTGCAATTCTGACCAGTGTCCCTTTATGAGGTAATAACTCAGGAACGCTTCAACGGATCCTAGCGGTTCTGAGATTGTTTTTTCGTGACATATTGGGCTTCATGTTAGTGGTAAATTTAGGTCAATAAATTCTGCATTTATTTGTGATAAACACGGAAATTTGGCGAAAATTTTGAAAATTTCGCAATTTTCACATTTTGAATTTTTATTCTGTTAAACCAGAGAGATATGTGACACAAAATAGTTAATAAATAACATTTCCCACATGTTTACTTTACATCAGCACAATTTTGGAAACAAAATTTTTTTTTGTTAGGAAGTTATAAGGGTTAAAATTTGACCAGCGATTTGTCATTTTTACAACGAAATTTACAAAACCATTTTTTTTAGGGACCACCTCACATTTGAAGTCAGTTTGAGGGGTCTATATGGCTGAAAATACCCAAAAGTGACACCATTCTAAAAACTGCACCCCTCAAGGTACTCAAAACCACATTCAAGAAGTTTATTAACCCTTCAGGTGCTTCACAGTAGCAGAAGCAACATGGAAGGAAAAAATGAACATTTAACTTTTTAGTCACAAAAATTATCTTTTAGCAACAATTTTTTTATTTTCCCAATGGTAAAAGGAGAAACTGAACCACGAAAGTTGTTGTCCAATTTGTCCTGAGTACGCTGATACCTCATATGTGGGGGTAAACCACTGTTTGGGCGCACAGCAGGGCTTGGAAGGGAAGGAGCGCCATTTGACTTTTTGAATCAAAAATTGGCTCCACTCTTTAGCGGACACCATGTCACGTTTGGAGAGCCCCCGTGTGCCTAAAAATTGGAGCTCCCCCACAAATGACCCCATTTTGGAAACTAGACGCCCCAAGGAACTTATCTAGATGCATAGTGAGCACTTTGAACCCCCAGGTGCTTCACAAATTGATCCGTAAAAATGAAAAAGTACTTTTTTTTCACAAAAAAATTCTTTTAGCCTCAATTTTTTCATTTTCACATGGGCAACAGGATAAAATGGATCCTAAAATGTGTTGGGCAATTTCTCCTGAGTACACCAATACCTCACATGTGGGGGTAAACCACTGTTTGGGCACATGGTAAGGCTCGGAAGGGAAGGAGCGCCATTTGACTTTTTGAATGAAAAATTATTTCCATCGTTAGCGGACACCATGTCGCGTTTGGATAGCTCCTGTGTGCCTAAACATTGGCGCTCCCCCACAAGTGACCCCATTTTGGAAACTAGACCCCCCAAGGAACTTATTTAGATGCCTAGTGAGCACTTTAAACCCTCAGGTGCTTCACAAATTGATCTGTAAAAATGAAAAAGTACTTTTTTTTCACAAAAAAATTATTTTCGCCTCAATTTTTTCATTTTCACATGGGCAGTAGGATAAAATGGATCATAAAATTTGTTGGGCAATTTCTCCCGAGTACGCCGATACCTCATATGTGGGGGTAAACCACTGTTTGGGCACACGGCAGGGCTCGGAAGGGAAGGCGCGCCATTTGACTTTTTGAATGGAAAATTAGCTCCAATTGTTAGCGGACACCATGTCGCGTTTGGAGAGCCCCCTGTGTGCCTAAACATTGGAGCTCCCCCACAAGTGACCCCATTTTGGAAACTAGACCCCCCAAGGAACTTATCTAGATGCATATTGAGCACTTTAAACCCCCAGGTGCTTCACAGAAGTTTATAACGCAGAGCCATGAAAATAAAAAATAATTTTTCTTTCCTCAAAAATGATTTTTTAGCCTGGAATTTCCTATTTTGCCAAGGATAATGGGAGAAATTGGACCCCAAATATTGTTGTCCAGTTTGTCCTGAGTACGCTGATACCCCATATGTGGGGGTAAACCACTGTTTGGGCGCACGGCAGGGCTCGGAAGGGATGGCACGCCATTTGGCTTTTTAAATGGAAAATTAGCTCCAATCATTAGCGGACACCATGTCACGTTTGGAGAGCCCCTGTGTGCTTAAACATTGGAGATCCCCCAGAAATGACACCATTTTGGAAACTAGACCCCCAAAGGAACTAATCTAGATGTGTGGTGAGGACTTTGAACCCCCAAGTGCTTCACAGAAGTTTATAACGCAGAGCCATGAAAATAAAAAAAAAAATTATTTTCTCAAAAATGATCTTTTAGCCTGCAATTTTTTATTTTCCCAAGGGTAACAGGAGAAATTTGACCCCAAAAGTTGTTGTCCAGTTTCTCCTGAGTACGCTGATACCCCATATGTGGGGGTAAATCACTGTTTGGGCACATGCCGGGGCTCGGAAGTGAAGTAGTGACGTTTTGAAATGCAGACTTTGATGGAATGCTCTGTGGGCGTCACGTTGCGTTTGCAGAGCCCCTGATGTGGCTTAACAGTAGAAACCCCCCACAAGTGACCCCATTTTGGAAACTAGACCCCCAAAGGAACTTATCTAGATGTGTGGTGAGCACTTTGAACCCCCAAGTGCTTCATAGAAGTTTATAATGCAGAGCCGTGAAAATAATAAATACGTTTTCTTTCCTCAAAAATAATTATTTAGCCCAGAATTTTTTAATTTTCCCAAGGGTAACAGGAGAAATTTGACCCCAAAAGTTGTTGTCCAGTTTCTCCTGAGTACGGTGATACCCCATATGTGGGGGTAAACTACTGTTTGGGCACATGCCGGGGCTTGGAATTGAAGTAGTGACGTTTTGAAATGCAGACTTTGATGGAATGCTCTGCGGGCGTCACGTTGCGTTTGCAGAGCCCCTGATGTGCCTAAACAGTAGAAACCCCCCACAAGTGACCCCATTTTGGAAACTAGACCCTGAAAGGAACTTATCTAGATGTGTGGTGAGCACTTTGAACCCCCAAGTGCTTCATAGAAGTTTATAATGCAGAGCCGTGAAAATAATAAATACGTTTTCTTTCCTCAAAAATAATTATTTAGCCCAGAATTTTTTATTTTCCCAAGGGTTACAGGAGAAATTGGACCCCAAAAGTTGTTGTCCAGTTTCTCCTGAGTACGCTGATACCCCATATGTGGGGGTAAACCACTGTTTGGGCACACGTCGGGGCTCAGAAGGGAAGTAGTGACTTTTGAAATGCAGACTTTGATGGAATGGTCTGCGGGTGTCACGTTGCGTTTGCAGAGCCCCTGGTGTGCCTAAACAGTAGAGACCCCCCACAAGTGACCCCATTTTAGAAACTAGACCCCCCAAGGAACTTATCTAGATATGTGGTGAGCACTTTGAACCCCCAAGTGCTTCACAGACGTTTACAACGCAGAGCCGTGAAAATAAAAAATCATTTTTCTTTCCTCAAAAATTATGTTTTAGCAAGCATTTTTTTAGATTCACAAGGGTAACAGGAGAAATTGGACCCCAGTAATTGTTGCGCAGTTTGTCCTGAGTATGCTGGTACCCCATATGTGGGGGTAAACCACTGTTTGGGCACACGTCAGGGCTCGGAAGTGAGGGAGCACCATTTGACTTTTTGAATACGAGATTGGCTGGAATCAATGGTGGCGCCATGTTGCGTTTGGAGACCCCTGATGTGCCTAAACAGTGGTAACCCCTCAATTCTACCTCCAACACTAACCCCAACACACCCCTAACCCTAATCCCAACTGTAGCCATAACCCTAATCACAACCCTAACCGCAACACACCCCTAACCACAACACTAACCCCAACACACCCCTAACCACAACACTAACCCCAACACACCCCTAACCCTAACCACAACCCTAAGGCTATGTGCCCACGTTGCGGATTCGTGTGAGATATTTCCGCACCATTTTTGAAAAATCTGCGGGTAAAAGGCACTGTGTTTTACCTGCGGATTTTCCGCGGATTTCCAGTGTTTTTTGTGCGGATTTCACCTGCGGATTCCTATTGAGGAACAGGTGTAAAACGCTGCGGAATCCGCACAAAGAATTGACATGCTGCGGAAAATACAACGCAGCGTTCCCGCGCGGTATTTTCCGCACCATGGGCACAGCGGATTTGGTTTTTCATATGTTTACATGGTACTGTAAACCTGATGGAACACTGCTGCGGATCCGCAGCCAAATCCGCACCGTGTGCACATAGCCTAATTCTAAAGGTATGTGCACACGCTGCGGAAAACGCTGCGGATCCGCAGCAGTTTCCCATGAGTGTACAGTTCAATGTAAACCTATGGGAAACAAAAATCGCTGTACACATGCTGCGGAAAAACTGCACGGAAACGCAGCGGTTTACATTCCGCAGCATGTCACTTCTTTGTGCGGATTCCGCAGCGGTTTTACATCTGCTCCAATAGAAAATCGCAATTGTAAAACCGCAGTGAAATGCGCAGAAAAAAACGCGGTAAATCCGCCATAAATCCGCAGCGGTTTAGCACTGCGGATTTATCAAATCCGCAGCGGAAAAATCCGCAGAGGACCAGAATACGTGTGCACATTCCTAACCCTAGCCCTAACCCTACCCCTAACCCTACCCCTAACCCTACCCCTAACCCTACCCCTAACCCTAACCCTACCCCTACCCCTAACCCTACCCCTAACCCTAACCCTAACCCTAACCCTAACCCTAACCCTACCCCTAACCCTATTCTAACATTAGTGGAAAAAAAAAAATTTCTTTATTTTTTTATTGTCCCTACCTATGGGGGTGACAAAGGGGGGGGGTCATTTATTATTTTTTTTATTTTGATCACTGAGATAGATTATATCTCAGTGATCAAAATGCACTTTGGAACGAATCTGCCGGCCGGCAGATTCGGCGGGCGCACTGCGCATGCGCCCGCCATTTTGGAAGATGGCGGCGCCCGGGAGAAGACGGACGGGACCACGGCTGGATCGGTAAGTATGATAGGGTGGGGGGGGACCACGGGGGGGGGGATCGGAGCACGGGGGGGGGAATCGGAGCGCGGGAGGGGTGGAACGGAGCGCGGGGGGCGTGGAACGGAGCACGGGGGGGCTGGAACGGAGCACGGGGGGTGGAACGGAGCACGGGGGGGGTGGATCGGAGTGCAGGGGGGGTGATTGGAGCACGGGGGGGTGATTGGAGCACGGGGGGAGCGGACACGAGCACGGGGGGGAGCGGAGCACTGGACGGAGGGGAGCCGGAGCAGTGTACCGGCCAGATCGGGGGGGTGGGGGGGCGATCGGAGGGGTGGGGTGGGGGCACACTAGTATTTCCAGCCATGGCCGATGATATTTCAGCATCGGCCATGGCTGGATTGTAATATTTCACCCGTTATAATGGGTGAAATATTACAAATCGCTCTGATTGGCAGTTTCACTTTCAACAGCCAATCAGAGCGATCGTAGCCACGAGGGGGTGAAGCCACCCCCCCTGGGCTAAACTACCACTCCCCCTGTCCCTGCAGATCGGGTGAAATGGGAGTTAACCCTTTCACCCGATCTGCAGGGACGCGATCTTTCCATGACGCCGCATAGGCGTCATGGGTCGGAATGGCACCGACTTTCATGACGCCTACGTGGCGTCAAAGGTCGGGAAGGGGTTAACCATCATAAACCACATAACGTTAAGTTCATTTCAGTACATCCACGAACATGTTATGACCCCAGTCTGTAGCAGATAAACTTCTCTTAGGCATATTACGATCCCCTTGTCCAGGGTTACCTTCCAGGAGCTCCTGCTCCACAGGCTGACTCCACGTCAGTCCATGATCCTCAACACAGGTGACCTGTCCGGGTGCTAATCAGGACGTGCGTCCCCGGCAGGGACCGTCCAACACCCCAGGCTACCAGTACAGAGCCCCACCACGTGCTCTTCAGGGAGCCAGCACTCCCAACACCTAAGCTTCCAGGACCTTCCAGCACAGAACCATTCAGGTCCACACTCAGAGACATGTGACCCACACCCTGGTCACATTACATACTTGTAACCACTCCCATAGGTGGGAGTTGTGTGTGTGGCTAGTTTGACCCGCCCATCTCTCATAACTAGCCCTGTCAGTCTCCCTTGTTAAGCAACACAATTTACTTGTAGGACTACAGGTCGCAGAACATCCTTCAGGCTGACAATACAGAGTGTCTTCCTGTGCGACACACATAACGGCCATTCAAAATAATTTCGGGGTTTGACTCATTACCACAGTTATTCCTGCGATTGCCATGCGTTCCTATGGCCTCACTATGCCTCCATGCGTATTCTGGGAAGACCATACAGCGCCCCCTACCGGTAACAGGGGTCACTGCACCACAATAGTTACATAGTTAAATAGGTTGACAAAAGACCCCGGTCAAGTTCAACGTGCAGCGCCCCAGAGACCTGGTCGTTGCAGTATGGCGTTCTGCCGCTAAGGGGAGCAGCGGTACGTCTGATGGCCCTAAGGAGTTCTCCTGACCAGGTATCACTAGAACACATTACACTTCACACTCCGGCCACTAGGGGGAGAAAAAGGCTTTATTTATTGGGCCACTCCTCACACTGGTAAAACTAGGGGCTGGGGAGGAAGTTAGTTAGAAGCTGACTGGGTTGGAACCAGGCAAAATCCCGTGGCAGGGGGTGTTGCAGGGAGAAGGCACAGGGGGGGCCCTGTGAGGCGTGGGAACCTGGCAGGTGCCTAGCGAACAGAACAGAACGTAACGGAACCGCGCCTGCACACCCTGCAGCGGTATCCAGGAGAGACACGAAGGGAAGGATATTGTGGAACAGTGTAAACGAGATCAGCACAAAGGAGAGCCAGTAAGAGTCGTGCCGAGAGAGGAAGGCAACATCTTACTGAGGCGCGTAGTCGGTGGCCGGATCACCGTAGGAGTAACTGACTTCAGGCCTTACTTCAAATTCCGCTGGACAGTTAATCATAGGTTGGCTGTCTACCTTCTACACCTACGAAGACATAGGGGGCAACATTGGGAGAGGGGCATCTCTAGGGTCCCGGAAGACCTCCAAGCCTTCCCGTCAAACGGGTGGCGTCCTAGCCAAAATATACCTGGGGGACGTTAGAAACTAGCAACATCTGGAACCAAAGAACGAGAGTGAGAAAGAAAGCTGTAGAGAACGAACGGACGAGAGCAGCAGTTGTGAGGAATATTCCGAATGCTCAGCAGGGTAGGACTACAACACACAGGCGCTATTGGTAGGCAACGATTTCCATCTGCGAAGGAAACTCTGGATGTGCCCATCGGACCGGCCGGTCTCAGATAGCCCTGTTAACCATGCTCTGGATTGAGGATCCTGAAGTCTTCAGTAAAGAGGTAAAGAGACTGCAACCTTGTGTCCTCGCTATCGCCTGCACCTCACACCATCACCATCTACCTTACTGGGAAGCCCTGGGGACATACTTCACCTGTGGGAAGGTATACCATCCAGCTGCCATTCCATCACCCCAGCGGACCCCACAGCAGCGTCGGTCAACCTGACCGAACACCACAGGTGGCGTCACGAACCCCTGACAGACTGTACCATCACCTTTATTGGACGCCCCTTAGCAGGGTCACGACCAGGTTCAGCCACCGTGACAACCACATAACCGAGCAGAAAGGACCGGTACCGAGTGACTTGTGGCCCTGTGTCTGGGGGCGCTCCAACTTGGCGTCACGAACAGGATCCTACTTAAGCCAGAAGAATTGGGTCATGTGTGCCTTGGAACTGTGATTGAAACGTGTTGGACTGTGATTTATTGCCAAGACTGTGTATTGCTATTGACGCAAGATTCCCGCCAAAACCGCCGCCATTGCCGCGCCACGAGGAGCGCAGGAGAAGAAGGAGGGCGTGCCATGGGAGGAGACTATCAAAGTGGCGCCAGAAGTGCTGACCGCCCCCTCCAATTGCTGTTGCGGGAGGACATCTGCCCCGAAGGAGAGGAGAACCGCCTCATGATTTGCAGTGGCGGGAACCAAGACAAGAAGGAGCTCCACCCCCAGGAAATGGAGGAGCAGCGTGTGAGTGCCATTGCGGATCCCAGAGAAGGGATGACGACCAACGGGTACCTGAGCGACAAAGGAGTGATCCTGGATTGCTCCGGTCAGCCGGAGGGGGACCTGGACTCGAATCTGCCACGGCTGGAGGACTCGGACTTCTTGGGGTCGCAGGCGGAGGAGCCGAGTCAGCCTATGGAGATCGGAACCACCACCGAGAGCCGTGTCGGGAGAACCGCAGTTCGAGCCGCAGCCGACTCCAGTGTCCTCATCAACGGAACCAATCGGCATCGGTGGAACCACATCAGATGGAGGTATGGGAAGCGCCCCTGCCCTCCTGACCGATCCGGCTCCCGCGACCGCTCCCCGTCCTGACGGTGACCGAGAGCAGCAGTTGTGAGGACTATTCCGAATGCTCAGCAGGGTAGGACTACAACACACAGGCGCTATTGGTAGGCAACGATTTCCATCTGCGAAGGAAACTCTGGAAGTGCCCATCGGACCGGCCGGTCTCTGATAGCCCGGTTGAACGTGCTCTGGACTGAGGATATTGAAGCCTTCAGTAAAGAGGTAAAGAGACTGCAACCCTGTGTCCTCGTTACTGCCTGCACCTCACACCATCACCATCTACCTTACTGGGAAGCCCTGGGGACATACTTCACCTGTGGGAAGGTATACCATCCAGCTGCCATTCCATCACCCCAGCGGACCCCACAGCAGCGTCGGTCACCCTGACCGAACACCACAGGTGGCGTCACGAACCCCTGACAGACTGTACCACCTTTATTGGACGCCCCTTAGCAAGGTCACAACCGGGTCCAGCCACCGTGACAACCGCATAACCGAGCAGAAAGGACCGGTACCGAGTGACTTGTGGCCCTGTGTCTGGGGGCGCTCCAACTCTTTCTCCACCAATTATACATTTGTGACTAAATTATAACCCCCAATGTTCTGTGTATGAAGAAAATCATCCGGCCCTTGTATAGAAGCTGTTATAGTGTCGGCCATTACTACCCCTTCGGCATCCTATAATCTGACTGCTCTAACTGTAAAGAACCCTTTCCTATTTATCTGTCGGAATCACCTTTCTTCCACCCGTAGTGAGTGCCCCCTGGTCCTCTTGGAAGGAATAAGTCCTGTGCCGTCCTCTGTACTGACCACACATATGTTTATACATGTAAATGAGATCTCCTCGGAGGCGTCTGTATTCAAAGTTAAACAAGCCCAATTTTTCTAACCTTTCATCATATGAGAGGCCTCCATCCCGTGTATTATATGAGAGGCCTCCATCCCGTGTAATAATATAGGTGCAAGTTGGAGTGATGATGTATAGTGGACTAACTAGACCACCGATGGTGCAGTGGTAGCTGTATACCTGATGCTTAAGAGACAGGAGAATGAGCTTCATAAAACCAAAGATATTTATTAAAGGAAGTTTAGCAAAAAGGGAAAAGGTGCCTGAGGGGTGGACCCTCTGGACCATGACACTGTACCACGTAGTGCAGCCCGGGCAAGGTACAACCCTATACAGGGATCCCTCCATCACTACACCAGGAGGCCTTAATGCCGCGAATCCCGGACCAGAGAGACAACCCGTACAGATCGGAGAACAGAGACTGTAGAATACTGGCGAGAAACCCGGGAGTTCCGTGTGATTCTGGGAAGACTGATCCAGCCGGTAGTGGTTTCTGGATAGATCCCAGAGGAATTCAGGATAGGGAACTGCCAGGATTCTGTGGAGACCGAGATATTATTACAGTGAAAGCCACAGACTTCCAATCGTAAAGCACAGCAGAGCGTGGCCTGAGCAGGAGGCAAAGATCCTAAGAATGAACATATTGCCCAGGCACCTCCCTTAAGGGGAGGATGCCTTTTATGCACAGAACCAGGGGATGCAGGTTCCTAGCAGAGAAAGGAGCTACCGATCGTCTGGAGCCACGGAGTGAGCAGTACCAGTGGAGCTATATGATAGGCACCGGTCTCCCTGTCCATGACCCGGCCTGCAGCTGAGGGCATGACACCCGTATTTGAACTGATTCTAACTTCTGAATCTCCTTTTTAAAATATGGAGCCCAAAACTGGATCCCGTATTCTAGATGTGGCCTCACTGGTGATTTATAAGGGGGTAATAATACGATGGGATCGTGGGATTCTCTCTCTTTTTTTACAGTCATGGCCAAAAGTATTGACACCCCTGCAATTCTGTCAGATAATACTCAGTTTCTTCCTGAAAATGATCGCAAACACAAATTATTTGGTATTATCTTCATTTAATTTGTCTTAAATGAAAAAACACAAAAGAGAATGAAGCAAAAAGCAAAACATTGATCATTTCACACAAAACTCCCAAAATGGGCCAGACAAAAGTATTGGCACCCTCAGCCTAATACTTGGTTGCACAACCTTTAGCCAAAATAACTGCGACCAACCGCTTCCGGTAACCATCAATGAGTTTCTTACAATGCTCTGCTGGAACTTTAGACCATTCTTCTTTGGCAAACTGCTCCAGTTCCCTGATATTTGAAGGCGCCTTCTCCAAACTGCCATTTTTAGATCTCTCCACAGGTGTTCTATGGGATTCAGGTCTGGACTCATTGCTGGCCACCTTAGAAGTCTCCAGTGCTTTCTCTCAAACCATTTTCTAGTGCTTTTTGAAGTGTGTTTTGGGTCATTGTCCTGCTGGAAGACCCATGACCTCTGAGGGAGACCCAGCTTTCTCACACTGGGCCCTACATTATGCTGCAAAATTTGTTGGTAGTCTTCAGACTTCATAATGCCATGCACACGGTCAAGCAGTCCAGTGCCAGAGGCAGCAAAGCAACCCCAAAACATCAGGGAACCTCCGCCATGTTTGATTGTAGGGACTGTGTTCTTTTCTTTGAATGCCTCTTTTTTTCTCCTGTAAACTCTATGTCGATGCCTTTGCCCAAAAAGCTCTACTTTTTGTCTCATCTGACCAGAGAACATTCTTCCAAAACATTTTAGGCTTTTTCAGGTAAGTTTTGGCAAACTCCAGCCTGGCTTTTTTATCTCTCGGGGTAAGAAGTGAGGTCTTCCTGGGTCTCCTACCATACAGTCCCTTTTCATTCAGACGCCGACGGATAGTACGGGTTGACACTGTTGTTTCCTCGGACTGCAGGGCGGCTTGAACTTGTTTGGATGTTAGTCAGAGTTCTTTAATCAACATCCGCACAATCTTGCGTTGAAATCTCTTGTCAATTTTTCTTTTCCGTCCACATCTAGGGAGGTTAGCCACAGTGCCATGGGCTTTACACTTCTTGATGACACTGCGCACGGTAGACACAGGAACATTCAGGTCTTTGGAGATGGACTTGTAGCCTTGAGATTGCTCATGCTTCCTCACTATTTGGTTTCTCAAGTCCTCAGACAGTTCTTTGGTCTTCTTTCTTTTCTCCATGCTCAATGTGGTGCACACAAGGACACAGGACAGAGGTTGAGTCAACTTTAATCCATGTCAACTGGCTGCAAGTGTGATTTAGTTATTGCCAACACCTGTTAGGTGCCACGGGTAAGTTACAGGTGCTGTTAATTACACTAATTAGAGAAGCATCACATGATTTTTCAAATGGTGCCAAAACTTTTGTCCACCCCCTTTTTTATGTTTGGTGTGAAATTATATCCAATTTGGCTTTAGGACAATTCTTTTTGTGTTTTTTCATTTAAGACTAATTAAATGAAGATAATAATAACAAAGAATTTGTGTTTGCAATCATTTTCAGGAAGAAACTGAGTATTATCTGACAGAATTGCATGGGTGTCAATACTTTTGGCCATGACTGTACACCCTAAAATCTTGTTTGCTTTTGCGGCTGCAGCCTGACATTGAGTGCTGCTGCTCAGCTTACTAGTAACCAGAATCAGCGGTCCTTCTCCTGTCCTGTGGTCCTGAGTGTATTATATATGCAGCTGTAGGATTGCTCTACATTTATCTACATCACACCTCCTCTGACAAGTGATTGCCCATCAGACATTTTATTCAGATCGTTTTTCAATATTGTAATGTCAGGGTCAGATTTTAATATCCTATATAGTTTGGAGTCATCAGCAAAGAATAAGACTGATGCTTGACTCTCAATCCATCCACAAGGTAATTAATAAAGAGGTTAAAAAGAATTGGTACTCAAATTCCTCTATAAAACAGTTTTATTTCTATGAACAGTTGCCACCTTCCAAGGTGGCTACTGAATGTCCCTCGCAGTCAATTTACAAGGGCAAATCGTAACTGCGCTACCACTTTGGATTATGAGAGGGAGGCAGATGTACTTATTAGTAAATTTATTAATAAGGGCTACTTGCAACAAAGAATGAGGTGAAAGGAATACACAGAATAAAACTCCTAGGTGATAATGAAAAGGATGATCATTATTCCTCTAATCAACAGGCCCAAATTTCAATACCAATTATCACTCAATATAATTCGAATATCCAAATATTGACAAAAATTGTGAATAAACACTGGGGCCTTTTAAAAGAGGACAAAACAATAGGAGATATACTATCAAAGCGTCCACGTTTTGTCTTTAGGAAGGCGCGTAACTTGGGTCTGATTTATTGCCCCTACGGTATGTAACCCAAATCCCTCGGGTAATACAAAAGGACCCTTCAAGCAAGTAATACAGGGCTTTTTCCCATGTCAAAAATGTAAAATGTGCAAATTACTGAAACCAACTAAACAAAAATGTGTGTCATCAAAGAGCGGTAAAGAAATCCCCATCACAGATTTTATATCATGTAAAACGCAAGGGGTAATTTACGTTATGAATGCCCATGTGGGAAACAATATGTGGGGCGCACCAAACGTCCCCTATGTAAAAGGATCAAGGAACATCTTCGAAATATACGTAATAAATATGACGCACATCCATTATCTAAACATTTTTTGACTCATCATAGGTGATCTAAACAGGGAATTAAAGTTACAGGCATTACAGTAGTCCAACGTGACTGGCGAAATGGGGATTATATAAGACAGATGTCCCGTGAAGAAACTAAGTATATCTTTGAAATGGACACATTGAAACCTAGGGGCCTGAATAATTAAGTAGAACTGTTCGCATTTAATTAAGCCTATGGGAGAGGAAGCCGTAGCTATATAAAGCCTTTTAGTGCAGGGGAAGCCAACCCTGATGAAGGAATCCGCAGTCATTCCGAAACTATATAATAATTTGAGTACCCTTCTGTTATGACCTGGTGGTTAGGAGCACCCGACCTCATAGTTAAACTCATACAGGATGAGCTCTGGGATGTGGGAGCTCTGCTGACCGCAAGCCCTAATCCTATCGCACACACTAAAAATAGCCGTGGAGCGCTCCTGACGCTACCTAGGCGCCTCGACACAGCCTCAGAGCTAGCTAGCCCTAGAGAAAGAAAATAAAGCCTACCTTGCCTCAGAGAAATTCCCCAAAGGTAAAGGCAGCCCCCCACATATAATGACTGTGAGTAAAGATGAAAGTCACAAACGCAGAAATGAAACAGGTTTCAGCAAAGGGAGGCCAGACTTACTAAATAGACAGAGGATAGGAAAGGTAACTTTGCGATCAGCACAAAAACCTACAAAAGACCACGCAGAGTGTGCAAAAAAAGACCTCCGCACCGACTCACGGTGCGGAGGGGCCACTCTGCATCCCAGAGCTTCCAGCTAGCAAGACAAAATCATGATAACCAGCTGGACAAGAAAACAGAGAACAAATAATGACTATCAGGAACTTAGCTTCTGCAGGAGAAGGCAGGTCACCAGAGAGATCCAGGAGCGAACTGAACAAATGCAAAAACATTGACAGCTGGCATGGAGTAACGATCTGAGAGGAGTTAAATAGAGCAGCCAACCAAAGGATAAACCACGTCACCTGTGTAAGGAACCTCAGAAGCAGCAGCTTCACTCACAGCCACCAGTGGGAGCCCATAGACAGAACTCGCCGAAGTACCATTCACGACCACAGGAGGGAGCTCGACAACAGAATTCACAACACCCTTCCCATCAAACAGGTAATTACTCATCGCGAAAGTTTAACTAATGTAGTTTATAGTTTAGCGCAGGTAAAATATTTAATTTTCATGCCCTCATATATGTCACACTTCTGATGTCATGAGAAGGTACAGATGAATGACCTCGGGGAGACCAAAACATCCAACACCGCGGAGACACCATCACGTGTTTCTCAACGCAGTGATCCAGAACACTGCCCCCATCCCTTATGGGAAATATGCAAATGCATGTAAAGTAAGCTGCGGAGACACCTTCACGTGTTTCTCAACGCAAGCAGTGAATAGCCAGGCCTTTCCCCGGGAAGGAACAACCACGGGAAGGGCAGCATCCAATAAAGGAAAACATCCAATAAAGGAAAACCACCTATGCCAAGCATGGTATCCATCCACAGACAGATGTTTCAGGGTTTTTGCCCCTCATCAGTGTGGAGTAGGAAACTGGCTATTAGGAGCAGTGCCTGTTGTGAATTCTGTGGCAGAGCTCCCTCCTGTGGTCACAAGTGGTACTTCGGCTGATTCTCTCTGTGAGCTTCTGTTGGTGGAGGGATGTGGTACTGCGGCTTCTGAGTTTCCTCCCTCAGGTGATCTGGTGAGGTCGTTAGGTGCTTCTCTACTTAACTCCACCTAATGCTTTGATCCTGGCTTCCTGTCAATGTTCCAGTGTTGGACTTGCTTTTCCCTGGATCATTCCTGTGGCCTGCTGCTCTGCATAGCTAAGTTCTTCATTGCTATTTGTTTGCTATTTTTTCTGTCCAGCTTGTCTATTTTGTTGCTGGAAGCTCTGGGACGCAAAGGGTGTACCTCCGTGCCGTTAGTTCGGTACGGAGGGTCTTTTTGCCCCCTTTGCGTGGTTTTCTTTAGGGTTTTGTGTAGACCGCAAAGTTACCTTTTCTATTCTCGCTCTGTTAAGAAAGTCGGGCCTCACTTTGCTGAATCTATTTCATCCCTACATTTGTCTTTTCATCTTAACTCACAGTCATTATATGTGGGGGGCTGCCTTTTCCTTTGGGGTATTTCTCTGAGGCAAGGTAGGCTTATTTTCTATCTTCAGGCTAGTTAGTTTCTCAGGCTGTGCCGAGCGCAATCCACGGCTGCCTCTAGTGTTGTTTGGAGAGGATTAGGGATTGCGGTCTGCAGAGTTCCCACGTCTCAGAGCTCGTTCTATGATTTTGGGTTATTGTCAGATCACTGTATGTGCTCTGACCGCTATGTCCATTGTGGTACTGAATTGCCTTTCATAACAGTACTTCCCTCCACCAACAGAAGCTCACAGAGAGAATCAGCCGAAGTACCACTTGTGACCACAGGAGGGAGCTCTGCCACAGAATTCACAACAGTAAGCAGTACAGGAAGCCAAAAGTACTAATGATTCTCAATAGAGGGAAAAAAGAAGTTCTGAGACCATTTTTTTTTCTTTGCACTGTGTTTTGCCTTTTTTTCCCCCTAGACATTTGGGTGGTTCAGTACACAGGTGTAGCGATGGACATTAGAAGTCTGTCTTCATTTGTGGATCAGCTCTCGGCAAGAGTACAAAAGATTCAAGACACTATTGATCAGAAATCTATGTTGGAACCAAGAATTCCTATTCCTGATTTGTTTTTTGGAGATAGAACTAAGTTTCTGAGTTTCAAAAATAATTGTAAATTATTTCTGGCCTTGAAACCTCGCTCCTCTGGTGATCCAGTTCAACAGGTTTTGATTATTATTTCTTTTTTGCGCGGCGACCCTCAGGACTGGGCATTTTCTCTTGCGCCAGGAGATCCTGCATTATGTAATATTGATGCGTTCTTCCTGGCTCTTGGATTGCTGTACGATGAACCTAATTCAGTGGATCAGGCAGAAAAGAATTTGCTGGCTCTTTGTCAGGGTCAGGATGAGATAGAGGTATATTGTAAGAAATTTAGAAAGTGGTCCGTACTCACTCAGTGGAATGAAGGTGCGCTGGCAGCTTTGTTCAGAAAGGGTCTCTCTGAAGCCCTTAAGGATGTCATGGTGGGATTTCCTATGCCTGCTGGTTTGAATGAGTCTATGTCTTTGGCCATTCAGATCGGTCGACGCTTGCGTGAGCGTAAATCTGTGCACCATTTGGCGGTATTACCTGAGTTTGGACCTGAGCCTATGCAGTGCGATAGGACTTTGACCAGAGTTGAACGGCAGGAATACAGACGTCAGAATGGGCTGTGTTTCTACTGTGGTGATTCCACTCATGCTGTCTCTGATTGTCCTAAGCGCACTAAGCGGTTCGCTAGGTCTGCCACCATTGGTACGGTACAGTCAAAATTTCTTCTGTCCGTTACCTTGATCTGTTCTTTGTCATCGTATTCTGTCATGGCATTTGTGGATTCAGGCGCTGCCCTGAATTTGATGGACTTGGAGTATGCTAGGCGTTGTGGGTTTTTCTTGGAGCCCTTGCAGTGTCCTATTCCATTGAGAGGAATTGATGCTACGCCTTTGGCCAAGAATAAACCTCAATACTGGGCCCAGCTGACCATGTGCATGGCTCCTGCACATCAGGAAGTTATTCGCTTTCTGGTGTTGCATAATCTGCATGATGTGGTCGTGTTGGGGTTGCCATGGCTACAAGCCCATAATCCAGTATTAGATTGGAAATCCATGTCGGTGTCCAGCTGGGGTTGTCAGGGGGTACATGGTGATGTTCCATTTCTGTCAATTTCGTCATCCACCCCTTCTGAGGTTCCAGAGTTCTTGTCTGATTACCGGGATGTATTTGATGAGCCCAATGTTGTGAGTTCTGTTTTTGGGCTCCCTCTGGTGGTTACTGATGGTACTGGGTGATTTGTGTTCTGCTGTCTCTGGTGTCCACCTGTTCTATTAGGATTTGGGAGTTTCCTATTTAACCGGGCTTTCTTGTCATTTCCCCGCCGGCTATCAAGGTTATCAGAGTGTTTTGTTACCTCAGCTTCTGGCTTCAGTAATCTTCAGGACAAGCTAAGTTTTTGATTTTCTTGTTCCACGTTTTGCTTTATTTTTGTCTTGTCCAGCTTGCATATAATTGTTTCTTTGCTGCTGGTTGCTCTAGCGGGCTGTAATTGCTCCTCATGTTCCATGAGTTGGAACATGAGTTCAAGTAATTACAGGATGGTTTTTTGAAGGGTTTTTTGCTGTCCGCGCAGTTTACTTTTGTATCCTCTGCTATCTAGTTTTAGCGGGCCTCATTTTGCTGAATCTGTTTTCATACTGTGTATGTGCCTTCCTCTCATTTCACCGTCATTATATGTGGGGGGCTGCTATTTCTGTGGGGTATTTCTCTGGAGGCAAGAGAGGTCTGTGTTTCTTCTAATAGGGGAAGTTAGATCTTCGGCTGGTGCGAGACGTCTAGGATCAACGTAGGCACGTTCCCCGGCTATTGTTATTTGTGTGTTCAGGTTTAGGGTCGCGGTCAGCTCAGGTTCCATCACCCTAGAGCTCGTTGGTGCTTGTCCTTTTGTGATTCCCTGCCATTGGAATCATGACAGTATAGCCGGCCCAAAATGTTTGGGCTGAAGTAGGAGGAAAAGTAGTCTGAGGAAGTTTTTTTTTTTTTTTCTCCTCTGAGGTTGCTGCCTAGCCCTTATTGCAGCCTGGCTGATTTTTTTTTTTTTTTTTTCTCCTCCTCTTAATCCTTGAATGGCTCTGACCTTAGCTGTTTATCATGGACGTCTAGAGTTTAGCTTCCAGCTTGAATAATCTTGCTGCTAAGGTTCAAAATATACAAGATTTTGTTGTACATGCTCCTATGTCTGAACCTAGAATTCCTATTCCAGAGTTCTTTGCTGGAGATAGATCTAGTTTTCTGAATTTTAGGAACAATTGCAAGCTGTTCCTTTCTTTGAAATCTCGCTCTTCTGGAGACCCTGCTCAGCAGGTTAAGATTATTATATCTTTCCTGCGGGGTGACCCTCAAAATTGGGCATTTGCATTGGCACCAGGGGATCCTGCGTTGCTTAATGTGGATGCGTTTTTTCTGGCATTGGGTTTGCTCTATGAGGAACCTAACCAAGAGATTCAGGCTGAAAAAGCTTTATTAGCTCTCTCTCAGGGGCAAGATGAAGCAGAAATATATTGTCAAAAATTTCGGAAATGGTCAGTGCTTACTCAGTGGAATGAGTGCGCCCTGGCTGCAAAGTTCAGAGATGGCCTTTCTGAGGCCATTAAGATGTTATGGTGGGGTTCCCTGCGCCTACGGGTCTGAATGAGTCTATGACTATGGCTATTCAGATTGATCGGCGTTTACGGGAGCGCAAACCTGTGCACCATTTGGCGGTGTCTTCTGCACAGGCACTTGAGACAATGCAATGTGATAGAGTTCAGTCTAGAAGTGAACGGCAAAACTATAGGCGGAAAAATGGGTTGTGCTTTTATTGTGGTGATTCAGCTCATGTTATATCAGCATGCTCTAAACGCACAAAAAAGGTTGATAAGTCTGTTGCCATTAGTACGTTACAGTCTAAGTTCATTCTGTCTGTGACTCTGATTTGTTCATTATCAGCCATTTCCGTCGATGCCTATGTGGATTCAGGCGCTGCCCTGAGTCTTATGGATTGGTCATTTGCCAAGCGATGTGGGTTTATTCTGGAGCCTCTGGAAGTCCCTATTCCTTTGAAGGGAATTGACTCTACACCTTTGGCTATGAATAAACCTCAGTACTGGACACATGTGACCATGCGTATGACTCCCGTTCATCAGGAGGTGATTCACTTCCTGGTATTGTATAATTTACATGATGTTCTAGTACTTGGTCTGCCATGGTTACAAACTCATAATCCAGTCCTTGACTGGAAAACAATGTCTGTGTTAAGCTGGGGATGTCAGGGGGTTCATGATGATGCACCTCCGATTTCTATCGCTTCATCTACTCCTTCTGAGGTTCCTGTATTTTTGTCTGATTATCGGGATGTTTTTGAGGAGCCTAAGCTCAGTTCGCTTCCTCCTCACAGGGATTGCGATTGTGCTATAGATTTAATTCCTGGTAGTAAATTTCCTAAAGGTCGTTTGTTCAATCTGTCAGTGCCAGAGCATACTGCTATGCGGGATTATGTTAAGGAGTCCTTGGAAAAGGGACATATCCGTCCATCTTCGTCCCCTTTGGGAGCAGGTTTTTTTTTCGTGGCCAAGAAAGATGGGTCCTTGAGGCCTTGTATAGATTATCGTCTTTTGAATAAGATTACCGTAAAATATCAGTATCCTTTGCCTTTGTTGACTGATTTGTTTGCTCGCATTAAGGGGGCTAAATGGTTCACTAAGATTGATCTCCGGGGTGCGTATAATCTTATACGAATAAAGCAAGGTGATGAGTGGAAAACCGCATTTAATACGCCTGAGGGCCATTTTGAGTATTTGGTAATGCCTTTCGGACTTTCTAATGCTCCTTCAGTCTTCCAGTCCTTTATGCACGATATTTTCCGTGAATATCTGGATAAATTTATGATTGTGTATTTGGATGATATTTTGGTTTTTTCTGATGACTGGGAGTCTCATGTTCAGCAGGTCAGGAAGGTGTTTCAGGTCCTGCGGGCTAATTCCTTGTTTGTAAAGGGCTCAAAGTGTCTCTTTGGAGTCCAGATGATTTCTTTCTTGGGGTATATTTTTTCCCCTTCTACTATTGAGATGGATCCCGTCAAGGTTCGGGCTATTTGTGACTGGACGCAGCCTGCATCTCTAAAGAGTTTGCAGAAGTTCTTGGGCTTTGCTAATTTCTATCGTCGTTTTATAACTAATTTTTCTAGTGTTGTTAAGCCTTTGACGGATTTGACTAAGAAGGGTGCTGATGTTGCTGATTGGTCTCCTGCGGCTGTGGAGGCCTTTCAGGAACTTAAACGCCGGTTTTCTTCTGCTCCTGTGTTGCGTCAGCCTGATGTTTCGCTTCCTTTCCAAGTTGAGGTTGATGCTTCCGAGATTGGAGCGGGGGCGGTTTTGTCACAGAGAAGCTCCGATTGCTCGGTGATGAAGCCATGTGCGTTCTTTTCTAGAAAATTTTCGCCCGCTGAGCGGAATTATGATGTGGGTAATCGGGAACTTTTGGCCATGAAGTGGGCATTTGAGGAGTGGCGTCATTGGCTGGAGGGTGCTAGACATCGTGTGGTGGTCTTGACTGATCACAAAAATCTGATTTACCTTGAGTCTGCCAGGCGTCTGAATCCTAGACAGGCTCGTTGGTCACTGTTTTTCTCTCGTTTCAATTTTGTGGTTTCATACCTGCCAGGTTCAAAGAATGTGAAGGCGGATGCTCTTTCTAGGAGTTTTGTGCCTGACTCCCCTGGAAATTCTGAGCCCACTGGTATCCATAGGGATGGGGTGATTTTGTCGGCCGTCTTCCCAGACTTGCGACGTGCTTTGCAGGAGTTTCAGGCGGGTAAACCTGATCGTTGTCCGCCTGAGAGACTGTTTGTTCCGGATAGTTGGACCAGTAGAGTCATCTCCGAGGTCCATTCTTCTGCGTTGGCAAGTCATCCTGGAATATTTGGTACTAGAGACTTGGTGGCCAGGTCTTTTTGGTGGCCTTCCTTGTCGAGGGATGTGCGTTCTTTTGTGCAGTCTTGTGAGGTTTGTGCTCGGGCTAAGCCTTGCTGTTCTCGAGCCAGTGGATTGTTGTCACCTTTGCCTATCCCGAAGAGGCCTTGGACGCACATTTCCATGGACTTTATTTCGGATCTCCCTGTCTCTCAAAAAATGTCCATCATCTGGGTTGTGTGTGACCGCTTTTCTAAAATGGTTCATCTTGTACCCTTGCCTAAGTTGCCTTCCTCCTCTGAGTTGGTCCCTCTGTTTTTCCAGAACGTGGTTCGTTTGCATGGGATTCCGGAGAACATCGTTTCTGACAGGGGATCCCAGTTTGTGTCTAGATTTTGGCGGACGTTCTGTGCTAAGATGGGCATTGATTTGTCCTTTTCGTCTGCATTCCACCCTCAGACGAATGGCCAGACGGAGCGAACTAATCAGACCTTGGAAACTTATTTGAGGTGTTTTGTTTCTGCTGATCAGGATGACTGGGTTACCTTTTTGCCGCTGGCCGAGTTTGCCCTTAATAATTGGGCTAGTTCTGCTACCTTGGTTTCTCCTTTCTTTTGTAATTCGGGGTTTCATCCTCGTTTTTCCTCTGGTCAGGTGGAGCCTTCTGATTGTCCTGGAGTGGACATGGTGGTGGATAGGTTGCATCAGATTTGGAGTCATGTGGTGGACAATTTGAAGTTGTCCCAGGAGAAGGCTCAGCAGTTTGCTAATCGCCGTCGCCGCGTGGGTCCTCAACTTCGTGTTGGGGACTTGGTGTGGTTGTCTTCTCGTTTTGTTCCTATGAAGGTCTCTTCTCCTAAGTTCAAGCCTCGGTTCATCGGTCCTTATAGGATCTTGGAAATTCTTAACCCTGTGTCGTTTCGTTTGGATCTCCCGGCATCGTTTGCTATTCATAATGTGTTCCATCGGTCGTTGTTGCGGAGGTATGAGGTACCTGTTGTTCCTTCGCTTGAGCCTCCTGCTCAGGTGCTGGTGGAGGGAGAATTGGAGTATGTTGTGGAGAAGATCTTGGATTCTCGTGTTTCCAGACGGAAACTCCAATATTTGGTCAAGTGGAAGGGTTATGGTCAGGAGGATAATTCTTGGGTGGTTGCCTCTGATGTTCATGCTGATGATTTGGTCCGCGCTTTTCATAGGGCTCATCCTGGTCACCCTGGTGGTTCTCGTGAGGGTTCGGTGACCCCTCCTCAAGGGGGGGGTACTGTTGTGAGTTCTGCTTTTGGGCTCCCTCTGGTGGTTACTGATGGTACTGGGTGATTTGTGTTCTGCTGTCTCTGGTGTCCACCTGTTCTATTAGGATTTGGGAGTTTCCTATTTAACCGGGCTTTCTTGTCATTTCCCCGCCGGCTATCAAGGTTATCAGAGTGTTTTGTTACCTCAGCTTCTGGCTTCAGTAATCTTCAGGACAAGCTAAGTTTTTGATTTTCTTGTTCCACGTTTTGCTTTATTTTTGTCTTGTCCAGCTTGCATATAATTGTTTCTTTGCTGCTGGTTGCTCTAGCGGGCTGTAATTGCTCCTCATGTTCCATGAGTTGGAACATGAGTTCAAGTAATTACAGGATGGTTTTTTGAAGGGTTTTTTGCTGTCCGCGCAGTTTACTTTTGTATCCTCTGCTATCTAGTTTTAGCGGGCCTCATTTTGCTGAATCTGTTTTCATACTGTGTATGTGCCTTCCTCTCATTTCACCGTCATTATATGTGGGGGGCTGCTATTTCTGTGGGGTATTTCTCTGGAGGCAAGAGAGGTCTGTGTTTCTTCTAATAGGGGAAGTTAGATCTTCGGCTGGTGCGAGACGTCTAGGATCAACGTAGGCATGTTCCCCGGCTATTGTTATTTGTGTGTTCAGGTTTAGGGTCGCGGTCAGCTCAGGTTCCATCACCCTAGAGCTCGTTGGTGCTTGTCCTTTTGTGATTCCCTGCCATTGGAATCATGACAGCCCAAGTCCGATGCCCTACCTCCGCATAGGAATTGTGATTGTGCTATCAATTTGATTCCTGGTAGTAAATTCCCAAAAGGTCGACTGTTTAATTTGTCTGTGCCTGAGCACGCCGCTATGCGCAGTTATGTGAAGGAATCCCTGGAGAAGGGGCATATTCGCCCGTCATCGTCACCATTAGGAGCAGGGTTCTTTTTTGTAGCCAAGAAGGATGGTTCGCTGAGGCCTTGTATAGATTACCGCCTTCTAAATAAGATCACGGTTAAATTTCAGTACCCCTTGCCGTTGTTATCTGATTTGTTTGCTCGGATTAAGGGGGCTAGTTGGTTCACCAAGATAGATCTTCGTGGTGCGTATAATCTGGTGCGAATCAGGCGAGGCGATGAATGGAAAACTGCATTTAATACGCCCGAGGGTCATTTTGAGTATCTAGTGATGCCATTCGGACTTGCCAATGCTCCATCAGTGT
This sequence comes from Ranitomeya imitator, assembly GCF_032444005.1. Taxonomy (NCBI): domain Eukaryota; kingdom Metazoa; phylum Chordata; class Amphibia; order Anura; family Dendrobatidae; genus Ranitomeya; species Ranitomeya imitator. The sequence goes on along the minus strand of NC_091284.1, from coordinate 840,571,151 downwards.
TTCAGTCCTTTATGCATGACATCTTCCGAGAGTACCTGGATAAATTCCTGATTGTGTACTTGGATGACATTTTGATCTTCTCGGATGATTTGGCAGACGCGGTACTGAATAAGGAACGCGTCTCTGACTGGGGAGCACACAGAGAGCTGCACGAAAAGGTGGTCTGTGCCAGATCCCCCCTAGCATCACTCCCCCTTAGTGATGCATTAATTGGAAGACCCCCAGCCGGCCAGTGGGCACTAGAGGGGAGGGGTCCTACGGCCACTCCTACAGGGGTTAAATCCAGGTGTCCGGCCGAGAACTTTCTCTTTCACTCTCGGCAGGACACCTGGAAGCCAGGGTCCGTCCTGCGACATCCCCCCGTCAACATCTGCGGGGGTTCCTCCAGGATCGGTGTACACTCGTCCAGAATCACGCAGCGGTGAGTGTTCCAAGGGTAGCGAATCAGCCAGGGAAGAACAATCCCCCGCGGCTTCCAGCCACGACAACTGCAATGCAGTCGCTGAAGACAGAGCCATTAATCCGCCACTATGTGGTAGTAATCGGGCTCCAACGCACGATATTCTGTGCATCGGACAGCACATCGGCCAATCCCTCGCTGTAGCGGGAGCCAGAGTTTCCCCGTCCTGCGACATCCCCCCGTCAACATCTGCGGGGGTTCCTCCAGGATCGGAGCACACTCGTCCAGAGTCACACAGCGGTGAGTGTACCAAGGGTAACGAGGAAATCTTACGTTACAGGGTTAACATAAAGGAAATGGAGCTAACTTCAGCGGTAAAGGAGTTACGCCTACAACTATCACATCCAAACGGATAAGTGGTGAACAAAGATCTGGATCAAAAATAGCTTTAACTATAGATCAGGAAACTAGACAGAAAATCAGGAGCAACGATTATATTGACATATGGTCGCTGTTATCAGCGGACCAACAAACGGTGGATAAAGCTAACGATAGGGTTTTCGATAGGGGGAGATCAAAAATCGGATTAACCATGAATAATTGGCTCCAGGCCTTCGTAGTATTGGGCTGTATTATGGGTGGCCCCCTGGCTAAAGCTTTACCCCAATAAGGAAGCGGCTCAGCAACTGCAATCAGGCTTCTCCGACGGGTTCTTTATTCCCTTTAGGCTAACAAGAACGCCAACCCTATCCGATAACCTAAAATCGGCTCGCGAATTCCCAAAATTCTTAGACAAAAATTGGGAAGGAGGTAGAATTGGGTAGAATAGCAGGCCCCTTTAAGTCGCTCCCCTTCAAAAACATTACAATTTCTCCGTTAGGCATCATACCAAAAAAGGAACCCGGTAAATACCGTTTAATCCATCATTTTCACCCAAAGGGCGATTCGGTTAACGATGCTATTTCCCCAGAAAAAGCTTCTGTCTCGTATGTGTCTTTCGATACAGCGGTAGAACTAGTCCGGGCAGCCGGACCAGGCGCCCTGCTAGCCAAATACGACATTGAATCGGCATTCCGTTTGCTACCCATGCACCCCGAATGTTTCCACCTTCTGGGCTGCAAAGTGGACCAACACTATTACTTCGACATGTGCCTCCCGATGGGATGTTCCATCTCATGTCACTATTTCGAGCTGTTCAGCACCTTCCTAGATTGGGTAGTTCAGTACGAAACGGGCAGTAAATCCCTAATTCACTACCTCGACGATTTCCTGTTCGTCGGCCCCAGTGATTTTAATCTCTGCTCTGATTTACAAGAAAAATTCAAATCTATCTCACTCAAATTCGCCGTGCCATGGTCACAAAAAAAAAACAAAAAAAAAACATGTAATGTATTGCCCTTCTTGGGCATCGAAATAGATACCAACATGATGGTGTTCCGCTTACCAGAGGATAGAATACAAAAAACCCAACAAATGTCGAAAGGCTTCCGCGAATTTAAGAAGGTAACCCTACAGCAAATGCAGGCGTTATCGGGTTTACTGACGTTCGCCTGCCGCGTAATGCCGGCCGGCAGAGCATTCTCACGCAGACTATCTTTGGCAACAAAAGGCGCTTCTCAGCACGGCCATAGAATTAGGCTCACTCGTTCGCTAAAAGCAGATCTGCTGGTATGGCAGACGTTCCTACATTCGTACAACGGTCACACGTGCGTCATGGTTAGAGAGATCGCAAGCAAAGAATTAGGGCTGACATTAGGGTGGAACAAAACAGAGGGTTTTGCAACAATCTATAAAAAACAATGGTGCCAATCTGATTGGCCAGAGAATTGGACGACAACAAAGTGGGGGCAAGACCCAGCCCTATGGGAATTGTTTGCGGTAGTAGCAGCGGTGGAGATATGGGCCGATCAGTTGAGAAACATGAACATTCGTTTCCAAACTAAAAATACGAAAACAGCGAAGAATTTAAATCACATGTCTTCTTCATCCTTGCCCATACTCGCTCTCTTGCGCCGGCTCGCACTGATATGCCTTGAAAACAATATCTGGTGTAGAGCCATCGTGGTGGCGGAAGTAGATGATAATATCATTAACCCATTGTTGTTTTCCAATTGGCAGGCTTTCAGAATCCAGCAGCCCAACGCGCAACCCTTGGGTATCCTGTGTCCACTGTCCCTGTGGGATACAGTGGACAATCATTGATGCCCTTAATCCGGGCCTAGCAGGTGTATGGTAAGGCTTGGGAGGAGTGGCGCTCACTAATTCAGCCAGTTCAGCTGATGGCTGAGTGGTTAAGCTCTTTCACTGAAGAGTGGGAAACATGGGTTCTATCCCCAGTAAAAGTAAATTTCTTCTTTATTTATTGGTAGGCCAGTCGACGAATGCGACGGAGCACGAAGCGCGGTTACAAGCGAATTTTTATTACGGATGAGGGAAGGCTCGGCGTCGGGTACCTCGGCACAACGGAAATTATCGGGGCTAGCATTTTTCTTTCAACTATTGGGATGGGTAGACGTAACTAAGTCCTTCTGCATAAGACAAGCCATAAAAGGTGGGAAAAGGCTTCAGCCAAGCCAAGAATGTCGCCGCCCCATTTCACTGAGACTATTGCAGGAACTGATTGCTGCGTCGGAAGGAGGCCTAATTAATGAGGGCATAGTTATATGCAGCGACGCCCTGCGCATATATGCAGCGACGCCCTGCGCATCAGGGTTCGAAAGTCCAAATGCGATCCCACCGGTAGGGGCACATGGGTCCTAGTTAACTCTACAGATGGCCCAGCTTGTCCGCTAAAAATGGTTAGAAGATACGCCGGGATAAGACACGCTGGTAGATTTTTTCTTCACTCATAAAGACATGTCCCCTCTGACCAAGTACCAATTCCAGGCAATGTTCAAGCTATGCTTGGGAAAAACCGGTGCTAATCCAAAGGAGTACGGAACACATTCGTTCCGCATAGGGGCGGCCACAGCGGCAGCTAAGGCAGGAGTGTCAGAGGCCGAGGCGCAGAGAATGGGTCGCTGGAAGTCCGCATACTTCGCCAGATACATAAGACCTGACTTGCTTTATTAACATGTGTTGTCTCTTACAGGGGTGGAAGTGTGGGTTGTAGGAGATTCCTACGTTTACTGGGCCAAGGAGAGGGCCAAACTGCGGCCAGGAGGAACAAATCTTTACCTCCCGGGCATAAAAGTTAACTGGAGGGGTATCAGAGGCCTCCAGTGGAAACAGGTGTTCAAGGAGATGGTTGGCATAGCAAGGAGGGCGGAAAGCCCTGTGGTAATGGTGGTACACACGGGTGGCAATGACCTTGGCAAACAAAAGGTGGCCGAATTGTACAAATGGTTGACAACGGATATGGATACAAAAGGTGGCCGAATTGTACAAATGGGTGACAACGGATATGGATTGGTTCAGCTGTCTTTACAGGAACATGATCCTGGTGTGGTCGGATATAACACCACGGGCCGTCTGGCGAAGAGCAAGAGATAAAAGAGCCATAGAACGGACAAGGGGTAAATTCAATGCTCGGATTGGAAAATATGTGAGAGGAAGAGGCGGTATCGTGATTCGTCACCTCCCGTTACAAGGGGATAACACGCCACAATTAAGACCGGACGGAGTTCACCTAACGGACATTGGCCTCGATATTTTTCTGTCTGGTTTACAGGATGGGGTTGAACAGGCCCTAACATCGAGGGGTGGGGTCGGAGTCCCGCGTAGATAATACACGGGATCCTCCGTGGCGGAAAAAGCGGAGGAGGGCAAAGGTTGTAACCGCTCGTTGGGCCAATTCCCCTGTCGATCACGGACAGGAGCTCGGCGCGAGCCGCTCGTTACGATATGTAATTGCCCTTTCTCCGATTATTTAATTAATAAACTGTGACCGACCTGTTCAACCCACCTAGGACTGTGTGTGTTTCATTACGGGACTGATGGGAGGGGGGAAGGCACTGGTTACGACACCCAGGTCTCCACAGTCTGGCAGACGCGGTACTGAATAAGGAACGCGTCTCTGACTGGGGAGCACACAGAGAGCTGCACGAAAAGGTGGTCTGTGCCAGATCCCCCCTAGCATCACTCCCCCTTAGTGATGCATTAATTGGAAGACCCCCAGCCGGCCAGTGGGCACTAGAGGGAAGGGGTCCTACGGCCACTCCTACAGGGGTTAAATCCAGGTGTCCGGCCGAGAACTTTCTCTTTCACTCTCGGCAGGACACCTGGAAGCTTTTGTCCCACCCACCCTCCCTTTTAAAGGCTAATTATGATACTAACCCGCAGGAGAATGTAAATGTGTGAATTATGTTGTAAGTTTAAAAAAAAAAAAAAAAAAAAAAATTAATTATTACGTATGTTGATAGAACTAAACCCTGGTAACCTTTATTAAGTCACAGCGGAAAAAGCGGAGGAGGGCAAAGGTCGTAACCGCTCGTTGGGCCAATTCCCCTGTCGATCACGGACAGGAGCTCGGCGCGAGCCGCTCGTTACGATATGTAATTGCCCTTTCTCCGATTATTTAATTAATAAACTGTGACCGACCTGTTCAACCCACCTAGGACTGTGTGTGTTTCATTACGGGACTGATGGGAGGGGGGAAGGCACTGGTTACGACACCCAGGTCTCCACAGTCGGGAGTCTCATGTGAAGCAGGTCAGAACAGTTTTTCAGGTCCTGCGTGCTAATTCTTTGTTTGTGAAGGGATCAAAGTATCTTTTTGGTGTGCAGAAGGTTTCATTTTTGGGGTTCATCTTTTCCCCTTCTACTATCGAGATGGATCCTGTTAAGGTCCAAGCCATCCATGATTGGACTCAGCCGACATCTCTGAAAAGTCTCCAAAAGTTCCTGGGCTTTGCTAATTTTTATCGTCGCTTCATCTGCAATTTTTCTAGTACTGCCAAACCATTGACCGATTTGACCAAGAAGGGTGCTGATTTGGTCAATTGGTCTTCTGCTGCTGTGGAAGCTTTTCAGGAGTTGAAGCGTCGTTTTTCTTCTGCCCCTGTGTTGTGTCAACCAGATGTTTCTCTTCCGTTCCAGGTCGAGGTTGATGCTTCTGAGATTGGAGCAGGGGCTGTTTTGTCGCAGAGAGGTTCTGATTGCTCAGTGATGAAACCATGCGCTTTTTTTTCCAGGAAGTTTTCGCCTGCTGAGCGAAATTATGATGTGGGCAACCGAGAGTTGCTGGCCATGAAGTGGGCATTCGAGGAGTGGCGTCATTGGCTTGAAGGAGCTAAGCAACGCGTGGTGGTATTGACTGATCATAAGAACTTGACTTATCTTGAGTCTGCTTAGCGGTTGAATCCTAGACAGGCTCGTTGGTCGCTGTTTTTTGCCCGTTTTGACTTTGTGATTTCGTACCTTCCGGGCTCTAAAAATGTGAAGGCGGATGCTCTGTCTAGGAGTTTTGTGCCCGACTCTCCGGGTTTGTCCGAGCCGGCGGGTATCCTCAAGGAAGGAGTAATTGTGTCTGCCATCTCCCCTGATTTGCGGCGGGTGCTGCAAAAATTTCAGGCTAATAAACCTGATCGTTGTCCAGCGGAGAGACTGTTTGTCCCTGATAGGTGGACGAATAAAGTTATCTCTGAGGTTCATTGTTCGGTTTTGGCTGGTCATCCTGGAATCTTTGGTACCAGAGAGTTAGTGGCTAGATCCTTTTGGTGGCCGTCTCTGTCGCGGGATGTGCGTACTTTTGTGCAGTCCTGTGGGATTTGTGCTCGGGCTAAGCCCTGCTGTTCTCGTGCCAGTGGGTTGCTTTTGCCCTTGCCAGTCCCGAAGAGGCCTTGGACACATATCTCTATGGATTTTATTTCTGATCTTCCCGTTTCTCAAAAGATGTCAGTCATTTGGGTGGTCTGTGATCGCTTTTCTAAGATGGTCCATCTGGTACCCTTGTCTAAATTGCCTTCCTCCTCTGATTTGGTGCCATTGTTCTTCCAGCATGTGGTTCGTTTACATGGCATTCCAGAGAATATCGTTTCTGACAGAGGTTCCCAGTTTGTTTCAAGGTTTTGGCGAGCCTTTTGTGGTAGGATGGGCATTGACTTGTCTTTTTCCTCGGCTTTCCATCCTCAGACTAATGGCCAGACCGAACGAACCAATCAGACCTTGGAAACATATCTGAGATGCTTTGTTTCTGCCGATCAGGATGACTGGGTGTCCTTTTTGCCTTTGGCTGAGTTCGCCCTTAATAATCGGGCCAGCTCGGCTACCTTGGTTTCGCCATTTTTCTGCAATTCTGGGTTCCATCCTCTTTTCTCTTCAGGACAGGTTGAGTCTTCGGACTGTCCTGGTGTGGATACTGTGGTGGACAGGTTGCAGCAGATTTGGACTCATGTAGTGGACAATTTGACCTTGTCCCAGGAGAAGGCTCAACGTTTCGCTAATCGCAGACGCCGTGTGGGTCCCCGACTTCGTGTTGGGGATCTGGCTTGGTTATCTTCTCGTCATATTCCTATGAAGGTTTCCTCTCCTAAGTTTAAACCTCGTTTCATTGGTCCGTATAGGATTTCTGAGGTTCTTAATCCTGTGTCTTTTCATCTGACCCTTCCAGATTCTTTTTCCATACATAACGTATTCCATAGGTCATTGTTGCGGAGATACGTGGCACCTATGGTTCCATCTGTTGATCCTCCTGCCCCGGTTTTGGTGGAGGGGGAATTGGAGTATATTGTGGAGAAGATTTTGGATTCTTGTGTTTCTAGACGGAAACTCCAGTATCTGGTTAAATGGAAGGGTTATGCTCAGGAAGATAATTCCTGGGTTTTTGCCTCTGATGTCCATGCTCCCGATCTTGTTCGTGCCTTTCATGTGGCTCATCCTGGTCGGCCTGGGGGCTCTGGTGAGGGTTCGGTGACCCCTCCTCAAGGGGGGGGTACTGTTGTGAATTCTGTGGCAGAGCTCCCTCCTGTGGTCACAAGTGGTACTTCGGCTGATTCTCTCTGTGAGCTTCTGTTGGTGGAGGGAAGTGGTACTGTGGCTTCTGAGTTTCCTCCCTCAGGTGATCTGGTGAGGTCGTTAGGTGCTTCTCTACTTAACTCCACCTAATGCTTTGATCCTGGCTTCCTGTCAATGTTCCAGTGTTGGACTTGCTTTTCCCTGAATCATTCCTGTGGCCTGCTGCTCTGCATAGCTAAGTTCTTCTTTGCCATTTGTTTGCTATTTTTTCTGTCCAGCTTGTCTATTTTGTTGCTGGAAGCTCTGGGACGCCAAGGGTGTACCTCCGTGCCGTTAGTTCGGTACGGAGGGTCTTTTTGCCCCCTTTGCGTGGTTTTCTTTAGGGTTTTCTGTAGACCGCAAAGTTACCTTTTCTATTCTCGCTCTGTTAAGAAAGTCGGGCCTCACTTTGCTGAATCTATTTCATCCCTATGTTTGTCTTTTCATCTTAACTCACAGTCATTATATGTGGGGGGCTGCCTTTTCCTTTGGGGTATTTCTCTGAGGCAAGGTAGGCTTATTTTCTATCTTCAGGCTAGTTAGTTTCTCAGGCTGTGCCGAGTTGCATAGGCAGAGTTAGGCGCAATCCACGGCTGCCTCTAGTGTTGTTTGGAGAGGATTAGGGATTGCGGTCTGCAGAGTTCCCACGTCTCAGAGCTCGTTCTATGATTTTGGGTTATTGTCAGATCACTGTATGTGCTCTGACCGCTATGTCCATTGTGGTACTGAATTGCCTTTCATAACAAGTGCCTAGTAAACGGCTGTGAAGGTACAGATGAATTACCTCGGGGAGACCAAAACATCCAACACCGCGGAGACACCATCACGTGTTTCTCAACGCAGTGATCCAGAACACTGCTCCCATCCCTTATGGATGCTGCCCTTCCCGTGGTTGTTCCTTCCCGGGGAAAGGCCTGGCTATTCATTGCTTGCGTTGAGAAACACATGATGGTGTCTCCGCAGCTTACGTTACATGCATTTGCATATTTCCCATAAGGGATGGGGGCAGTGTTCTGGATCACTGCGTTGAGAAACACGTGATGGTGTCTCCGCGGTGTTGGATGTTTTGGTCTCCCCGAGGTAATTCATCTGTACCTTCACAGCCTTTTACTAGGCACTACTCCTAATAGCCAGTTTCCTACTCCACATTGATGAGGGGCAAAAACCCCGAAACAGCTGTCTGTGGATGGATACCATGCTTGGCATAGGTGGTTTTCCTTTATTGGATGTTTTCCTTTATTGGATGCTGCCCTTCCCGTGGTTGTTCCTTCCCGGGGAAAGGCCTGGCTATTCATTGCTTGCATTGAGAAACACGTGATGGTGTCTCTGCAGCTTACTTTACACACTTCTGATGTCAGACATACTGGACGGTAGTTGCCTGGATCCACCTTCTTACCTTTCTTAAATATTGGCACATGAGCCTCCTCCTATCCGGTGACACCGACCGTTACAAGAATCTAAGAACATAAGATACAGCAGTCTGTCAATTATTGCGCTCAATTCCCTCAGTATCCGGGGATGAATGCCGTCTGGACCAGGGGATTTGTCACTGTTTAAATTGCTCAGATGTACTTCTTTTTGTGTTAAACTAGTTATATCAGGTTGTGAACTTTGATTTTTTTGCCTTATTGAGTGATCCCTGTAACAGACAGTTCATTGGTGAACACGAATGAGACGCATCTGCTTAACCCCTTCCCGACATGCGCTGAGCCCACATCAAAGTCGCGACATGTCAGCTGTTTTGTACAGCTGACATGTGCGCGCCATAGCAGCAGGTGAAATCGCGATTCACCCGCCGCTTTTAACCTGTTAAATGCTGCTGTCAATCGCTCACAGTGGCATTTAACTACCGCTTCCGGCCACGCAGCCGGAAATGAGCACATCGCCGACCCCCGTCACATGTCATATGTCAGACTAATTTGATCAGTTTCTATGAAGAGGTAAGTTCTGGATTGGACCAAGGGAACCCAGTGGATGTAGTGTATATGGACTTTTCAAAAGCTTTTGATACGGTGCCACACAAAAGGTTGATACATAAAATGAGAATAATGGGGATAGGGGAAAATATGTGCAAGTGGGTTGAGAGCTGGCTCAGGGATAGGAAACAAAGGGTGGTTATTAATGGAGCACACTCGGACTGGGTAGCAGTTAGCAGTGGGGTACCACAGGGGTCAGTACTGGGCCCTCTTCTTTTTAACATATTTATTAATGACCTTGTAGGGGGCATTCAGAGTAGAATTTCAATATTTGCAGATGACACTAAACTCTGCAGGGTAATCAATACAGAGGAGGACAATTTATTATTACAGGATGATTTATGTAAACTAGAAGCTTGGGCTGATAAATGGCAAATGAGCTTTAATGGGGATAAATGTAAGGTCATGCACTTGGGTAGAAGTAATAAGATGTATAACTATGTGCTTAATTCTAAAACTCTGGGCAAAACCGTCAATGAAAAAGACCTGGGTGTATGGGTGGATGACAAACTTATATTCAGTGGCCAGTGTCAGGCAGCTTCTACAAAGGCAAATAAAATAATGGGATGCATTAAAAGAGGCATAGATGCTCATGAGGAGTATATAATTTTACCTCTATACAAGTCACTAGTTCGACCACACTTAGAATACTGTGCACAGTTCTTGTCTCCGGTGTTTAAGAAAGACATAGCTGAACTGGAGCGGGTGCAGAGAAGAGCGACCAAGGTTATTAGAGGACTGGGGGGTCTGCAATACCAAGATAGGTTATTACACTTGGGGCTATTTAGTTTGGAAAAATGAAGACTAAGGGGTGATCTTATGTTAATGTATAAATATATGAGGGGACAGTACAAAGACCTTTCTGATGATCTTTTTAATCATAGACCTGAAACAGGGACAAGGGGGCATCCTCTGCGTTTGGAGGAAAAAAGGTTTAAGCATAATAACAGACGCGGATTCTTTACTGTAAGAGCAGTGAGACTATGGAACTCTCTGCCGTATGATGTTGTAATGAGTGATTCATTACTTAAATTTAAGAGGGGACTGGATGCCTTTCTGGAAAAGTATAATGTTACAGGGTATATACACTAGATTCCTTGATAGGGCGTTGATCCAGGGAACTAGTCTGATTGCCGTATGTGGAGTCGGGAAGGAATTTTTTTCCCCGATGTGGAGCTTACTCTTTGCCACATGGTTTTTTTTTTGCCTTCCTCTGGATCAACATGTTAGGGCATGTTAGGTTAGGCTATGGGTTGGACTAGATGGACTTAAAGTCTTCCTTCAACCTTAATAACTATGTAACTATGTAACTATGTAACATGATGGGGGTTCGGCGATGCCTCAGACCTCTATGGTTACTGATCCCGGCCTGCTGTCAGCGCCACCCTATGGTCGGTGCTCATAGCAAGCCTGCAATTCAGCTACAAAGCAGCGATTTTATGATCGCTGCTATGTAGCAGAGCCGATCAGGCTATGCCAGCTTCTAGCCTCCCATGGAGGCCATTGAAGCATGGCAAAAGTTAAAAAAAAGTTTTTAAAAATATGAAAAAAATAAAAAAAAATATAAAAGTTTAAATCTCCCCCCTTTTGCCCCATCCAAAATAAAACAATTAAAAAAAATCAAACCTACAGATATTTGGTATCGCCGCGTTCAGAATCGCCGGATCTATAAAAAAAAAAGCACTCACCTGATCGCTAAACGGCGTAGCGAGAAAAAAAGTTGAAATGCCAGAATTACGTTTTTTTGGTCGCCGTGACATTGCATTAAAATGTAATAACGGGCGATCAAAAGAACGTATCTGCACCAAAATGGTATCACTAAAAACATCAGCTCGGCACACAAAAAATAAGCCCTCACCCGACCCCAGATCACGAAAAATGTAGACACTATGGGTATCAAAAAATGGCGCTTTTTTTTAGCAAAGTTTTGAAATGTTTTTTCACCACTTAGATAAAAATAACATAGACATGTTAGGTGTCTATGAACTCGTAATGACCTGGAGAATTATAATGACAGGTCAGTTTTAGCATTTAGTGAACCTAGCAAAAAAGCCAAACAAAAAACAAGTGTGGGACTGCACTTTTTTTGCAATTTCACCGCACTTGGATTTTTTTCCCGTTTTCTAGTACAAGACATGGTAAAACTAATGGTGTTGTTCAAAAGTACAGCTCGTCCCGCAAAAAATAAGCCCTCACATGGCCATATTGACTGAAAAATAAAAAAGTTATGGCTATGGGAAGGAGGGGAGCGAAAAACGAAAACACAAAAACGAAAAAGGACCGCAGCGGGAAGGGGTTTTAATATCTCAGCCTTTTCTTTGTCCTCTGTGATTATCTTGTTATTGCTGCCTTTAAAGGGGCCAATACCATCTATTTTTTGGGGGGCATTTATGAATTTAGAAAACTTTTTGGAATTTAATTTAATGTCGTTGGCGATTTGCTTCTTTGTAGATAACTTTGCAGCTTGATTTCTTTTTTTCATTTCTTATTTAGATCTTTATACTCTTCAAATGCAATTTCGGCCGCACAGCAATACACGGAGCCGCACGCTCCGCTCCGGAGTGCCGGTACCAGAGCTTGTTTTTAACCTGCGAGACTCGGCCGTATCTCGCTGTAGTGAGACTCCGGCCTTAACCAGAAGCTAGGCTTTATAGGAGATCCACAATTACACCATACACTGCAATACTGCAGCATTTAGTGCACGGAATCGAACCATCGCAAGCTAAAAGGGGAGTAAAAAAAAAGTTTAAAAGCAAATAAACAATATAAAATGTTTAAATCACCTGGGAAAGTAGAGAAATTAAAAATGAAAAATATACATATTTGGGAACATTGTGTCTATAAAAGACCAATCGAAAATATCATGTTGTTTCAACTATTTGTTAAAAGACACAGAGTTCTTAGTAATACTGTTTTATGCTATTTTTGATCAAAAACCGTATTACTAAGAAGCCTGTGTTATTTAAATGCACCTTTGCTTTTTACTTATTTAGTTACAGCAGGGTTTTTGCTCATTTTTTCTCTTGTAGGTGTTGTATGTTTTATGGCCAGTGTGAACATGCGTTTATGTGCTGCATGTGTACCAACACAAGCCAAGCTCAATTTGTGCGTTTTTTAAAAGACAAAAATAAATAACAAAGTCCAGAATTGCTTTTTCTTTGTTGCCGCACTTCCCTAAAAAATTATAATAAAAAGCGAACAATATATTGTATATACCCAAAATGGCATCAGCAAAAAGAGCAACTCAGGAAGCAAGAAAGTAAGAACTCACACAGCTCCATTGGTAGAAAAAAAGCAAGAGTCTGTAAAAAAACATTTTAATCACTAAAATCTAAATATTTTTTTAGAAAACTTAGAAGGTAACATGACAGCTGATACATGTGCTGACCCACGAGCAGCAATGTATCAGGCACCGGCTATAAGATCTCAGCCGGGTATGTTTGATTCTGAAATACCACAGTTTAAGGCCGGCGTCACACACAGCGTAAAACCATACGGTCCGTATATTACGGCCGTAATACGCTGAAAAGTCCCCAAAATAGTGGTCCGTAGCTCCTCCGTAGGCAGGGTGTGTCAGCGTTTTTTGCGCATGGCATCCTCCGTATGTAATCCGTATGGCATCCGTACTGCGTGTTTTTCTCGCAGGCTTGCAAAACCGACATACGGATATACAAGGGATCCATGTGTTACCAAAAAAAAAAAAATATATATATATACTGTCTATATACATATATATATATATATATATGTATGTCAGTAGACATATATATATATATATATATATATATTAATATTTCTTCCAGCGCGAGATAGCTTTAAAGCCGGTAATTCAATTACCGACTTTTGCTCTCTCCTTCCTAAACCCGACATGATATGAGACCTGGTTTACATACAGTAAACCATCTCATATCACCATTTTTTTTTGCATATTCCATACTACTAATGTCAGTATTGTGTATGTGCAAAATTTGGCCGTTCTAGCTATTAAATTAAAGGGTTAAATGGCGGAAAAAATTGGCGTGGGCTCCCGCACAATTTTCTCCGCCAGAGTAGTAAAGCCAGTGACTGAGGGCAGATATTAATAGCCTGGAGAGGGTCCACAGTTATTTCCCCCCCGGCTAAAAACACCTGCCCCCAGCCACCCCAGAAAAGGCACATCTGGAAGATGCCCCTATTCTGGCACTTGGCCACTCTCTTCCCATTCCCGTGTAGCGGTGGGATATGGGATAATGAAGGGTTAATGTCACCTTGCTACTGTAAGGTGACATTAAGCCAAATTAATAATGGAGAGGCGTCAATTATGACACCTATCCATTATTAATCCAATACTAGTAAAGGGTTAAAAAAATACACAAACACATTATTAAAAATTATTTTAATGAAATAAAAACAAAGGTTGTTGTAATATTTTATTCAACGCCCAATCCAATCACTGAAGACCCTCGTTCTGTAACAAAAATAACATAATAAACCAACAATATCCTTACCTTCCGCAGATCTGTAACGTCCAACGATGTAAATCCATCTGAAGGGGTTAAAATATTTTGCAGCCACGAGCTTTGCTAATGCAATGTTGTTCGTGGCTGCAAAACCCCGGGGAATGAAGGTAAAGTAGGTCAATGACCTATATTTACCTTCATTTGCAGTGAGGCGCCCTCTGCTGGTTGTTCCTAGATCGTGGGAACTTTCCTAGAAAGCTCCCAGGCTCGAGTTCATATGAGGACAACCAGCAGAGGGCGCCTCTTATGAACTCGAGCCTGGAAGCTTTCTAGGAAAGTTCCCACGATCTAGGAACAACCAGCAAAGGGCGCCTCACCGCAAATGAAGGTAAATATAGGTCATTGACCTACTTTACCTTCATTCCCCGGGGTTTTGCAGCCACGAACAACATTGCATTAGCAAAGCTCGTGGCTGCAAAATATTTTAACCCCTTCAGATGGATTTACCTCGTTGGACCTTACAGATCTTCGGAAGGTATGTATATTGTTGGTTTATTATTTTTTCTTTGTTACAGATCGAGGGTCTTCAGATGGATTGAGCGTAGAATAAATTATTACAACAACCTTTGTTTTTATTTCATTAAAATAATTTTTAATAATGTGTTTGTGTATTTTTTTTAACCCTTTACTAGTATTGGATTAATAATGGATAGGTGTCATAATTGACGCCTCTCCATTATTAATCTGGCTTAATGTCACTTTACAATAGCAAGGTGACATTAACCCTTCATTACCCCATATCCCACCGCTACACGGGAATGGGAAGAGAGTGGCCAAGTGCCAGAATAGGCGCATCTTCCAGATGTGCCTTTTCTGGGGTGGCTGGGGGCAGGTGTTTTTAGCCAGGGGGGGGCCAATAACCGTGGACCCTCTCCAGGCTATTAATATCTGCCCTCAGTCACTGGCTTTACTACTCTGGAGGGGAAAATTGTGCGGGAGCCCACGCCAATTTTTTCCGCCATTTAACCCTTTAATTTAATAGCTAGAACGGCCAAATTTTGCATATACACACTACTAACATTAGTAGTGGGGAATATGCAAAAAAAAAAGGTGATATGAGATGGTTTACTGTATGTAAACCAGGTCTCAAATCATGTCGGGTTTAGGAAGGAGAGAGCAAAAGCCGGTAATTGAATTACCGGCTTTAAAGCTATCTAGCGCTGGAAGAAATATTAATATATATACATATATGTGTCTACTGACATATATTCCTATTCTATGTGTACACATTTATTCTACCTATTCTATTGTAAGCTGTCAGTGTGATTTTACTGTACACCGCACTGAATTACCGGCTTTTCTCTCTAACACCGCTGCGTATTTCTCGCAAGTCACACTGCTGGTCCGTGTGTAATCCGTATTTTTGGGGCTTCCATAGACTTTCATTGGTGTATTTCTTGCGCAGTACGGTGACAAACGCAGAATGCTGCGATTTTCTACGGCCGTAGAAAGCCGTTTAATACGGATCAGTAAAATACGGCAGATAGGAGCAGGGGCATAGAGAATAATTGTGCCGTTTGTTTTGAGAGTTTTACGGACATATTTTCTGTGCTCATACGTCCGTAAAACTCGCAAGTGTGACAGCGGCCTTATATCTGCCAGGGACCGAGCCGTGTGGCAGACTAGTCAAACAGGCGGGTCTTTGGCAGATTCTCCCCGCCCTCCACCCTGCAGTGACGAGTCTTTCCCTGCATGCGTGTATTACTCAAAAACAGTGGGTGTGGAGAAGCCCCAAGGGACCCGCCTGTCTGACTAGTCTCCGGTGCGGCTCGGTCTCGATATTGCCATAATTATTTTGATCTGGGAAATCAGATTCCCAAATCATTTTTACCACACAATGAACAGTGTAAAAACAAAACCCCCCAAAACAGTGCTGGAATTGAGCTTTTTTTCACCATTTCACCCCATTTGGGTTTTTTTTCTCCATTTTTTACTACATACTCATCAGCATTCTGGATCACCCCCCCAAGTGCCGTGGGGTACTCGGTACCGGGTCCAATGTTCATGGGGGGATGTCACGGTGGCTGACCCGTTCCGTGGCCCTGGGACGTCCGTATAAAAGGGAAAAGTCTTTAAAGGGATAAAGTTTATGTTCGTGACGCCACCTGTGGTATTCGGTCAGGGTGACCGACGCTGCTGTGGGGTCCGCTGGGGTGATGTTATGGCAGCTAGATGGTATATCTTCCCACAGGTGAAGTATGTCCCCAGGGCTTCCCAATATGTAGATGGTGGATGGTGAGAGGCGCAGTGAAGAACAAGGGCACAAGGCTTCAGTCTCTACATCTACAATCCAGAGCACCAGACCACAGGGCAGACAGAGTCCGGCCGGTTTGGAGGCAAATCCAGAGTTCCCTTGTCCAGGTGGAAATCTGTAGCCTTCTCTTGCGCTTCAGTGGTGTAGTCCCTTACTGCCTATGGCTTCACATAAGGGTCTCACAGATGTGCTCTCTCTGTCCCCCATATAGGATAGGACAAAACTCGTATGACTGGTGACTTGAGCCTGTTTATAGGGTCTCTTAGATAACCCGGCTCTGTAGGTCTGTTCACACTAATTCTATGTTTGGATGTGTCGGTCAGTTTTTTGAAATTTGTATTCATTAGCCTTCTGACTGAGCACTCTGCCTCTTAGCCGCAGGTGTTTTAATCACAACAGGTCCATTACCCCTCCACAGAGAGAGAGAATTTTAGTCTAAGAAAAGGTTTCACAGGTATCCATTCAGATGAAGACGTTTATTCTCAGCGAGGAAAGGAATGTCAAGGTCCTGGTATAAGAGAGATGCCCTAATGTGGCTACCAGGTACACATGAATTGACCAATTTATGCACTAAACTCTCTAATTTTTTTATATTTCTAGTGCAGTAATGCAGTTCAGTTTTCATGTTTCATGTTTGCATGTTTTAGTGCCGCAGTGTACTGCCTTATTTATTTGACTGTATATGAGTTGGTGACTCTAGGTTCAGCACCTGTTCACACTTATTCTATGTTTGGATGTGATGGTCAGTTTTTTAAAATTTAAATCCGGCTCTGTAGGTGTCACCGTGCCTTCTGGGTGTAGGTGCGGACAGGTAACCTGCAATTAGTTGTCCTGCCGGTCTCTGAAATAAGGCGTAGAGGTCCTTACTCCCTCGGTGTTCTGGCTACCGGGATTCTGCGCCTCAGAAGGAGGCAGCCTGAGTGGGGCTGGTCCCCTTCTGGTATCCTCTCCTTTGCTTCAACTTCATTGATGCTCACTGCAATGCAATTCTGCCTTTCAATGTCTCTTTCTGGGAGCTGCAGCTCTGAGGGCATGCACAGCTCCGTTAACCTTCTGTCCTCCTCAGACTCCGGTCTGGAACTAACTGAACTGAGCTCAGCCAGCAGCTAACTACTTTCCCTACAGACTACCAGTTATATATATATATATGGGGAGTGACCTAATAAATAGGAACAAAAGCTCCCCCTGGTGGCCTGGAGTATGAAATGCATTGCATGTTTGTGATACCTGGATGCAGTTATCCTTTCTTGCCTCCAAACGTAGCAACACTCTCCCCGAGAGGAAAGCAATACCACTGTGACGACCAGGACCCTGGGGCACCACAATTCAATGTGGGAGAATGAACTGTTTTACTTGGGACACAAAACGACCATTATCTTTATCACCACAGTACTGAGTATTACATTAAAAAGAAACCCACAAACCAATCGAAAAGTCCCTCCACAACACAAGCCTGCAGTTGTTTATGCTCCAAAAATCTGCTTCACAATAAATCCTTATATTTCTTGTCTCCTCTTCCTCAGATACCGAAAATGATCTCACACAAGTTTTGTCTCTCCTAGTAGTTGACTTATTACAATCAATGCTTCTCATCTCCAATATCAGCACCCAAATGCCAGCCGTCTTCTTCCTCTTCGGGATGTCTGGGTTGGAAGATCTTGGTATTTTGGTATCCATTTTCTTCTGCGTCATCTATATCTTGGCCATTCTTGGAAACTTCTCAATAACATACATAATTTGGACTCATAAGAGCCTCCATGGACCCATGTACTTCTTCCTGGCCATGTTGGCAATCAATGACCTGGCCTTCTCAAGCTCCACCGTGCCAAAGATGCTGGGAATTTTCTGGACGAGTGATAGCCGCATTGATGCTTCTTCTTGTCTTGTTCAGATGTTTTTTGTTCACTTCCTGTCAGTGGTGGAGTCGGGGATCTTGGCCGCCATGGCTTATGACCGTTACATCGCCATCTGTTCCCCACTCAGATACACGTCCATTCTTACCTTCATAGTTCTGGAGAGAATTGCGGCATCCATCCTGGTCAGAGCCTTTCTCACCATTTTCCCCATTCCAGTTCTGGTCAGCCGGTTGCACTATTGTGTCGGTGACGTGGTGTTGCACTCGTACTGTGATCACATGGCCGTAGTGAATGTGGCGTGTGGAGATAAAAGAGTGAACAGTATTTATGGCCTTGTCTTGTCTCTTTCTATCACCGGCTTTGACCTGATGTTTATTGGTCTTTCGTATATGATGATTTTGCAGGCCATATTCCAGCTGCCGTCCAGGAACGCTCGCCGTAAGGCAGTGGGAACGTGTGGCTCTCACATTTGTGTCATCATTGCAGCCTATGTACCTGGAATATTCACCTTTGTGACTTACAGGTTTGGACAGAAGATAGTTCCACAAAATGTTCACATCTTCCTAGCAAATATCTACATTGTGTTCCCGGCATTCTTGAACCCGATCATCTATGGTGTGAAGACAAAGCAAATTAGAGACTCGGCCCTGAAGATGCTCCAGGTGAAGCAGAAGATGTGCAGTCAAGGGCAAAAGTTTTAAAACCGACACAAGTTTTGTTCTTCACAAATTTTGTTGCTTCAGTTTTTTGCGGTAATTTGCATTAACTGTAAGATTGTGAAGAGGGATCAGATGAACTGCAAAAGTTGCAAAGACAATCCTTGAAAGAAAAAAAGAGGTGGACCAGCTAAAGTTATTCCTTGCTATGAAAATTAATTTAACTGCAAACCCTCCATTTTCACTGAGTAAAATCATAATATGACCTGCTGACATAATTTCAGTGATCTTCTCATTAGCTCAGGAGAAAGTGTAAACAAGGACAAGGCAGCTGGTATCACTCTGTCGTGCTGATTTAATAATGAGAGCAGACTGGGTCTTTTCTAATTGGTCTGGTGCCTGAGATTATTGTCTTTTTCTGTTAACCCTAGGTACCTCCAAGTAAACACGCACAGTTATCATTGAATTGCATCAAAAGGGATTTACAGGCAAGGACATTGCTGCTTATAGGATTGCCACTAAATCACCCATTTATTGGATAATCAAAAACTTTAAGGAATGAAGTTCAATTGCTGCAAAGGATTCATGAAGCCCAAAAAAGTCCAGCAAGTGCCAGGACCGTCTCCTAAAGAGGATTCAGCTACAGGATCGGTCCAACAGCAGTGAAGAGCTTGCTCAGAAATGGCAGCGGCAGGTGTCAGCGCATCTGCACACAGTGAAGTGAAAGCTTCTGGAGGCTGCCGAGTGTCAATAAAGGCAGGAAAGAGGCCACTTAAGACATGAAGATACTGTATTAACAGGGGGCTGAGCTGACAATCTCTCACACATGATATACAGGCTGGTTGTCAGCAGTAATAGATGAGGAGCTTGTTTTGCATAAGGAGTGTGGTCTTAAGTCTGATCACATGTGATTATATTATATCAGTGATGTCTTCAATGGAAGGTGAAGACACTAATTTGCCAAAATATAAATGAAATACAAATTGTTTTTGTGATTGATGATGTAAGGATTTTTCCGGGATCATGCAATACCCTACTCCCTCCTCTTGTGTTAATATGGTTATAATTAATGTGAAGTATGCGCGTGTTGCTTTTCCCTACTGTGAATATTTGAGAATACTGTTATGTACATAATGTAATGTATATAATTTGACATGTCGTGCACTTGTTACATATGGAAAGTGTAGTCCTCGTTTCTGGTCACTATACGGGGGAACAAAAGTATACATAGTTTATTGTAGGAGGGGTCAGCTGCAATTAAGACTACGTTCACATTTGCGTTGTTGTGTGTTGCGTCGGCGACGCAACGCACAACGCATGCAAAACGCATGCAAAAACGCATTGTTTTGTGACGCATGTGTCCATTTTTGGCTTGATTTTGGACGCAAAAAAAATGCAACTTGCTGCGTCCTCTGCGCCCTGACGCTTGCTCCAAAAATGATGCATGCGTCACAAAACGCAAGACAACGCATGTCCATGCACCCCCATGTTAAATATAGGGGCGCATGAGGCATGCGTCGCCGCGGCTACGCCTGACGCAACGCTAATGTGAACGTAGCCTAAGATAGGGAAGACTTCCTGATTTAGGACAGAAGGGCCTGGGTGCCCAGACAGTCCACAAAGGCTTAAATGCCCAGGGCAATAGCAGTGACCACGCAACGTTTGTTAAGAGAGGAGCCCAGCCATCCACAGCATCGGGCCTGAGCAACAGTGGCCAGTACAACAGCGGGAAAGGAGAATCAAGAAAGAAGCAGTGACAGGATGGGGACACGGGTAGCTCCATGATGTGGCAGCTTATAGCTTGGGCAGATGCCCTCAGTACCGGTGCAAAACGGCTGAGGGAACTCTCAGAAGCAGTGAGCTTGGAACAGGAGTACGTTGGGTTGCCACGTAGTACAGTACACAAGGGCAGGTCGCTCACCAGGTTGCAATTGTCTTCGGGGATGGAAATTCTCTGGTCTGGTGTGAAACAGACTAAGGAAGGACTAACCATAGCAGAGCTGAATTGGGAGGATGCTGAGGAACCGTGTGGCGCTGTCCGACCCGGGGGTGTGCTATGTGACAGCAAAGAAAGTGCAGGGAAAGAAGAAGAGATGAGTAATGTGAATCCTGTTGTAAATGCTGTGTAGGATTTGGATGTGCTGCGTAAAGAAAATAGTAAAGTAGTTTATTTGAAATTTGGAATGGATTGTGTCTCAATTTTTTTTAACACCGCCTAATGGGAGCCTACAGCAGAGCAGAGGGGACCCCGATGACGAAGAAAGTGGAGCCACAGGTATGCAAAGTAATGGACATTGTTTTCATGTGATGGGAGGCCAGGGCACAGAAGCCCCCACATCCTTGGCCAGGACTACGACCCTGGTCTTCTCTCACAATGACTTTTTACATTTGGACATAATTATGTAAAAATAAATCTTGAGAAAATCATCCTTTTTACATGAGTCTGTTGTATTTCAGCTTTGTGGACCCAAGGTCTTTGTAGACAGATGTACTTACTCTGAAAATCAGAATGCCTGAATAGTCCAGTTTGAAAGTTTTCCCATAGATAGTAAAATGACTATAGTGAAATATGTATAGGTATGGATGTATGACTAGCAGTAATTTAACATCTGTCCTGAGACTGCAGGACTCACAGTGGTCACAGCTTATGTTATCCTGAGAAGGCAGTCTCATGTCTCCAATCTTGCCAGGGGGCCTTGCTAAGAACCAGGAAGTGCAAACAATTAACACCTTCTGGCTCTTTTGAAGAGAGATGTCAATTACAGCCTGACACTATCTATGAGAAAGCTGTGAGATAGCGCTTACTGCATGTGTTGGGGGACACTCGCTTAGCAATAGGATTCAGTCACACAGGCATATTATGCAGTCATAAACCAGGTCATGCACAGTTCATTATATACTTCATGGAACACAATAGGCACCAACAGTTGACATTAATTTGCAGCTTTAACTTAGATACTTCATATACGGCTTTAACTCACAGTTCAGACTCTACACCCGACAGTCCTCCTTGACTAGTCCCTGGGGGGAAGTGTCCGTACACCATATCAATGTCTCTACTCATATAGCGCACACGACATTGGTCCTCACTTCGTCCAGTAACTGTGGGAGACTACAAAGTTCATTACTGACCTTCGTCAGTGCACACATGTTACAGGGCTACCGCGACAGAGAGGTTCCAGAGAACCGCAGCGCTCTGGGCCTCGTTCACACACGATGAACAGAAGCTCTGAATTCTGACCTGGCTGTCTTGCCAGCAGGGCAGGAGTTAAACTTTGTTACTGAAGTTACTGAGAGCTATATCTCTCAGCTGATTTGGTTTTGGTAATCTCCGCTCCTATAAAGACTCAGCTTTGTCTACAACTGTTGTCAGTGATCAGTTCTGCTGCCTGGCTTGGAGTGAGAAGGAGCGTGGTATTAGGAGCTTGGAGGTTTATTTACAGAGATTGGTGTTTGCTGTTTTGGTTGCATGTTTAACCTGTTTTCCTTCCTAGTTTTTTCCTTCACTTCCCTTCTCTGTGTTTCCTCTGTGGTTGTGTGAGCATTTGGTGAGTTTGAGACTTTTAGTTACCTTGTCTGTATACCCTGTTTAATTGCCGTATTTATACACTGGTGCAGTCCACCTCCCTTGGGGGGAGAGGGGGCCACTGATAGGGCCTGCACAGGAGACAGGTATATGCTGGCGGCTCAGGCCTCCTAACCATTATAGATACCCCCAAGGCCCCATTATAGTGGCAGGGACAGGTGCGGGTCCCAGTATGCCATCCTGCCCCTTTATCGCCGTAAACGGCGTGACAACACAGTTCCCCAACTCTGGGCTACCTTCCTGGAACTCCTGCTCCACACGCTGACTCCTTGTCAGTCCACACTCCTGGGAAGCAGCCTAACAGGGATCATTGTCCTTGCGACCAGGGCACTCTCAGCAGTCCACAGCTTCAGAAGGTTGGTAGCTCCCGAACACAGTAGCCGACCAACTCTGCACATTCGGCCTCTCAGTGCGCTATTCAGGGATCCGATCGTACTCCGAAGATCTCCCAGCATACGTCTTCAGGTCCATGGCCTCTCAGTGTGCTATTCAGTGATCCAGTCCACACACAGGACCTCCCAACACACAAGCCTTCCAGGGCCTACACACACTCCTCATGTGACCACACCATGGTCACATTATGTAGTTGTAACCACTCCCATAGATGTGAGGTGTGTGTGGTTAGTTAGACCCGCCCAGCTCTCTACCTAACCCTGCAAGCCTCCCTTTACAACTATACAAATACTTGTGGGACTACAGGTCTCAGAACAACAGCACTTCTGGCTTACAGCTCAGACCCCCTCTGCGACACATACCGGCCATTTACAATAATGTCAGCCACTATCTCATTATCACTATTACAGATACACCTCCATGTATATCCTGAGGAGCACACACAGCGCCCCCTAGCTTCAGCATAGGTCACTGCATGACAAAGCTTACACAAAGAGTTTCAGAGAAAATAATATATTCATTGGTGGAGTGGCCATGGTTCAGTGTTATGATCTGGTGACCTTGGAGCCGCATGAATAACTTTCACTGGAGTAGGTGGTAACTGTACTGACCGCAAATCCTGATCTGACACCGCAACTAGAAGTAGCCGTGGGGTGTGCCTAACAAACCCTAGACACCTCATCACAGCCGGAGAACTAAATACCCCTATAGATGGAAATAGGAATACTATCTTGCCTCAGAGCAGAACCCCAAAGGATAGGCAGCCCCCCATGAATATTGACTGTGAGTAGGAGAGGAAAGACAAACACAGTCAGAAAACAGGATTTAGCACAAGAGGCCGCTCTAGCTAAAATAGGAAAGGATGGGACAGAGTTCTGTGCGGTCAGTATTAAAACCCTTCCAAAAATATCCACAGCAGATTATACAAAAAATTCCTCCATCTAACTAAAGACATGGAACGTATATCTGCAACTCCAGAAAATCCTACACACAGAGCAGAAATACAATAAAAAATCCAGCACACAGCTTGTGTGCCATAGAAAAAGAAACAGACACTTATCTTTGCTGAATTGGCAGCTAAGCAGGAGAAGCCAGACAGAGACACCTCCCAAGAACCATTGACAACTGGCAAGGACTAATGAATCCTGCAAACCTAAATACCCCAGTCAGAATTGCAATCAGCAGAAACACCTGACCATGACTGCAGCCCTGGGACAACTGCATTACCACCTACAACCACCGGAGGGAGCCCAAAAGTAGAATTCACAACAGTTCAGTCACAAACCAGCAATTATAATATTAACTTGAGAGGCTGGTCTAGAAATTTGACCTTCAGGTTGACTATAAATTAGGCCTACACACAAAGAAAGATGTTCACATCTTGTGAGGATCGGAGGTTGCGTGTAGGTAAGTACCGGGAGACGAGGTCACAGATGTATGGAGGAGACAGGTTGTGGATGGCTTTGTATGTCATGGTTAGGCCTTTGTACTGGAGTCTCTGGGTAATGGGGAGCCAGTGAAGGGAATGACAGAGGGGAGAGGCCGGGGAATAGCGGGGGGACAGGTGGATTAGTCGGGCAGCAGAGTTTAGAATAGATTGGAGGGGTGCGAGAGTGTTCGAGGGGAGGCCACAGAGCAGGAGGTTGCAGTAGTCAAGGCGAGAGATGATGAGGGCATGGACTAGGGTTTTTGCAGATTCTTGGTTGAGGAATGTACGCATTCGTGAAATATTTTTGAGTTGAAGTCGGCAGGAAGTGGAAAGGGCTTGGATATGTGGTTTGAAGGAGAGATCAGCGTCAAGGATTACCCCGAGGCAGCGAGCTTGTGAGACTGGGGAGAGTGGGCAGCCATTTACTGTAATGGATAGGTTCGTTGGGGGGGTCGCATGAGATGAGGGAAAGATTATGAATTCTGTTTTGTCCATGTTAAGTTTCAGAAATCTAGTGGAGAAGAAGGACGAAATAGCGGACAGACATTGAGGGATTCTGTTTAGTAGGGTGGTGATTAGAGTTGAGCGACTTTTACTTTTTTTGGATCGAGTCGGGTTTCGCGAAACCCGACTTTTTGTCAAAAGTCAGGTCGGGTGAAATCGGTCGATTATTGCGAAAAGTCGGGGGGCCGACCGAAACATGAACCCCAATGCACGTCAATGGGGAATCAAAGTCGGCAGTGAGTGGAGGACAGGAAAACACCTACAGTGTCCATTTTAATGCCCAAAACATAAATTCTTATTACTGAAGCTTGTCAATCTTAAATTACTTTATAATAATAGTTAGGCATTGAAAACTGGGGGTCATTTGGCTAAAGTTGTGGGGGGATAGGGCTGCCAGTAACGTCGCCAACGAGTATTCCCCCCCCCCCACCTGATGAAGGAACCTGCACTTTCATCTGCACCTTCCTCTTTGTCCCCGTGTAAGGTGGTATAGTATGCGGGAAGGGGAACCTGACTTTCAGCAGGGTCAGATTCTGGCTGTGTAGCGTGCACGGGGAATGTAGCGGTCTGGGTCAATGTACCAGCAGACCCATCAAGCACTGGCTGGGCAATGGGCAGGATGAGGAGGAAATACAGATATAGGCCCAAATAATAAAGTGGGCTAAATGCAGTTCAAAATTGGCAACAGGACTAAACAGGGGGCATAGCTTTGTTCAGTAGAGGACAACTGTAATGAGGGGCAGACACAGTTAGTAGGCCCAGATACTAAAGTTGGCTAAATGCAGTTCAAAATTGGTAACAGGACTAAATAGGTGGCATAGCGAGGTACAGGGGTGGGCTCCTTTGCTGAGCAGCAGACAGTGGTAGTAGGCGCAAAGTATTAACTGGTCTAAATGGAGGCCAGGGCCCCTGTATATTTTAACTATCATCTATCATTTCAACAAATTTGTATTGGCAGTGCCATTGAAGGATTTAACAGCACAGACTACACAGTGGTGGAGCAGGGAGAGGTAAGTTTTGCAAGTGGTAGAGGACTGTTCGAGCTGGGGGGGACACTCTCTCGTGGGCGGCGGCACTGGCACAGGGCCCCTCATATTACGACGGTGTGTCTGATGTTGGTTGTGCACCACCACCATCAGAGACACTTCATTGTACTCTGAGGGACCCTGTGCCAGTGCCGTCGCCCAAGAGTGGGCACACCCACCTGTCCATGCAAACGGCACTCGCACGGGTCAGCGTCAGCCCATTTAGGGAGGTATAAAAATGGCCTATGGTGGACATTCAGCAGCTGCAAATGGAGGAATTGGAGAAGTCAATAAGAGGAGGCCAAAAGCAAGACATTTTTCAGGCAAGCTACGTGTCAGCAGGGGAAGGTGGGGCAAAATAATTTGAAATCCATGATTGGTTCATTTTAATGAAGGTTAGATCATCCGGCTTTAAAAGCATTTTCCTACTCCCAGATAAGGGAGCGTTCGAGGCCTTGTGTAGCCAGACGATGACGCAGGCTCAACACCTCCAGCTTTAGCTGCTATTGTGCTTTTGCCACTACCACCAGATGCTCCACCACCATCAGTACCAGCTGGCAATCACCGCCCACGGCCTCTTCCACCAGACTTCCTCATTTTTTGGAAAATCTAACCAAAATATCAACCGTTATATGTTACTGTAAAACAAGGTAGAAAGTGTATATAAACTTGTTGAGAATTTAAATCTCCCTTTTTTTTTGAGACTGACCCAAAACTCAGGCTCAGTGTATATAACAACACAATCTAAGTGGCAGAAAGTGGCTGGAAGATATATGAAAAAATACAAGGGCTGTAGTACAATTTCAATCTCCCTACAATGATCGCAGGACAAGTATGGCAGCAATAAAAAGGACTGCTGCACACAAAAGTGTGGACAAATAAACAAGAGAACTGTGCAGAAAGGAGCAACAGGATTTTTGCTTTTAAAAAAGCAGTTGGTTTGCACAGCGGCGTACAAACAGCAATGCAGCTATCAGGGAGCCTTATAGGGCAGCCTAATAAGCTACAGAGCTGATGCACAAAAATATAAACTCCACTGTCCCTGCAAAGAAAAGGTGGTGTTGGACAGTGGAAATCGCTATAGCACAAGCAGTTTGGGGTTTAATCTTCCCTCCCTAACTATATCCCTTCTTCTGATGAAGCTGCAGCAACCTCTCCCTATGCTGAGATCGGCAGAAGTAAGATGGCGGTCAGCGTGCACGCCCCTTTATAGCCCCTGTGACGCCGCAGAAAGCAAGCCAATCACTGTCATGCCCTTCTCTAAGATGGTTGCAACCGAGACCTATGTCATCACACTGCCCACACTCTGCGTGCACCTTCATTGGCTGAAAAATGGCGCTGAAAGCGTCATACGAAACGCGACTTTTGCGCGCAGATCGCCGACCTCATGGCCGATCCCACACTAGGATCGGGTCGCATTTCATGAAACCCAACTTTGCCGAAAGTCGACGATTTTTTAATCTGTCTGATCCGTTTCTTTCAACCCTAGTGGTGATATCTGGTCCAGAGATGTAGATCTGTGTGTCATCAGCATAGAGATGATACTGAAAGCCATGAGATTCTATGAGCTGTCCCAGGCCAAAGGTGTAGATGGAGAAGATCAGGGGCCCAAGGACTGAACCTTGTGGGACTCCGACAGATAGGGGGCGAGGTGAGGAGGTGGTGTGTGAGTGGGAGACGCTGAATGTCCGGTCTGTTAGGTATGATGAGATCCAGGATAGGGCCAAGTCTGTGATGCCAAGGGATGAGAGGGTCTGTAATAATAGGGAATGGTCCACTGTGTCAAAGGCAGAGGACAGGTCGAGGAGGAGGAGGACAGAGTAGTGGCGCTTGCTCTTGGAGGTTAAGAGGTCATTGGTGACCTTAGTTAGGGCAGTTTCAGTGGAATGGTGTGACCGGAAGCCAGATTGTAAGCGGTCAAAGAGGGAGCAAGAAGAGAGATGGGAGGACAGTTCAAGGTAGACGTGTTGTTCCAGTAGTTTGGAGGCATAGGGGAGAAGTGATATAGGGCGATAGCTAGATACAGAGGATGGGTCAAGAGAAGGCTTCTTGAGGATAGGTGTGATGGAGGCATGTTTAAAGCTTGAGGGGAAAACATCAGTTGTTAGTGATAGGTTGAAGAGATGAGTTAGGGTTGGGATGAAGACTGTGGCGAGGTTTGGGATGAAGTGGGATGGGATCGGGTCAAGTGCACAGGTGGTGAGATGCGATCTTGAGAGTAGACTGGAGAGTTGATCTTCTGTAATGGTGGAGAAGTTGGTTTTGGAGGTGGAGGGCTGGGAAGTCGGGAGGAAGGGCTCTGGGGGTTGTTGACCAAAACTGTCTCTGATGTTATCAATCTTCTGCTTGAAAAATGCGGCAAAGTCTTCAGCTGAGATAAGTGGGGAGGGAGGAGGTGCTGGGGATGGACGAGAGAGTTGAAGGTGTTGAATACCTGTTTAGGGTTGTGAGACGGAGGATATGAGAGATGAGAAATAGGTTTGTTTAGCTGTGGCGAGTGTGGTCTTGAAAGTAGTGAGGGACTGTTTGAATGCGATGAAGTGCTCGTTGGAGTGGGATCTTTTCCATCTCCGCTCTGCAGCCCTGGAAGCTCGCCTCAGTTCTTTGGTCAGGCTGGTGTGCCAGGGCTGTCTGTTGATTTTGCGAGCTTTGGTATGTATAAGTGGGGCAGCAGATTCCAAAGCTACAGCTATTGTGGTGTTATATAGAGCGTCAGTGTCATCTGCATTGTGTAAGGAACTTATATCTGCGAAAGGGAGGAGGGATTCAGAGAATGAATGTAGGTCAAGATGTTTAAGATTTCTGCGAGGGTGTGAAAGTTTGTGGGGTGGGGATTGTAGACATGGAGTGGAGAGGGAAGAGAATGTGAGAAGGTTGTGGTCAGAGAGAGGAAGAGGTGAGTTAGAGAGGTTAGATAGGGAGTAGAGGCGGATGAAGATGAGGTCCAGTGTGTGACCATCTTTGTGGGTGGCTGTAGAAGACCATTGAGTGAGGCCGAAGGAGGAAGTGAGAGATAGAAGTTTAGTGGCAGCTGAGAGGGAAGTGTCAATGGGGATGTTGAAGTCACCCATGATGATAGTGGGGATGTCCGCGGAAAGGAAATGAAGTAGCCAGGTGGTGAAGTGGTCAAAGGTTTAAAGGGTTAAAGCAAACATATGCATTGTCACACCGAAAACCAGATACAGACAGAACGGCGTGACAGAGGCAAATCAGAACCCTAGCTTGACTGCAAAGACCATCAGAAAGATTTAGCAGACTCTGGAGTTGTGGTACATTGTTATACTGTTCAGAAGCACCTGCACAAATATGGCCTTCATGGAAGAGTAATCAGAAAAAACCCTCTCCTGCGACTTCATCATAAAATGAAACAAGCCTGATGCCCTTTGGAAACAAGTCCTGTGGACTAGGGTTGAGCGAAACGGGTCGAACATTTTCAAAAGTCGCCGACTTTTGGCTAAGTCGGGGTTTCATGAAACCCGATCCGACCCCTGTGCGGGGTCGGCCATGCGGTACGCGACTTTCGCGCCAAAGTCGCGTTTCAATGACGCGAAAAGCGCCATTTCTCAGCCAATGAAGGTAAACGCAGAGTGTGGGCAGCGTGATGACATAGGTCCTGGTCCCCACCATCTTAGAGAAGGGCATTGCAGTGATTGGCTTGCTGTCTGCGACGTCACAGGGGCTATAAAGAGGCGTTCCCGCCGACCGCCATCTTACTGCTGCTGATCTGAGCTTAGGGAGAGGTTGCTGCCGCTTTGTCAGAAGCAGGGATAGCGTTAGGCAGGGTCCATTAACCACAAAACCGCTTGTGCTGCAGCGATTTGCACTGTCCAACACCACCCTCGGTGTGCAGGGACAGTGGAAGTTTTTTTGTTTTTTTTTCCCCTCAGCGCTGTAGCTCATTGGGCTGCCCTAGAAGGCTCCCTGATAGCTGCATTGCTGTGTGTACGCCGCTGTGCAAACCAACTGCTTTTTTCAAAGCACAAATCCTCTTGTTCCTTCCTTTCTGCACAGCTATCTTTTTTGTTTGTCCACACTTTTTATTTCATTTGTGCATCAGTCCACTCCTTATTGCTGCCTGCCATACCTGGCTGAGATTACTGCAGGGAGATAGTAGCTGCCTGCCATACCTGGCTGAGATTACTGCAGGCAGGGAGATAGTAATTGTAGGACATTCCCTGTTTTTTTTTTTTTTTTTTTTTTTTGGTGGGAGATTAAGATTGGCAATTTGGCATTTCTGCTAGAGTGCCATCCCTGTGTGTGCCATCTCTCTCACATAGTGGGCCATAGAAAGCCTTTTCATTTTTCTGTATTTTTTTTTGTGGGGTGTATAAATTCTCCCTGATAAAAATACAGTGGGAGATTAATATTGGCCTTTGGGCTTGTGTGCCAGTCCTGAGTGTGCCATCTCTCTCACAAATAGTGGGCCATAGAAAGCCTATTTTATTTTTTTTGGGGTTTTATAAATTCTCCCTGAAAAAAAGGGAGATTAATATTGGCCTCTGGGCTTGTGTGCCAGTCCTGAGCGTGCCATCTGTGCCAGCCCTGAGCGTGCCATCTCTCTCACAAATAGTGGGCCATAGAAAGCCTATTTAATTTTTTTTTTGGTTTTATAAATTCTCCCTGAAAAAAAGGGAGATTAATATTGGCCTCTGGGCTTGTGTGCCAGTTGTGAGCGTGCCATCTGTGCCAGTCCTGAGTGTGCCATCTCTCTCACAAATAGTGGGCCATAGAAAGCCTATTTAATTTTTTTTTTGGTTTTATAAATTTTCCCTGAAAAAAGGGAGATTAATATTGGCCTCTGGGCTTGTGTGCCAGTTGTGAGCGTGCCATCTGTGCCAGCCCTGAGCGTGCCATCTCTCTCACAAATAGTGGGCCATAGAAAGCCTATTTAATTTTTTTTTTTGGTTTTATAAATTCTCCCTGAAAAAAAGGGAGATTAATATTGGCCTCTGGGGTTGTGTGCCAGTTGTGAGCGTGCCATCTGTGCCAGTCCTGAGCGTGCCATCTCTCTCACAAATAGTGGGCCATAGAAAGCCTATTTAATTTTTTTTTTGGTTTTATAAATTTTCCCTGAAAAAAGGGAGATTAATATTGGCCTCTGGGCTTGTGTGCCAGTTGTGAGCGTGCCATCTGTGCCAGTCCTGAGCGTGCCATCTCTCTCACAAATAGTGGGCCATAGAAAGCCTATTTAAATATTTTTTTGGTTTTATAAATTCTCCCAGAAAAAAAGGGAGATTAATATTGGCCTCTGGGCTTCTGTGCCAGTCCTGAGCGTGCCATCTGTGCCAGTCCTGAGCGTGCCATCTCTCTCACAAATAGTGGGCCATAGAAAGCCTATTTTTTTTTTTTTTTTGGGTTTTAGAAATTCTCCCTGAAAAAAAAAGGGAGATTAATATTGCCCTTTGGGCTTGTGTGCCAGTACTAAGCGTGCCATCTCTCTCTCTCTCTCAGTCAGTGGGCCATAGAACGCCTATTTTTGGTTTTATTTGTTTTCTAAATTCTCCCTGAAAAAATCATTTTATTTTATTTGGTTTCTAAATTCTTCCTGATAAAATCATATTTTTTTTATTATTTTTTTTTCTAAAGTCTCCCTGAAAAAAAAAAAAAAAAAAAAAACAGTGGGAGATTAATATTGGCCTTTCTGCTTGTGTGCCAGTCTTGACTCCTGGGTGCGTCATCTCTCAGTCAGTGGGCCATAGAACGCCTATTTTTGGTTTTATTTGTTTTATAAATTCTCCCTGAAAAAATCATTTTATTTTATTTGGTTTCTAAATTCTTCCTGATAAAATCATATTTT
This sequence comes from Ranitomeya imitator, assembly GCF_032444005.1. Taxonomy (NCBI): domain Eukaryota; kingdom Metazoa; phylum Chordata; class Amphibia; order Anura; family Dendrobatidae; genus Ranitomeya; species Ranitomeya imitator. The sequence continues at coordinate 840,539,843 of NC_091284.1, read as the reverse complement.
TTTTATTATTTTTTTTTCTAAAGTCTCCCTGAAAAAAAAAAAAAAAAACAACCAAAAAAAACAGTGGGAGATTAATATTGGCCTTTCTGCTTGTGTGCCAGTCTTGACTCCTGGGTGTGCCATCTCTCTCTCTCTCTCTCTCTCCAATTGTGGTCCATAGAAAGCCTATATTTTTTTTCCTTGATTTGGGTTCCAAAATCTACCAGAGAAAATAACTACATCAATCATTGGTAGAAAAATATTGGCCTCTGGGCTTGTGTGCCACTCCTGACTCCTGTGTGCGTCATCTCTCAGTCAGTGGGCCATAGAACGCCTATTTTTGTTTTTATTTGTTTTATAAATTCTCCCTGAAAAAATCATTTTATTTTATTTGGTTTCTAAATTCTTCCTGATAAAATCATATTTTTTTTATTATTTTTTTTTCTAAAGTCTCCCTGAAAAAAAAAAAAAAAAACCAAACAAAAAAAACAGTGGGAGATTAATATTGGCCTTTCTGCTTGTGTGCCAGTCTTGACTCCTGGGTGTGCCATCTCTCTCTCTCTCTCTCTCTCTCTCTCTCTCCAATTGTGGTCCATAGAAAGCCTATATTTTTTTTTCCTTGATTTGGGTTCCAAAATCTACCAGAGAAAATAACTACATCAATCATTGGTAGAAAAATATTGGCCTCTGGGCTTGTGTGCCACTCCTGACTCCTGTGTGCGTCATCTCTCAGTCAGCGGGCCATAGAACGCCTATTTTTGTTTTTATTTGTTTTATAAATTCTCCCTGAAAAAATAATTTTATTTTATTTGGTTTCTAAATTCTTCCTGATAAAATCATATTTTTTTTATTATTTTTTTTTCTAAAGTCTCCCTGAAAAAAAAAACAAAAAAAAAAAAAAACAAACCCCCCCAAAAAATGGGAGATTAATATTGGCCTTTCTGCTTGTGTGCCAGTCTTGACTCCTGGGTGTGCCATCTCTCTCTCTCTCTCTCTCTCTCTCCAATTGTGGTCCATAGAAAGCCTATATTTTTTTTCCTTGATTTGGGTTCCAAAATCTACCAGAGAAAATAACTCCATCAATCATTGGTAGAAAAATATTGGCCTCTGGGCTTGTGTGCCACTCCTGATTCCTGTGTGCGTCATCTCTCACTCAGTGGCCCATAGAAAGCATATAGTTTGTTACATTTGTTTTCTAAATTCTCCCTGCAAAAATCTATTTTTTTTTTTTGGGGGGGTTTCTAAAGTGTTCCTGAAAAAAATAAAAATAAAAAAAAAATAATAGTGTGACATTAATATTAACATTTGTGCTTCAGTGACAGTCCTGCGTGTGGGGCATCTCTCTAATTTGCAGCCACCAAAAAAAGAGTGTGTAACATTGGGCCTGATTTTCGCTGTGGTCTCACCAACCTGTAAAGGGGTAGCTAAATCATACTGAAGTTATAGCTCACCGTGTAAGTTGTGTGACTGCAACAAATAACGTTAGTTTGGTTACGTTTTTAAAACAATGAGGAAGTCTAGTGGAAGAGGTCGTGGCCGGGGGCGTTCATTGTCAGCTGGTAATGAGGGTAGTGGTAGTGGTGGAGCATCAGGTGGTCGTGGGGAAAAAAATATTGCACCTAAGTCTGGAGCTGTGGAGCCAGGTTCGTCGTCTGGCTACACAAGGCCTCGAACGCTCCCTTTTCTGGGATTAGGAAAACCGCTTTTAAAGCCGGAGCAGCAAGAGCAAGTTTTGGCTTATCTTGCTGACTCAGCCTCTAGCTCTTTTGCCTCCTCTCGTGAAACTGGTAAAAGTAAAAGCAGCGCGTCGTTAGTGGATGTTCACGGTCAGGGACAAGTCACTTCCTTGTCCTCTTCAGCAAAAACAACAACAGAGAAGAATGCAGCAGGCGACACAACGGGTTACTCCATGGAGCTCTTTACACATACCGTCCCTGGCTTAGAAAGTGAAGCAGTTAACAGTCCATGCCCATTACAAATTGAATCTGACATGGAGTGCACTGATGCACAGCCACAGTCAGACTACTATGCTGGTCCTTTGACTCAGACCACAACATTGCCCTCGCAGGGTGCTGATCAAGAATCAGACCCTGATGAGACTATGTTGCCCCATCACGAACGCTATACCACCGAACGACACGGTGACACAGACGAAGTTGCGCAGGAGGTACAAGAAGAGTTATTAGATGACCCAGTTCTTGACCCCGATTGGCAGCCATTGGGGGAACAGGGTGCAGGCGGCAGCAGTTCTGAAGCGGAGGAGGAGGGGCCGCAGCAGGCATCAACATCGCAACAGGTTCCATCTGCCGGGCCCGTATCTTGCCCAAAACGCGTGGCAAAGCCAAAACCTGGTGGAGGACAGCGTGGCCATCCGGTTAAAGCTCAGTCTGCAATGCCTGAAAAGGTATCCGATGCTAGAAAGAGTGCAGTCTGGCATTTTTTTAAACAACATCCAATTGATCAGCGCAAAGTCATCTGTCAAAAATGTTCTACTTCCTTAAGCAGAGGTCAGAATCTGAAAAGTCTCAATACTAGTTGCATGCATAGACATTTAACCACCATGCATTTGAAAGCTTGGACTAACTACCAAACGTCCCTTAAGGTTGTTGCACCCTCGGCCAATGAAGCTAGTCATCAACGCAACATCCCTTCCGGCAGTGTAGGACCACCATTTAGCGCACCACCTGCTGTATCTGTGCAGGTATCTTTGCCAGGCCAAAGCAGTCAGGGTCAGGGAATCACCAGTTTCGTATTAGGAAACACTGCATCTAGGGCACCGGCGGCAACAATACCATCTCCCACCGTCTCTCAGTCTGCCATGTCCACCGGCACCCCCGCTAGTTCCACGATCTCCAGCTCTCCAGTCCAGCTCACCCTACATGAGACTATGGTTAGAAAAAGGAAATACTTAGCCTCGCATCCGCGTACACAGGGTTTGAACGCCCACATAGCTAGACTAATCTCGTTAGAGATGATGCCCTACCGGTTAGTTGAAAGCGAAGCTTTCAAAGACCTGATGGACTACGCTGTACCACGCTACGAGCTACCCAGTCGACACTTTTTTTCCAGAAAAGCCATCCCAGCCCTCCACCAGCATGTTAAAGAGCGCATCGTCCATGCACTCAGGCAATCTGTGAGCACAAAGGTGCACCTGACAACAGATGCATGGACCAGTAGGCATGGCCAGGGACGTTACGTGTCCATCACGGCACACTGGGTAAATGTGGTGGATTCAGGGTCCACAGGGGACAGCAAGTTTGGGACAGTTCTGCCTAGCCCACGGTCTAGTAAACAGTTGTCTGTAGCCGTTCGCACCCCCTCCTCCTCCTCCTCCTCCTCGTCCTCCTGCAGAAGCAAGAGCTCGTCCACAGACCGCAGTCGCACAAACACTCCATCCGCACCTGCCACTGTTGCACACCAGGTCTCCCATTATGGGGCAGCTACTGGCAAACGTCAGCAGGCTGTATTGGCTATGAAGTGTTTGGGCGACAATAGACACACCGCGGAAGTTCTGTCCGAGTTCTTGCAGCAAGAAACGCAGTCGTGGCTGGGCACTGTAGATCTTGAGGCAGGCAAGGTAGTGAGTGATAACGGAAGGAATTTCATGGCTGCCATCTCCCTTTCCCAACTGAAACACATTCCTTGCCTGGCTCACACCTTAAACCTGGTGGTGCAGTGCTTCCTGAAAAGTTATCCGGGGTTATCCGACCTGCTCCTCAAAGTGCGTGGACTTTGCGCACATATCCGCCGTTCGCCTGTACACTCCAGCCGTATGCAGACCTATCAGTGTTCTTTGAACCTTCCCCAGCATCGCCTAATCATAGACGTTGCAACAAGGTGGAACTCAACACTGCACATGCTTCAGAGACTGTGCGAACAGAGGCGGGCTGTTATGTTTTTGTGGGAGGATACACATACACGGGCAGGCAGTAGGATGGCAGACATGGAGTTGTCAGGTGTGCAGTGGTCGAAGATTCAAGACATGTGTCAAGTCCTTCAGTGTTTTGAGGAATGCACACGGCTGGTTAGTGCAGACAACGCCATAATAAGCATGAGCATCCCCCTAATGCGTCTGCTGATGCAAAGTTTGACGCACATAAAGGATCAGGCGTCTGCACCAGAGGAAGAGGAAAGCCTTGATGACAGTCAGCGATTGTCTGGTCAGGGCAGTGTACATGACGAGGTACCGGGCGAAGAGGAGGTGGAGGATGAGGAGGATGATGGGGATGAGTAAATTTTTAATGAGGAAGCTTTCCCGGGGGCACGGGAAATTGGTGGCGTGGCAAGGCCGGGTTCTGGTTTTTTGAGGGACACAAGTGACGTAGATTTGCCTGCAACTGCCCCTCAACCAAGCACAACCGCAGATTTGACAACGGGAACTTTGGCCCACATGGCGGATTATGCCTTGCGTATCCTCAAAAGGGACACACGCATTACAAAAATGATGAACGATGACGATTACTGGTTGGCCTGCCTCCTTGATCCTCGCTATAAAGGCAAATTGCAAAATATTATGCCACATGAGAACTTGGAACTAATATTAGCAACAAAACAATCAACTCTTGTTGACCGTTTGCTTCTGGCATTCCCTGCACACAGCGCCCGTGATCGTTCTCACACGAGCTCCAGGGGCCAGCAGACCAGAGGCGTTAGAGGGGCAGAAATCAGAAGTGGCGTTGGCCAGAGGGGTTTTCTGACCAGGTTGTGGAGTGATTTTTCTATGACCGCAGACAGGACAGGTACTGCAGCATCAATTCAAAGTGACAGGAGACAACATTTGTCCAGTATGGTTACAAACTATTTTTCATCCCTTATCGACGTTCTCCCTCAACCGTCATTCCCATTTGATTACTGGGCATCCAAATTAGACACCTGGCCAGAATTGGCAGAATATGCATTGCAGGAGCTTGCTTGCCCGGCAGCTAGTGTCCTATCAGAAAGAGTATTCAGTGCTGCAGGTTCAATACTAACAGAAAAAAGGACTCGTCTGGCTACCCAAAATGTAGATGATCTAACCTTCATTAAAATGAACCACAACTGGATTTCAAAATCTTTTGCCCCACCCTGCCCGGCTGACACCTAGCTTTCCTATGAAAAGGTCTTGCCTGTGGACTATTCTGAATGACTTTTCCAATCTCGTAATTTTCTTCACCTGATTGTCCAGCATACGACATGTTTCCACCTCACGAAATGGCCAAACTCCCCACACGGGGCCGTGCTATCGCCACTTTGCGCTTGGACCCTTGAGAGTGCTGTTTGTCTGAAGAGGTGGGTGTGGCCGCTTTTGGTCGACGGCACTGCCACTGGGTCCCTCATAGTACAATAAAGTGTCTCTGGCGGTGGTGGTGCGCACCCAACGTCAGACACACCGTTGTAATATGAGGGGCCCTGTGCCTGTACCGCCGGCCACAAGACAGTTCCCCCCCCCAGCTCAAACAGTGCTCTACCACTAGCAAAATTATCTCTCACAGCTTCACCAATGTGTAGTCTAGGCGCTGACATCCTTCAATGCCTGGCACTGACAATACCATTGTTTTGACATTTTTGTTATGTTAGGCCTTCGAAGCCTGTCTGCGGTC